>NC_056432.1:33651778-34003445 GCF_018296145.1 Oncorhynchus tshawytscha
GTGAGGAGGTTATCAATTGCATTACAAAATATTAACATAGAGTGAAAAGATTTTGAGAACGGGAGTTTAATCCAATTTTCCACTCCACCAATCATCCAGAATAGATGAACAGATTCTAAACAACAGTCTGCCTACTGTATAGTACACCAATACAACACCAGTCTGCCTACTGTATAGTACACCAATACAACACCAGTCTGCCTACTGTATAGTACACCACTACAACACCAGTCTGCCTACTGTATAGTACACCACTACAACACCAGTCTGCCTACTGTATAGTACATCAATACAACAACATCAGGCCACAACACAAAAAACAACCCTGTTAAACACTGAAACAAACATGCCACAGAACAGACAACACATCCAAGAAACCACAAGGCAGCCGGACCAGACAAATGCCTGACAGCTCTCTGCTGAGATGAATGAGAGGGCCTGCAGGTTGTGGAATGTCAGAGTCGACTCAGGAGACATTTTCTGAGTCTCTCTTCTTGTATGTCTGTCAATCTTTTCAGCTAAGAACCCACATTTGGGGGGAGGGGGGTTGAAGTGACCAATCAAGTAAACCAAACTATAACCCAGGAATTACATACAACACATCATTTGGAGAAACAGTGAGTATCCTAAGGTGTGAGTGCATGCCATGCCAGCGGTCCTCTATCTACTCTGTCTACATTCGTGGCCAAAAGTTTTGAGAATGAGACAAATATTAATTTTCACAAAGTCTGCTGCCTCAGTTTGTATGATGGCAATTTGCATATACATATAATATTATGAAGAGTAATCAGATGAATTGCAATTAATTGCAAAGTCCCTCTTTGCCATGCAAATGAACTGAATCCCAAAAAACATTTCCACTGCATTTCAGCCCTGCCACAAAAGGACCAGCTGACATCATGTCAGTAATTCTCTCGTTAACACAGGTGTGAGTGTTGACGAGGACAGGGCTGGAGATCACTCTGTCATGCTGATTGAGTTCGAATAACAGACTGGAAGCTTCAAAAGGAGGGTGGTGCTTGGAATCATTGTTCTTCCTCTGTCAACCAAGGTTACCTGCAAGGAAACACGTGCCGTCATCATTGCCTTGCACCAAATTCTGCCTAAGAACACAGCCACGAATAAAGAATGGTACCAACACATCCTCCGAGGGCAACTTCTCCCAACCATCCAGGAACAGTTTGGTGACCAACAATGCTTTTTCCAGCATGATGGAGCATCTTGCCATAAGGCAAAAGTGATAACTAAGTGGCTCGGGGAACAAAACATCAATATTTTGGGTCCATGGCCAGGAAACTCCCCAGACCTTAATCCCATTGAGAACTTGTGGTCAATCCTCAAGAGGCGGGAAGACAAACAAAAACCCACAAATTCTGTTAAACTCCAAGCATTGATTATCAGTCAGGATGTGGCCCAGAAGTTAATTGACAGCATGCCAGGGTGGATTGCCCTTGAAAAAGAAGGGTCAACACTGCAAATATTGACTCTTTGCATCAACTTCATGTAATTGTCAATAAAAGCCTTTGACACTTATGAAATGCTTGTAATTATACTTCAGTATTCCATAGTAACATCTGACAAAACCTTGTGTAAATTAATATTTGTGTCATTCTCAAAAGTTTTGACCACGACTGTAGTCAACCCAAGGTCTTTGTAATTAATGGACAAGGCTGTTTTTAGTATCAGCTGGGCCTGTTGGCCCACATATTTACATGGGAAATGGCAATCAGTACAAGGGTAAATAAACAAACAAGTTACAACACACACACAGGATCCTGAGGAGAGCATTGTTTTGACACTAATTGCGTCTTGCAGGAAACTCTGTGTTGCTTATTCCAGGCACTGGTGTGGATTTTCTCTGTTGACTGATGCTCACAACAGCACAGCTTGGGAAAAATAAACAACAAACTATTAGTTTAGGATTAAATTAGTGTTTAGATAATTCCTATGAGTGTGTGAGCCCCTATCAAAGTTTATCTTGGTACGAAGTAGCAGAAACCGTATGGTTTGAAACCCTCCCACTGGACACAGATGTTAGTTCATGTCTAGTTTGGATTAACATTTGGTTGAGTTGTCAACTAAAGTGAAACCAACAAACAATGTCACCATGGCATATAGGTTATAAATTGGGTGAAAGGAAATATGAAGTTCCCTTATGTTGATTACTTAAAAAAAATATTTGGGGGTTGAAATGACATGGACACAATGTTGACTCAACCAGTTTTGGCCCAGTGGATTCTGTTTTGAATATCCTCAGGTCTGGACTAGGATAGTGTAAAGAATGTCCTTCCCTCTCTGTGAGGTTTCCAGGAAGTGCAGTGTGTCCCTTCTCGTGAAAGGCTTTAATTGGCCTCAGGTCTGGCCTTCTGTGAGGCTGCCCAGTCATCTAAGACACTGGCCTCTCCATGCCGTGTATGTGTCTAAGCATTTGGTATAGTCACAGATCCATGACGGTGGGTAGGTGGTTAGACTTTCAGAAAGCAGTAGCAGTGGTAGGTCCTTTGTTCCCAACATGGTCTGTAGTTCGATGGCATCTCGGTTTTAAGAAGGAAAGAAAAAAAGCATGCACTGTAGTCAGGTTCATTGCTACACTACCAAATAAAAAAATAAGAAAAATGCACAACATTTATACTCTGTTTCAAGAGTTTGTTTAGAAAGAGGGTAGTGATGCCAGCTTTCGAGGCTGAACCTATAACTGTGAGAGGTCAGAGGTCACTAGGATTAAGGGTCAAAATGTAAAGGGCATCTGTAGACCCCAGCTGAAGTTTGAGGGAGCTAGTGACGATTGGCTCAGTAAATTCAGCACTGGGGAAGAGCAACTTATTTGTGTGTGTGTGTGTAACCCACTCACCCTCCTCAGCAGTGACTCGGTGAGACGGGCGACAGGGAGTAGGAGTCAGCTGTGGGCTTTTGTCCCTGGTCGTCCAGCCTGCCTAATCCCATCAGGAATCTGGGATTGTTAAATCGAGAAAGAAAGAGGAAGAGAAGTAGTGAAATGGCTTTAGATGGAGAGGGTTATGTGTGAGAAGTGATTGAGACATGCTGTAAATATAATGTGCCTGAATGCTTCACAGCCACTGTAAAAAAAACAACATTAAAGTAAACTGCCGAAGAGACCACAACTCATCTCCTTCACTTTGAAAGTGAGTTTGTTTGAGAGAATGTTAATCATTAAGCAACATTTTAAGTTTGAAAATGTCTTCCCTAAAACTTTCAAACATCTCTTTAAGTCTTTCTAACCAATAAACAAATATGTAATACTATATGAATAAAGAGGTAAAGAGCTGCAATGGTATTGACACAGTGACCCATACACACAATCACACACAGTGCTCTTGGGTAAAGTAGTCACTGGGTCCTTCTGTGAACAAAGTAGCAAAACCCTAAGGAGTAAAGGCAACACGAGTGTGTGAGACTGTAAGATCATCTAATACTCTTTGTCCCACACCCTACCCCTCTCCTGCCACGTGTGTGTGTGTGTGTCGTGGCGACCCGACCAGGGGAGTGTGTCATAATCCTCTGGAACAGAGCAGCAGAAAGACCGGTGGCTACACATCACTGGGGGTTGGATGGGTGGAAGATGGTAATCAATAAATATGGTGGGGTTTGAGGGGTGAGGTGGTTTGGTTTAAAGGTGGAGTGAAATTATGGCGAGATGGAGATTGTTTGGAGATGAAGTAAAGATGGGTTAGGACTGGAGAGGTACAATTGAGGTTGCATCCCACAACACCTTATTCCCTATAAAGTGCACTATTGGACCCTGGTGAGATATCAGGGGAAGCTCACCCAGGTAGAAACTGTGTCTTTACACAGAATTCTGCTAATACCCAACTTTTTGCAACAGAGACCATGAGTGATGTTTCCCCCGAAGAATGGCCAGTGGGAGGGATACCATAATTGACTGGATGGAATTCACAATCTCGTCACGTTCAATGGCATCTGAGACATGTGACCTCTGTATAGATTGGGGTGAGGCTATGAGAAGGTAAAAGGGTATGGGGGTGTTGAGATGGGGCACAGACCAGTTGTGATTTGGTGAAAAGGCAGACAGGAAAACCTCCAGAACATTCCTTGATAAGGATGAAGTTCACAATGTAAAGGAATAGTGGAATAGTGAAACCAGACCCTGACCAGGGAAGTCATGGCAGCGAAGTCCCACATCACAGTGGCCAAGTTCAAGAGACCATCCGCTCCCAAAGTAGAAGTAAACAATAATTTGTCTCTGTAAGCTCACTTTAGGTAATAACATCACTAGAAAATAAACAGGTTCCACCCAGTAATTGGTGTGGTGGTGTGTGTGTGTGTGTGTATATATACAGTTAAAGTCAGAAGTTAACATACACCTTAGCCAAATACATTTAAACTCAGTTTTTCACAATTCCCAACATTTAATCCCAGTAAAAAATCCCGGTTTTAGGTCAGTTAGGATCATCATTTTATTTTAAGAATGTGAAATGTCAGAATAATAGTAGAGAGAATGATTTCTTTCAGCTTTTATTTCTTTCAACACATTCCCAGTGGGTCAGAATTTTACATACACTCAATTAGTATTTGGTAGCATTGCCTTTAAATTGTTTAACTTGGGTCAAAAGTTTTGGGTAGCCTTCCACAAGCATCCCACAATAAGTTGGGTGAATTTTGGCCCATTCCTCCTGACAGAGCTGGTGTAACAGTCAGGTTTGTAGGCCTCCTTGCTCGCACACGATTTCAGTTTTGCCCAAAAATGTTTTATAGGATTGAGGTCAGGGCTTTCTGATGGCCACTCCAATAACTTGATTTTGTTGTCCTTAAGCCATTTTGCCACAACTTTAGAAGTATGCTTGAGGTCATTGTCCATTTGGAAGACCTATTTGCGACCAAGCTTCAACTTCCTGACTGATGTCTTGAAATGTTGCTTCAATATATCCGCATAATTTTCCTTTTTCATGACGCCATCTATTTTGTGAAGTGCACCAGTCCCTCCTACAGCAAAGCACCCCCACAACATGATACTGCCACCCCCATTCTTCACGGATGGGATGGCGTTCTTCGGCTTGCAAGCCTCCCCCTATTTCCTCCAAACATAACGATGGTCATTACGGCCAAACAGTTATATTTTTGTTTCATCAGACCAGAGGACATTTCTCCAAAAAGTATGATCTTTGTCCCCATGTGCAGTTGCAAACCGTAGTGTGGCTTTTTTATGGCGGTTTAGGAGCAGTGGCTTCTTCCTTGCTGAGCGGCCTTTCAGGTTATGTTGACGTAGGACTCGTTTTACTGTGGATATAGATACTTTTTTACCCGTTTCCTCCAGAATCTTCACAAGGTCCTTTGCTTTTGTTCTGGGATTGATTTGCACTTTTCGCACCAAAGTACATTAATCTCTAGGAGACAGAACACATCTCCTTCCTGAGCGGTATGACGGCTGTGTGGTCCCATGGTGTTTAAACTATTGTTTGTACAAATGAACGTGGTACCTTCAGGCATTTGGAAATTGCTCTCAAGGATGAACCAGATTTGTGGTGGTCTACAATTATTTTTCTGAGGTCTTGGCCGATTTCTTTTGATTTCCCATGATGTCAAGCAAAGACGCACTGAGTTTGAAGGTAGGCCTTGAAAAACAGGTACACCTCCAATTGACATCAATTAGGCTATCAGAAGCTTCTAAAGCCATGACATAATTTTCTGGAATTTTCCAAACTGTTTAAAGGCACAGTGTATGTAAACTTCTGACCCACTGGAATTGTGATACAGTGAATTATAAGTTAAATAATCTGTCTGCAAACAATTGTTGGAAAAATGACTTGTGTCATGCACAAAGTAGATGTCCTAATCGACTCGCCAAAACTATAGTTAACAAGAAATGTACGGAGTGATTGAAAAACAAGTTTTAATGACTCCAACCTAAGTGTATGTAAACTTCCGACTTCAACTTTATATACGGTCGTGGGAAAAGTTGAGTATGACACAAATATTAATTTTCAAAGTCTGCTGCCTCAGTTTGTATGATGGCAATTTGCATATACTCCAGAATGTTATGAAGAGTGATCAGATTAATTGCAAAGTCTCTCTTTACCATGCAAATGAACCGAATCCCCAAAAACATTTCCACTACATTTCAGCCCTGCCACAAAAGGACCAGCTGACATGTCAGTGATTCTCTCGTTAACAGAGGTGTGAGTGTTGACGAGGACAAGGCTGGAGATCACTCTGTCATGCTGATTGAGTTCGAATAACAGACTGGAAGTTTCAAAAGGAGGGTGGTGCTTGGAACCATTGTTCTTCCTCTGCCAACCATGGTTACCTGCAAGGAAACACGTACCGTCCTTGCTTTGCACCAAAAGGGCTTCACAGGCAAGGATATTGCTGCCAGTAAGATTGCACCTAAATCAACAATTTATCAGATCATCAAGAACTTCAAGGAGAGTGGTTCAATTGTTGTGAAGGCTTCAGGGCGCCCAAGAAAGTCCAGCAAGCGCCATCTGCATGCACAGTGAGGCAAAGACTTTTGAAGGATGGCCTGGTGTCAAGAAGGGCAGTAAAGAAGCCATTTCTCTCCAGGAAAAACATCAGGGACAAACTGATATTCTGCAAAAAGTACAGGGATCGGACTGCTGAGGACTGGGGTAAAGTCATTTTCTCTGATGAATCCCCTTTCCGATTGTTTGGGGCATCCAGAAAAAAGCTTGTCCGGAGAAGACAAGGTGAGCTCTACCATCAGTCCTGTGTCATGCCAACAGTAAAGCATCCTGAGACCATTCATGTGTGGGGTTGCTTCTCAGCCAAGGAAGTGGGCTCACTCACAATTTTGCCTAAGAACACAGCCATGAATAAAGAATGGTACCAACACATCTTCTCCCAACCATCCAGGAACAGTTTGGTGACGAACAATGCCTTTTCCAGCATGATGGAGCATCTTGCCATAAGGCAAAAGTGATAACTAAGTGGCTCGGGGAACAAAACATTGATATTTTGGGTCCATGGCCAGGAAACCCCCCAGACCTTAATCCCATTGAGAACTTGTGGTCAATCCTCATGAGGCGGGTGGACAAACAAAACCCCGCAAATTCTGACAAACTCCAAGCATTGCAGCCCATTCTTGCATAATCAATCAGTCAGGATGTGGCCCAGAAGTTAATTGACAGCATGCCAGGGTGGATTGCAGTAGTATTGAAAAAGAAGGATCAACATTGCAAATATTGACTCTTTGCATCAACTTCATGTAATTGTCAATAAAAGCCTTTGACAAAAATATCTAAAGACACCGAAGCAGCAAATGTGTGGAAATTAATATTTATGTCATTCTTAATACTTTTGGCCACGACTGTACACACGTGGTTTCAGAGGAAACTAAATGCTAAACAATAGAACTATACACTTTAACATTCAGTTGCACTGCACCAGAGCTCAGTAAGCAAGATGCTCCTTCTGGCATGTTTCACTCTCACTGTGGAGAGCAGATCAGCCTTTTCTGTGAAACTGCCAGCACCCTCTGCTCTGTGGGTCGTGGCTACAGATTGATCAGAGAGAGATAAGGGGCTCACAGAGCGGGGCTTGGAGCACACCCATCCATCCAGCACAGTAATGAACAAAGCCCAAACTAATACCAGGAAACTGGGGTTATATTCCGCTATGTGGGCCAACATGTATTAACCCATGCTCCAGATCAGTAGACTGGGGGAGATGGTTAAACCATCACAGTTTCTATGGTCCATATCACATACTGAGAAATTTTATTACACACCCTACTACAATGTTTCAAACGCATCCTTCCCCTAGTAGATGGTAGCGTCAACAATTATATGTGGATAAAATATAATTTATTAAGTGTTACGTAAAATAAAAAATAAAGACAACAGAAGAAAAAACTATTTACATGATAATAAAAACATTTACAAAAAAAAACAAAAAAAACTGTACAATTATACACATGGAATTGGCATCAGTGTCCAGAGCTGAATAGACATTGGAATTACTGTTAGCTGAATAAAAGGGGTGAAGCACACAATCGAGATCTTCATCAAATCGGGCATGAATCTAATTGTAATGTCAGTCTCTTCCAGCATCGACAGCTTTCATATTTCACTTTCAGGAACTTTACCCAAACAGTGTGCCTTAGGACAGCAGGGTGATGAGGGCATTCAGAAACTTAGTCCCATCCTCCATCTTTAGCTCAATGACTGCAAAGGGAAAACACAGGTAAGGATGTGTGTGTGTCTGATTCCATGGGGAAATGGTTAACACCTGATGATGTAATGATTACACCTGTAAGAATGACTTGAGGCATTTGATGAGATCCAAAATCAAGTATTGAACTGTGTGTAAGAAAAAAGAAAGTGTACAGCTAACAGGTTCCATCTGTAATGTCTGCTCTCTTGTGGCCAATATATACAATGACAAGAACATTTTACTTACTAGAGGTGTCAAAGTGGTTGTGGAGAGTTCTGGAGCTGGTGCTCTCTGCTGCCTTCTCAAACGCACAGCCAATGAAACCATTGGAGGGGGAGAGGGTGAGAGAAATTAGAGGCAGCGCAAATGAAAGGAAACAAATTACAATGGTCATTTTTGGTTTCCCCACAAAATACAACCAAGAACATTCAAGTGCTGTAATCTTGCGCACGACCGACACACGTTATGGACTCACCTCTTCTTGTCAGATGTCTCAGACTCAGGTGGGATGCCCAGAACGATGATAGTTCCCTTCAAAATCCATGGGAGCAGCTATGACCAAGGGCAGTAGCTTACAGTGCTTATTCCTTGTCTTTGAACAGGCATAGGCAGACATAAGCAAGAGCGATGCAAAGGACCCCAAAGGAACATCTAAAAACACATTTTCTTTTGAAACTAATTGAAGACAAGGGGCAATAAAGCTAGACGGGGTCTTGGACAATGGGTAGGTGAAACAGAGTGAGGAACTCACGGAGCGTACGAAGGCTTTGAGCAGGTACTTGCAGAGCAGAGTCAAAGCCATGGGCTTGGAGAACAGCTTCACATCAGGAGTGCCATGCACAGAGATGGAGAGGAGCGTTAAAAGGGGGGGCATCTCACTCACACACACCTCCAAGAGGTAGCAGTAGAGGAAGGGTGCCTGTGACAGTATGAGGTTAGTGCAGATGCAGCTCTGTTGGATGGCTTTCAGCTTCTTAGCCAGGTCAATGCCACCATGGAGACACTCAAGGTTACTCCTATCAGGGATCATTCTAACACCTAGGGTGCATTCATTAGCGCACAGCATAGCAAAACGTTTTGCAATAAATTAGATTCTATTGGACAAAGTCAGGTAGGTCCTCTCGTCTCATCCCGTTTGTATGGAGATAGGATATATTAAACATTTCAATAGATTTCTTTCTATAATACCTCCAGCATCGGCACCCTGGATAAAAAAAAAATGTGCTGGACTCTGCGTTAAATTACAAATTTCTCGAAGTAGGAATATCGCAAAAATGAATCAATGGCTCATTCGAGAGATGACATCCTCCTGAGTTATGACATCAGTCACTATTGAAATCTGACATGTACGATAGACGTTTTCACAATCTAAAAGTCGTATTATATTAACTTCCAGTGTAGTGAGAGCATCTATCACGGTGCTACAACATACCGGGCAGGATTTCTGTCTGCTTGAACGCCAATAACTCAGATACACATGAAAAGACCCAGAGAAATCAATAAAACAAAAACATTCAAGATGGGTGAACCTTTTCTTTAATGATATGCATCCAGATGTATTTGTTTTATATTCATGTGTGTGTGTGTGTGTGTGTGTGCGCGCGCATGGATGCACATGTGTGTGTACCTGGAGCGGAAGTCAAGGGCCTTGATGAAGTTGTCGCTAGGGCTCTCATCCTTCTCAGTGTTCTCCAGCAGGGCGACAGCAGCGTCCCCATCATTGGCCAGGAAACTATTCTTGAAGCCAAAGTGAACGCCGAACGTCTGGATACCGATGTCCTTCATACTGAAGGAACAGTGACAAGAGCATTTAAAATGATGGTTTTGGGTATATTAAGAGAGGAGAATAATTGTATTCATAATATAGAGTCATTGATACCGGGGATTATTTACAGATACAGGTAACTGGTCAAATAAATTGACCACAACCATAAAGTGTCTTTATTAGGCACCGGGCCACCACGTGCCAGAACAGCTTCAATGCACCTTGGCATAGATTCTACAAGTGTCTGGAACTCTATACGAGATGTGACACCATTCTTCCACAAGAAATTCCATAATTTGGTGTTGTTATGTTGATGGAAAATTCTGTCTCAGGCACCGCTCCAGAATCTCCCATAAGCGTTCATTGGGTTGAGGTACGGTAACTGGGACGGCCATGGCATGTGTTTACATTTTCATGCTCATCAAACCAATCAGTGACTTCTCATGTCCTGTGGAGAGGCAATGTCATCCTATGGGGACATAGCTATGGTAGCCAAAATAATGGTATGCACAGGACTTTTATACACGACCCTAAGCATGGGATGTTAACTGCTTAATTAACTCAGGAACCACACCCGTGTGGAAGCACCTGCTTTTAATACACTTTGTATCCCTCATTTACTCAAGTGTTTCCATATATTGATGCACTAAAACAGACACTCTTACCTGTATTTCTTTGAAAATTATTCTATGACTTCTCGCAGATTCTCTTTGATTGACATGTCCATGGAGTTGAACCTCTGCTTCACCTGCTTCAGGGGCAGGCTGGGCAACACAAACAGAAAGAATCTTTAATAATCATTCAAACCACCCATTATCATCAATGAATCAAATGACAAACTGCTGCTCATTACTCTTGATGAAGTGACATTTGTCCTTCAGAGGCCACTGACTAATTGATTAGTAAATTATACTCAAGAATTTGAGCCCTGCATGTCCCTAGAATGATCATTTGCTTATTTGACAGATGATTCTAGTTGACAGTCAAAACTTGAGGGTAGCATACCCCATGTCAGCAAGGAACTCTTGGGAGTTTCTTCTGGCCGTGCATGGACCAGAGCTTGAAGTTGCAGATGGTATGAGTTACATATACTCTCATACAGAGACCAGTGTTGGTACAGGGCCAGATGCAGACTGAGACAGTGTTTCAAGGGGTTAACACACAAAGAATGCAGGACAGAGAGCAGAGGGTGACAAGCAGGCCACTTCACTTTTTCCACATTGTTGTGTTAGACTTATAAAATGTTCCTCAAACTACACATAATAGCCCATAACGACAAAGCCAAAACATGTTTAGACATTTTAGCAAATGTGAAATGAAAAACAGGAAATACCTTATTTACATAAGTATTCAGACCATTTGCTATGAAACTCAATTGAGCTCAGGTGCATTCTGTTTCCATTGATCATCCTTGAGATGTTTCTACAATTTTATTGGAGTCCACCTGTGGTAAATTAAATTGATTGGACATGATGATTTGGAAAGGCACACACTTGTGTAAATAAGGTCCCACAGTTGACAGTGCATGTCAGAGCAAAAACCAAGCCATGAGGTAGAGATCGGAGAACTTTCCAGAAGGACAACCATCTCTGCAGCACTCCACCAATCAGGCTTTTAATGGTAGAGTGGCCAGACGGGCCTTTTACAGAGGAGTGGCTTCCATGAGAGCCCGCTTGGAGTTTGTCAAAAGGCACCTAAAGGACTCTCAGACCATGAGAAACAAGATTCTCTGGTCTGATGAAACCAAGATTGAACTCTTTGGTCTGAATGCCAAGAGTCACATCTGAAAGAAACCAGGCAATGCTCATCACCTGGCTAATACCTTCCCTACGTTGAAGCATGGTGGCAGCATCATGCTGTGGGAATGTTTTTCAGCGGCAGGGATTGGAAGACTAGTCAGGATCGAGGGAAAGATTAACAGAGCAAAGTACAGAGAGAGATCCTTGATGAAAACCTACTCCAGAGTGCTCATGACCTCAGACTGGGGCAAAGGTTCACCTCCAACAGGACAACGACCCTTAGCACATATCCAAGACAATGCAGGATTCGCTTCAGGACAAGTCTCAATGTCCTTGAGTGGCCCAGATGATCGTTTTTAATAAATTTGCAAAAATGTCTAAACCTGTTTTTGCTTTGAGTCTTCTTGGGTATAATGCTACAGGCTTGGCACACCTGTATTTGAAAGAGTTTCTCCCCTTCTTTTCTGCAGATCCTCTCAAGCTTTGTCAGGTTGGATGGGGAGCGTTGCTGCACAGCTTTTTGCAGGTCTTTCCAGAGATGTTCGATCAGGTTCAAGTCCAGGGCTCTGGCTGGAACACTCAATGACATTCAGAGACTTGTCCCGAAGCCACTCCTGCTTTGTGCTTAGGGTCGTTGTCCTGTTGGAAGGTGTACCTTCACCCCAGTCTGGAGGTCCTAAGCGCTCTGGAGCAGGTTTATCAAGGAACTCTGTACTTTGCTGCGTTCATCTTTCAGAGTAGGTGAACTGATGATCTCTGCATGCGTGGTTCCCACCGTGAAGCATGGTTGAGGTGTAATGGTGCTTTGCTGGTGACACTCAGTAATTTATTTAGAATTCAAGGCACTCTTAACCAGCATGGCTACCACAGCATTCTGCAGCGATACACCATCCCATCTGGTTTGCCCTTAGTGGGACTATCATTTGTTATTCAACAGGACAATTTCCGAACACACTTCCAGGCTGCGGAAGGGCTATTTGACCAATAAGAAGAGTGGTGGAGTGCTGCATCAGATGACCTGGCCTGTACAATCACCTGACCTCAACCCAATTGAGATGGTTTGGAATGAGTTGGACCACAGAGTGAAGGAAAAGCAGCCAACAAGTGCTCTGCATATGTGGAAACTCCTTCAAGACTGCTGGAAAAGCATTGCAGGTGAAGCTGGTTGAGAGAATGCCAAGTGTGTAAAGCTGTCGACAAGGCAAAGGGTGACTACTTTGAACTATCCAAAATATATTTTGATTTGTTTAACCCTTTTTGGTTACTACATGATTCCATGTGTTATTTCATAGTGGAGATCTTCACCATTATTATACAATATAGAAAATAGTAAAAATAAAGAAAACCCCTTGAATGAGTAGGTGTGTCCAAACTTTTGACTGATACTGTGAGGATTAGATAGAGGACCCAGTTTCAACATAATCAATATATAATCCATACTCACTGAAGTTCCACGGTATTCATATTGCTCATAGTCAAACAGGATCTCACGTCTGAAATGAAAATGTTTCAAAAAAGTCAATCTGCACAACATCATTACTATTTAAACTTTTAAAACTCTAAAGAACCATCCCCTTCGTGCCTCCTACTCTCTCTTTGCTCTATCCTTCTCTCCACTGCCCCCTAAAACATGGGAACATGTTGGTATAAATAGCAATACATCACTGCAATATGATCGGCTTTGTCCGCTATTTGTGGAATCATCATTGTCATACACACAAATCAAATTACACCGGACATTTTTTAAAATATGAACCATAAATATGAGAAAGATCCACCTTGGCTCAAATGGTTATTTACGTAGAGGCGGGATGGGATAAATAGAGGGTATATTTTCTTTGTCATAACTTTTGTTATATCAATATGGCAATACCTCATCGCATTGTCTCCGTTTCCCAGAAGGCACTGAGCCTCCATCCCTCTTATTCCCAGTCCTCACTGCCTTCCTTTTCATCGTGGAAGATGTCGTCATAGGAGGGCATTCCAAGGCCATCATCCTGCTTTATCATCAGCTTCACCTTGGGGGGATGGGGGGGATTGGGTTCAGAACACTGGTTGATGGTGGTTATGCCATCTGGACAACAATTTCTTTGCTCTTTATGATCTCAAAGGTAGTATCCTCAAGGACTTTTCTCCTGTGAAGTCACCCAACTGCTGCCAAAGTCAATCAACCACTTGTGAACGACTAGCCCAAACTTAGACCTCTTTATTAATCATTTAATTTATTAATAATACAAGGTCTAATTGTATTCCAATAGCAAATGCTTTCGAGAACTCACAATCAAATGACTACCTGTATAGTGGCAAATGTTCCACGTTGGAATGTATATCCATAGTCAGTTCTTAAAAGGCCTTCCCTTACATGACCACGTAGTGCACAAGAAACTATTAAATCCAATTGTTAGATGCTACCACCGCCCTCCAAATCAAAACATGCATTCCATGTTGTGTTCTCGCTTTGCGTGCACACCTGTCTGTTCCTCACACTTGTTTGTCCTAGCTAATCAGCCTTGCAATATAGGAGCCATGATGCCACAGACAAGAAGCAGAATGGGGCATGCACACACTAACATCAATGATTTGATTTGGGGGGGGTCAACAATTGGATTTAATTATTTCCCGGGCACAACAAGGGGATGCAAACAACGCATTATGAATCAAAACCGTCCACCAAAGAGCCACAGACAACCGGCGCTAAATAAGTGGGCTAGTGTTATACGGCTAGACATAGAATATAATCTTGGTCTAGAAGCTGGGCTAGTAAAGGACCGGTGTACCCTAAATAACAGACCTTGACTATGTCCCAAATGGCACCCTATTCTCCACATAGTGCAGTACTTTCGCACTTTTTACAAGAAAAGGTGTAATTTGGGAGATAGACATTGACTGCTCACCTGGGTGTCATTGTAGACATTGACTACATCCACAGGTCTGTGTGTGTCACAGATGAAGAAGATGGAGTTTTCCTCTGGCTGTAGGGTTTCCAGGAGATCAACATTGGCTCCACAGTTGATCAGGACAAAATAGTGGAACTGAAATTAGAGCAAATAACACACCTGTCATAGATGTTTGTGTTCTTGATAGTCATATTTGACACCATAAGATTAACTCCAGGGCTATCAGGAATGGACAGGAGTGTCACACTACCTGCTCCTTGTGCACTAGGAAGGCAGTACAAAGGTCTTGCCACCCTGTCACTGGCACCAAGGTGTACTGGACCTGGTCACAGTGAAACAGTGCCTGTGTAGAGGGTGGTGTAAGAAGCAATCAGAATACATTTGAATTACACAACTATGCAGCAGAACAGTTGACAACTAACAGTACAGCTATGTCAGAAAGTTAACTTATTTGACAGCAAACGAAAGGGCTCTAATTTACCTGTAACATCTTACAGGCGCAGAGTGCATCGATATCCGATGACACCAGGAGAGCAATTCTCTGAAAACAACGCAATTGAGAAACATAACAATTTTCAAGTCACAGAAGCTTGTAAACATCGTATTCACTTGTTGCAAAATAGCTCAATTAAACGCTAAATTAACGTTAGCCGACTGAAAAATAGTCCTCTCCTCTCTATTGTTAGCTAAGTACGTTAACTAATTACAGTAGTCAACGTTATCTAACTAGTTAGCATGCAGGAAGCTAATTTCAGTTTCAGAAGCTCTCACCTGGTTGACAACAATGTCGTAGAATTCCTTTCTTATGTCCGTAATAAACATTTCACACTATTTTCGTGAGGTTGCATAAAAAAAAAATATATATATATATATATATAGCTATGCGCTATTTGTTCTTTGAGCTCAAGTTGCAACACCAGGAGCTTTTTTGTTGCATGCCCAACATTTCCTTGAAAAAATATCACGCCAAATTCGCACGTCAGCTGACGAAATTTAAACAGCCAATAAAACTCTACCTACCAGCATGCAATTTCTATTGTTCAGTTTTACATAAACTCTACAAAGTGGAGTTTTATTGGCTGTTTAAATTTCGTCAGCTGACGTGCGAATTTGGCGTGATATTTCCTCAAGGAAAAGTTGGGCATGCAACAAAAAAGCTCCTGGTGTTGCAATTTGAGCTCAAAGAACAAATAGCGCATAGCTATAGGGTATCTATCCATCCAGCTCTGTGAGCCAATCCCGTAGGATGTGATCTTGTTTTCTGGATTATGTTTGCTGTTCATGCTTTGTTTTGTGATATTCGTCACTTCCTGCTGTCATCGTGGCTAAACGGAAAACAACATTGGAGTTTCAGCCAGCAGCCAGTTTGCCGGAGCAGTAATAAGCTATTTAATAGAAGAAGAATAACAAATAAGCTATTTATTATAGCTTTATTCAATACATTTTGATATATAACGTTTTGGCGTACAGTAGCACATCATGGTAAGTACTCAATAACATTGGTTTTGACTGTTGCTTTTGTCAAATAGTACCTACACTAACAACATCGCATTCGAAATTCACTAGCTAAATTAACTACCGTTAGCGAGTAGGAAATAGGTAACGGTAGCTAGCTCCCTGGCTAGCCATTTAACTCAAATGACACATCGTCTCTATGCGATTTAAGACTAAATGAATAGCTACCTTGCTCAGATACTTTACTACTTTACTTGGGAATCGTACTGCTTTAAAACATCGTTATAGGGTGTCACTTGTCATCTAGTTTTACATTACGCAGGCTAGCTAGTAGTTATGAAGATGTTTGAAATTAAATATTTTTTTTATAAATCAGGGCAAGTTAGCTGCAGTAACCTGCTGATAGCTAATTAGCTAATAGCTAATTTTAACCTAACAATACTGCCTAATTGTTTTTCGAAATATATGTCACAGTTTTCCTTCAACATGTTTGATCACCCGATCCCACGGGCTTTCCAAAACCGCTTCTCCACTCAATACCGCTGCTACTCTGTGTCCATGCTGGCGGGTCCCAACGACCGGTCGGATGTGGAGAAAGGAGGAAAAAGTAAGTAATCTATGTGATGGCTGTTCTATAAATTATACATTCGATCGTAACTATATATACTAAATTATACACTATATATACTAAATTATACATTTATCGTAACTATACAAGGAATGTATGGAGTTTAACACCTATGCTTTGCACCAGTTCCCCATACACAAGTGAGAGATTGCAGTTACCCTCATCATACAGTCAATGTAGTATGTATTATCCTGCTCTAAGTGTTCTTCAGTGCTCATATCACTGTAATGTTTTCTCCTTATAGTTATAATGCCGCCATCAGCACTTGATCAACTAAGTAAGTATACTCTTCCTACATTATCCAGATTTAAACTCTAATCTACAAATTCCATTTACCCAGCAGATGTTGTTTTTTTACCCTTCACTCTTTTCCCCCAAAGGCAGACTTAACATTACCTACCCCATGTTGTTCAAACTGACCAACAAGAACTCAGACAGAATGACACACTGTGGTGTCTTGGAGTTTGTAGCAGATGAGGGTATTTGTTACCTGCCACACTGGGTGAGCAGGATTGTTTTATTTCAATACTTGTTTTTTTATAAACTGGTGAGGTTTTAATAAACATATTCATAGCCCCTGGCATATATCTAGTGCCATATTTCCGTTTTCTATCAAAGGATGTTTTAAATTAGGGACACACAGTGTAGGTTTATAAGTCACGCTCATTAAAATCTTTGCTCACATATAACCAGCTCTCTGTGGTCATGACCCTTTTTTTGTAGTGTGTCTGTAGTAACATTGCTGTTTGTGTGTTTCACTGTAGATGATGCAAAATCTCCTGCTGGAGGAAGGGGGCCTGGTCCAGGTGGAGAGTGTTAACCTCATGGTGGCAACATACTCCAAGTTCCAGCCTCAGAGCCCAGACTTCCTGGATATCACTAACCCCAAAGCAGTGTAGCTACAGTTATAGACTTATCTCTCTGCACATTTAAGTGCCATTGAAAATAGACGCAAAAACTACTCTGAAATTATTCTCACATTCTGCTTGTCTGTCTCATAGGTTGGAAAATGCCTTGAGAAACTTTGCCTGCTTAACCACAGGAGATGTTATTGCAATTAACTACAATGAAAAGGTAACTATTTAATGTTATTGGTATGATGACTGGGTTACAAGGCAAAACTGTAATGGAATTTGACTTTCCAGCAGAATGTTGCTTCTAAATTTAAGGTGTGGCATACAGTTGTGCCTGACCTGTATTATCTTTTTAACACCAGTTTTTTCTCTCTATACTGATTTCAGATCTATGAACTGCGAGTGATGGAGACTAAGCCAGACAAGGCCGTATCTATCATTGAATGTGATATGAATGTAAGATCCTCTGTACTGTCTATCATACCATAAATGGAGACACAACACTGTAGCATAGATTATGGTACCGAATAGCTCTACCTCACCCAGCCATACCTGTTGTTGTCTCTCAGGTGGACTTTGATGCTCCGTTGGGTTACAAAGAACCAGAGAGACGTTACAAAGCACCAGAGGAGCCCACAGTAAGAACCACACATATTTAATGTTTCTAATCTGGTCTCAGTGTTTATACTGTATGTTTGGATGAACTCTAATCACTCCTCACAACAGGAAGAGGAAGGAGACCCCAGCACTTGGACTGACATGGACATGAGATTCAGAGTGAGTTTGCTTATATTTTTCTTACTTACTGCAGTTTATACACATACTGTATGGTTCACTTTCATTTATTTGAATCTCATACACAGTCATTCGCAATTTAACCCATGAATGAATCTATGAATATTTATTCTCTCTATAGGCCTTCACTGGTTCAGGCAATCGTCTGGATGGCAAAAAGAAAGGCATTGAGCCTAGCCCCGTCCCCATCGATCCCAGTGACATTAAAAGGTTGGGAGCTATGACCAGTCTAAAACCAATCCCTAGCCCTTTCCCCATATCCTGTCACTTTTGTATTTGCAGATCAGATCTGCATTATCTCCCTGAATGCATATGTGACTAGGGTTGCAAAATTCGGGGAACTTTTAAAGTTCCTGGGATTTTGCAAAATTACATGTGACATGCTATGATGACACCGGCTCTGGTCTTAACCTTTAACCCCTCTCTGTCCCCATACAGAGGGATTCCTAACTACGAGTACAAGGTCGGAAGGATCACCTTCATCAGGAACTCCAGGCCTCAGCCCAGGAAAACAACAGAGGATGTAAGTACGATGGTCAAAAAAGTTAAATGTAATAAACCGCACAATCCCTTTCCTGCAAAACTGAAATTAAGAAAGGTATAAAAGACATATTTAGACAGTTTATATTGGATGTGCCAAATTTGAATGCATTAAGCTAAAGCTGGTCTTTTATATTTACAGGAGGATTCAGAATTCATCGCCTTTTCTGGTGAGGGACAGTCACTACGCAAGAAAGGTGGCAGAAAGCCTTGAGGCACTACAGTATTCAACTGCAGAGACTGACTGACTTACTGTAGACTACATACCCACACATCCATCATAAGAAACCAATAAAAGCAAGCAAGTAAGGAAAAGAGCTGGGTTCATTTTTCTGTCCCTTAGCAGGAATCAGCAAGGTTTTACTTTCTTTTGATGATATTGTAACGGTCTTGTCCATGGTCAGTATGTTAAAAGCTCTTCTAAAAAATGGAATGCTATTCGGACTGAGGTTAGTCAGTGGAGACTTCTGCGGGGAGAACGGCTCACAATAATGGCTGGAGCGGAGCGAATGGAATGGCATCAAACCATGTCTTTGATACCATTCAACTTGTGCTGTTCTAGCCATTACCGTTGTCCCCAATTATGTTGCCACCAACCTCCTGTGGTTAGAGTACAGGGTTGCTGGTCTGAGCCCAGCCAAAGCCAGCTACCCTTTCCTTTTGCTACAATATGATGAATATAAACATTTTTCTACCTTGTTTTCTCATAATGGGATTACCCTTGTTAATGTTGATGATGGAGTGGATTAGATTTTTCTTTGAATATGTATCAAATTAATTAGGAAACGCTTCTGACATTGGAACCTGTTGAACTCGAACTTTGAGAGTGATGAGTGGCGGAGGTGGATAAGAGCCATTCCTTTGTTTATTTATCAACTCTGAAATAAAGTACAGCGTTTTGAATAAAGTGCACTCTGTATAAATCTCGGTTTATTTTTGTCTTTAAATAATTGTGTGTGGAAGGATTTTAACATTTTGGTTCATAGAGCCCAAAGTTAATGTGTATCAGCAGGTATTGAAATGGCTACATATTGTAATTCATACGTGTGTAATAAGCACAGTAAAGGGATAGAGCAATTTATAGATGTGAATAATTTTCTTTGCATACTTATGCAAATATCAGCTTCTTGTTCTCGAGTTCATTCATTGCCGGAAGTGGGTGGGTGGGACTCCTGCTTTTTCAGTTTTCTATTAGTTACCACAGCCACAAAGTCTTCGTACATTTAAAAAAAAAAATGAAAACAAAAATCTGCTTTTTGCTCTTAATTTAGGGTTATGGATAATGTTAGCACTATGGTTAAGTTTAAAATAACATTTTAAGAAGGGGAATTACATAAATGGGCGGTGTTTATGATTTTTTTTGGCTTAGGTAACTAGTGACGACCTTTTCACAGTGCTTGATTGGCTGTTTTCGTCCTCTTGTCAAAAGTCAAAACAACGGAGGTGATGATGGCAGATTCTGGAGCAATGTGGAGGGTAATGTACCAAATTCATGTATTGTTTATGATAACGTAAGGTCACCGTATTTCACTAAAGGCCCTAGTCACCAATGTAACTCGTTTGTCGCTAGCGAGCGTTATATGACTCGATAGTGTGCTCTGCTGTTCGATGCTAGTGTAAATGTTAGCTAGCAAGCTAAAACCACATTGAAAGGGATAGCATGAATTTGAGCAAAGGTTTTCTTCCCTCGACTGATCATCCGACTTGAGAGAATATCGATGCTAGATAACCAATTAACCATAGATTAGTTAGTATCTAGCAAATTGGCACTTTGATAGGTGTTGTTTAGTGGACGGTCAACGCCTCACCATTATGTGTTTTTCTTGAACTCTGATTATACTGGAACGCCAGCTAGTTTTTCAGTTATCAAATGGCAATACAGCCATAACACAATGAAATGCTGCTGTCACATTTAGGAAATTTAGAACAATGCTCGAGGAATTGATTCATACTGTACATGTATCATCCTATGTACACTGAGCAAAAAGTTTTAAAAAATGCAACAATTTCAAAGGTTTTACTGAGTTACAGTTCAAATATTAAATAAAGGTGAAATAAAATAAAAAGAAATAAGGAAATCAGTCAATTGAAATAAATTCATTAGGCACGAATCTATGGATTTTACATGACTGGGAATACAGATATGCATCTGTTGGTCACAGATACCATTTTTAAAAAGGTAGGGGCGTGTGCAATGGTAATTTTAATGTTTGCTTTTCTTATAACCAATTTCTGTGTTCTTGCAAGTGCTGATGACAAATCACACCTATCAGTAGCTGCAATTTGGCAGTACGCCCAAATGTTGTTTTGAGAACGAACTAAAGATATCTCAGTTTCAAGGTCTCAGCTTAGAGAGGAGAAACCTCAAGAGGTGTTGTTGGTCTGTCACATGTTATGAAACCGTATTGTTCGGTCACATGAAACAAAACAGTAATGATTCATGAATTATGCTAAATCTTGCAAATATTACTGGTCTGTGAATAGCTGTATATAAGAAAACTGCTGGGTCTACCCAAGGAGAGCTCCTGATTGACATGTGTACTATGGTGTATTGAGTTGGTTGGAACCTCTCCAGTGTGATGACAGTAAACAATGATTAATTTAATATTGACTTCAAATGTACCTGTGTAAGAATTGTTCCACAAAACGTGGAACAGAAAACCAGACAGTATCTGATGTGACCACCATTTACCTCATGGAGCGCGACACATTGGAAGTTACGAATGTAACTATGGTTCTACGAATACCTGGAAGACTGTCAGTATTGTTCAAAGTATGGATTATATTCCTCGTGCTCTGTGCAGGTCGAGTAATAATAACAAAGTCATGCCGGTGACGTGACGGTGTGGGAGGACGTGCTCCCCGCGGTTCATAGAAAACTGTACGTCAGACCACGCACCGTCTCAGAGAATCTGTGGAATTGTGTTGTGACAAAACTCCACATTTTAAAGTGGCCTTTTATTGTCCCCAGCACAAAGTGCACCTGTTTA
Source organism: Oncorhynchus tshawytscha (assembly GCF_018296145.1). NCBI lineage: Eukaryota > Metazoa > Chordata > Actinopteri > Salmoniformes > Salmonidae > Oncorhynchus > Oncorhynchus tshawytscha. Next base: position 33,673,590 of record NC_056432.1, read on the forward strand.
ATGATCATGCTGTTTAATCAGCTTCTTGATATGCCACACCTGTCAGGTGGATGGATGATCTTGGAAAAAAGGAGAAATGCTCAATAACAGGGATATAAACAAGTTTGAGAGAAATAAGCTTTTTGCGCATATGGAACATTTTTGGGATCTTACAACACATGTTGTTTATATTTTTGTTCAGTGTAAATATGGCAGAAGTATTAACCTCGATCACGTCACATTCTTATGTCTATTTACCTGTGATATGTGACCGCCATAGCCGCCCCGGACCTGTGATGACTACTGGAGTGAATTCAGACACTGCAAAAGCCTGTGGAACCGTTTCCATAACTACTATGCCCATGGCACATCCCCCTCCTGCGGGCAGTGGAAAGAAGACTACTACTCATGTAGAGAGTGGGAGAAGAACCCAGGCCCTGAGACCAAGGTACAGTTTAGCACTCAATCATCATTTCTGCTGCGAGGGGAAATGGCCTAATCAACGCTGGAACAGCAATACTGTATTTACAGGGAAACTGCCATCAAGGTCCAGAAATGTTGGCTACAGTTTGCTTCTGTACAGGATACTACATTTGTAATATGTCTCAATTGTGAGAGATCAACCAACCAACTTGGTCTGTTCTCTCTCTTATGCTGTCCCTACTGCAGGAGTCTTTACAGCAGAGTGAGAGGAACCGGGAGGCAGAGCAGAGGAAGTTCACCCCTGTGTGGGACCTGAGACGAGATCCGCCCAGAGACTGGCACATGCCCCTGCACCAGGGAAAGTCCCCAGATTCCCAGTCCTAACCATCCCCTGGGTCAATACTGCCATGGCCCTAAACATGGGCAGACCAAGGTCAATGTGGCATCTGAGATCTGTTTCACTACACAAACTTAACCAATTCTTCTAGCTTTAACTGTATAGATTGTGGCTAGGGAGCCATGGTCCTGGGGTTATTCAGAGCAATCCATTGACATTAGAGCTATAATTTTAAAGTACAAGTATTTTTGGAACAAGTCATAATTGTTCATGGCAGAATGTATGTTCTACACAATGTATTTTTACTTTATGTTCTTGAACTTTTCTGAATATGCCCCTTGCAGAGGGTGTGAAGGCTTTTCCCCCAGCTAATATGCTCTTAACCACCTGACTCTTATTGGTTCAGTTGAAACCATGTTTAGAAAGGTGTTTTAGTGCTAGGCTTGGTTGGGGAAAAGCCTGCTCTCCAGGAACAAAACCACTCTGGCGTAGATTTTTTTTCCAGAGGTGTCCAATTGTCTTCACTGGTATTAGGGCAGTGTTCACTACTGCTAGAAAGTTCTACTCTAATCAAAAACACAATTATTGATAGTGACAGAGTGTTGTGCATTCTTTCCATACATTATGTGTGTACTGGGAAATAATATTTTGGGGAACAGCTAAAAGAGATACTGGATTAGGAAAAGGGTAAGCACACCATCCAGTATTCTGGCTTCCACCAGTGGTCTGACTGTTTTTGTCTCGTCATTGTGTGGAAAGAGACTCTACCTATTGCAATTGAGGCCAGTGTTTCTGTAACACCATTACACAGGATCTTTGCCTTTTATTATTTCACATGATACCTTATCTAGTGTTGCATACATAAAAATGCATTTCAAATAAAACAAATGTGAATCCTTTATTTTAACCCCCTGGTATGTTTTACTTACTTTAAACCTATGAGATCTATGAATGTAACATTACAGAGCACACACACTACAGAATGTGAATCACTTCACGAGTGTGAATAGAAACTTCTGTATCCATGCTAGGGCAGTTGTCAATACGATGAATAGGTCATGGTCAGTAAAGCAGTTAAATTACCCTTACTTTGAATGAGACATACACCCACTAATGGTGCCAAGGCTGTTGTTCTGAGCAAGCTTTAATGTCTCATCTTCTTTCATGAACATCCTCGTCAAATATTTTGTCTGTCCGTTCAAATCATGTGAAAACATGGATGAACATCCATGTCAACATGTATTACGCCCACAATGTGTTACACTCACTGGGTGTAAACTTTGGTGATGTTGCATTTGCTCTCAGGTGCCTCGTGAATCTGAATCCCTGGTGGTTGAAAGGGAAGAGCAGGGGGTTTGGCCTCAGTGATGCCTTGTAGAGCTCCTCTCACTCCAGCCTCAGCTCCTCCAGAGCATCTCACTTGGCCTCCACAGCCAGACTTACTGCCTCCATCTCAACCCAGTGCTGGGTCTGCTCATAGAGGGGCAGGGTGGAAAGAAATTCAAATGTGGCACAGGAACTGGTTTAAACAACATGTCTGCTAAGAAGGTACAGTAAATTGTCTGCTCACTGTTTTTTTGCTTCTAAATAAGGATCTTTAATGGGGCTGTGGTGATGAAGCTTTGGCCAACATTGGCTTACAAGATCACATACCTGTTTGTAGCAGGACCACTCCTTCAGCAGTAGAGCCCGTTATTCACTCTCCTCAAAGGGAAGCTGAGGAACACAGCACACCCTAGAGGAAATGAACAAATAGAGTAAGGACCTGTTCAGGTGTACATTCGGACAGAGCAATGCATTTGGATTGCACTAATAGTGCTCTTTACGAGGGTCCACTTTCTTCTTCTTTGGCTCTGCTCTGTAATGGCACACATAGGCAGAATGAGTGAGAGTTTAGCCTGTAGTGCAATTATAACAAATGGTGCCAAAAGCAAACAGAGTAGACGACTGAAACTAAAGTGCACCAGAGAACAAACTCTTTGTAGACAACAAGGACCTTGTCTGACTTGACCATTCACTCCAATCAAAGAGCTGTTCAGAACATAGCAAGTCAGAGGAAGGGGAGTGCTAAGTTAGCTAAATCTAGCCATTGTAACAGCACTGCAGTGAATAGATACCTTAGCTAGCTAACTGGCTCAGGTTTTAGCATACAACTGGACAACAACCATGAGAGAATTAAATACAATATGTAGCTACATGTAGAATAAAGCATGTTCAACTGCTGCAACAACGTTGCTAGCTATGCACACGATGCATGTTACAACTCACCTTGTCCCCGCAGTCTGTCGGGACGACACCATACACAGGGTACGCGATACAGCCAGATACATGATTGCTATACTATATGACTCGTGTTTAAACACGTCAAATAACAGTTATTACCGTGTATCAACAAATGTGATCATTGCTGCCTCCTTGCTTGAAAATGGAGAGAATGACGTACATTCATCTCGAGTTTCACATAGACACTTTCGATCCCATTGTTGTAACATTGATCTGGTTACGTCAGATATATAACATTGGTAACATTAGAATAAACATAGCTATGTCACGGAATAAATATTCTATCAGTAGCCATTTAAAAATGTCCTTCCAGTACCATCTGAACATGAAACTTTCGTTGTATCGAATGTTGTTGTCTCAATGATTAGTTACACATTATTTAGGTAAAAGGTCAAGATTTGCCAGGGTTTGGCAGAAAGCGCCCTTAAATTCACACAGATTCACTGTCCTTCGTGGACGTGAGGAGGAATCAATATTATGTCACTTATCAGAAGTAAGTTATATTTTGATATTTAGCATAAACCACGCACTCACCACGAAATGCATGCTTTTCTATGAACATGCTTTGCTTTCTCTGCAAAATAAAGGCAGCTATGCATACTGCGTGGCACACGTTAACATCTGTAAAATAATAACCAGGTGACTCCTGAAAATTGGTAAAGTATAGCTAGTGTTCATAGATTATCAAAACAATCAATTTTGAGCTGATTAATTTGTTCCTGTCTTTGGAGCTGTTGCTATTCAATGAACGAATGACCGCTGTCAGTCTGTCTCTACATGTAAACAAAGCTATTTAAGTGTTGTCTTGCCACATAGTTTAACAACTGTCAGCTATGCCTCTCTATCGTTAACGTTACATTTCTATCGGCTAGGTGAGTTGGAGATGAATGTAGGGTAACGGTGACCGTGACATTTCTTAGTTACATGATAATTACAATGGCACTGCAGTGGATTATGATAGGACTCTAAAGCAGTGGATTATGATAGGACTCTAAAGCAGTGAATCTAGGCAAGGCAGCACTTTTCAAGTCATATTTGTATTGCTTTAGATATTCACATAGATGATGTCATCAACAACTCTAAAGCTGCAGTAAAGCTGGATTAGTCACCACACACCCAAACCCTCTTCTTTCTCTCCATCCAGGTGTGTTTATTGTGTCTGCTAAGCGGACCCCGTTTGGCACCTACGGCGGGGTTCTGAAAGACCACAGTGCAACAGACCTAGCAGAGCATGCCTCCAAGGCTGCTCTCGCCGCTGGGGGAGTGGCACCCGAGCTTGTCAACAGTGTCATCTTTGGAAACGTCATGCAGGTGTGCTTAACTCCAAAAAGCAAGCAGAGGCAAGGATAAACTCAAGGCCATGCTCAAGGAAATGTTTGAGCTGACTATACCTCTCTCTCCCAATCTCTTCCCTTCAGAGCTCTGCAGATGCTCCATACATCGCCCGTCACGTGGGCCTGAGGTGTGGGGTGCCCATCCCAGTGCCTGCTCTCACCGTAAACCGCCTGTGTGGATCTGGCTTTCAGTCCATCATCAATGGAGCTCAGGTATAGCAGACATATAAACACTGAGACTCTACACCAGGGGTGTCAAACTCATTTTGCTACCAGTGCTGCATTAGGTCTTCAACAAGGTCCGGAGGGCTGCACTGAAAAAGGGTTTTATTTTCTTGCTGTCAAAATGTGCTAAACATAGTCCTCTAGTGCTTTGGGAGTTTTCTATGCTCCCTGAGCTGGAGAGCCAAGAAACTTTGAATGTAGTTCCATTGACTGTGCACAGTGATAATTAGTGATCTGGACAGTCAATAAACGGAATGAATATAGGTCCATTATCATTTCTACAAAGTTTTGAGTTGTTTTTGTCATTTTAAAGTATATTAAGGTCACCCCACGCCCCCATGTGTTTTTTAATTTATTTTTAAACTCAAACCACCATTTCATTGTTTGTAGGTCAATTGTAGGTGCATTGTTTCTGCGGATGGCATAGGAACATTAGCAGCCTTGTACCATTTGTCTTCTTTAAGACCCTGTCTGTGTCTGTAGGAAATCTGTCTGAAGGACTCAGAGGTGGTATTGTGTGGAGGCTCAGAGAGCATGAGCCAGGCGCCGTATGCTGTCCGCAACGTCCGCTTCGGAACGAAGTTCGGACTCGACCTCAAGGTATTGAATTAATAAATGAGGAGAGATAAAATACCAAATGGGTATAGATTTTGTCACTTTTGACCATAAGGGCCCTCTAACAGCTGCTCTGAACCAATGCCAAGGACTAAGCTAACATGTTCTCTCTTTCCTTTGTCTCAGCTGGAGGACACTCTGTGGGCGGGACTTACTGACCTGCACATTAAGATCCCCATGGGCATCACAGCAGAGAACCTGGCAGTGAAATACGAGATCAGCAGAGACGACTGTGACAAATACGCACACCAGACACAGCAGAGGTGGAAGGCAGGTCAGAAATCAACCCTTACCCTAACTAAGCTCACATGTTTACAATCTCTGCCTTGATTAATCAGGGATTCCTGATTATCTGCCCTCAGAAATATTATGACAGTGAACTGCATATTACCATGACAATAAACTGTTTTTCCAGATTTCCATCTGAATGCTGACCACATCCCTGAGTTTGTCTGTGTGCTCTCTAAACCTTAGCCCATGAGGCGGGCCACTACACGGCAGAGATCGCGCCCATCGATGTGAAGGCTAAGAAGGGCAAGGTACCCATGACCCAGGACGAGCACCCTCGCCCCCAGACCACCCTGGAGCAGATGGCTAGGCTACCTCCTGTCTTCAAGAAGGAAGGAACGGTCACTGCTGCCAATGCATCAGTGAGTACTAAATAAGACCGATTCAATTTTGGACCCAAGCTCTTCCACCCAGTTCCAACCATCTTCTGCTAACAGAGTATCACATTCAATCTGTCCCCAAGCACACCGGTTTTAAATGGATCATTTTAGTTTGCTGGGTGTAAATCCTATGTGCTAGTTTTGAATATACTGATCTTCATGTTCTGTTCCTATTCCACAGGGCGTGTCAGACGGAGCTGCTGCCGTGGTGATAGCCAGTGAGGAAGCTGTGAAAGAGCACAAGCTCACCCCATTGGCAAGAATAGTGGCATATCACGTGTCCGGATGTGACCCAAGCATTATGGGAATCGGTGGGTGACTGACAACAAATGGCTTATGTACTTGATGAAAACATATGATACATCCCCATATATAGGCCTTTCTAGCATGGCCATCAAGTGATTTCTGTTCGTAAGGTTCTGTCATTCTCCCCCATCAGGCCCAGTTCCAGCCATCACTGAAGCCCTGAAAAAAGCAGGTCTCACCCTCCAAGACATGGATCTGGTGGAGGTATACTCGTCTGTTTTATGTTCATAAATAGGAACTGATGCAGAAAGTGGCAGATATTTGGTTGCTCTGTTTTGGTATACTCTGGGTCATGCAGCTTACCTGATAGAATTGACTTCCTCCTTTTGTCTCCTTCTCACTTGCTCTGTCTCTCCCTCTCTTTCTCCTGCTCTGTCTTCTCCTGTCCTTCTCTCTATCCCCTCTGCTCTCTCTCAGGTGAATGAGGCGTTTGCTGCTCAGTACCTTGCGGTTTCCAAGGTGTTGGGTCTGGACCCAGAGAAGAGTAATGCCGATGGGGGGGCCATTGCCATCGGGCACCCCCTGGGAGCCTCAGGAGCACGCATCACTGCGCACCTGGTCCACAAGCTCAGGTAACCCCACCACACCAGTAGTCTTCTTACTACTCCGGATCACTTCTTATCACTGTATATATGTAGACAAAAATTGTCAAATAAAATCAGAACAATTCATTGTTGTCTCATGTGAAGTAACAGGCAAATGCTTTTAACTAGAACAAATAAGACACAATTCAATGGCTGAGCTATTCATGTTATGTCACAGAGAAGTGGTCTAATGATTAATTTGTGTTTTTCTTTCTCTCAGGTGGATTGGGGGAAAGTATGCTGTGGGATCAGCCTGCATCGGTGGTGGACAGGGCATCGCCATCATCATAGAGAACACTCACTGAGGAAGAGACCAAACCATGCACACTCAGAAGTGTACTACTGTACCATCCCCACTCAAAAGTGTACTTTCAATACCATCCACACTCGAAATACACCACACCCTACATACCCAATAGAGTACATGCCATATACACACTCGAATGCGACTTAAGATTTTTGTCCAATGTGGAGTTTAAACACCGGATTGCATCGACTTGAAATGTAAGAATTATCCACCCCTCAAGATTTTTGTATGTTTGATGCATACTTTGAAACATCCCAAGACTCTACCACCTATACTCGAAGAAATACACAAGATCTCGTCACTCGTCAATTACTCCAGAAAATGATTGCTGTTTACCTAAACACAGAAACAAGGGTGTTTTGTGTATTTAGTAACCCAAATGTCTGTGATAAACTCCCTCGTATACTTCATATTCCTTTTACCTTTTCTAAATGTTTATGTATGGAAACCATACTGTCTGTATCTGCTTAAAGAGGCCTTGTGAATCTGAAGGGCTAAATCTGTTTTTTTTTGTTGTAAGGGACTGTCTTTGTGTTTGCCTTGATAACAGTGCTAGCTCATTGGATGTACTATTTACCTCTCGCTGTAGCATATTAACAATTGAGATGAGAAGTGTGGTTTGAGTTTGGGTGAAGTTGCTTTCTGTGGAAGGAGAGAAGCATCTCTGCCTCTTCCTTACAGCCTCTCTCTTGCCTTGCATTTTAATATGAATTATCACTCCGCAGGGATCACCATTGCCCTAGATATGTACGTGTGCTAACATGGAAACTGCAAGGTTGCATTTAAGATTTGTTAGATTTTTCAAAATAAAAAAAATGATCAATACATTTGTGTAGGGTTGTTGTTCATATTCTTTAAATAATATTATTTACTAGGCCTATTGCAATAATACTCCCATTTTGGGATGTCATAATGCCTGGAGAAGTATTTTTCTCAGGAACCACATCAGTATAGCAATGTAGGTGACCTGGAACGCCACCGTAATCTGGATCCTGGAAATTGACCCTTTGAGAAAAATGTATATGAGTCTCTACAGATTGGTATGGATACATACAGTATATTTTCAAAGGCAGCTCATCATTATTTTATCATGAGTGCTAAAAGCGAACATAAAATGTAGCTCTATAAATTACAAATACGACTCAGTCATTAATTATTATTTTATTATACAAATACAGCATTTACGTGTTTTAATTAAGCAATAAGGCTCAAGGAGGTGTGGTATATGGCCATATTCCACGGCTAAGGGCTGTTCTTAGCCACGACGCAAAGCGGAGTCCCTGGATACAGCCCTTAGCCGGCTATATCCAGCAATAAGGCACGAGGGGGTGTGGTGTGGTATATGGCCAATATACCACGGCTAAGGGCTGTATCCAGGCACTCCGATTTGCGTCGTACATAAGATCAGCACTTAGCAGTGGTATATTGCTTAAATATTTGTGCCTTATTGCTTAAATATTTACTGATTACAAATTGTTGTATTTTATTGATTCTCTGAACTACAAGCCCCCAATATTTTTTGCGTCGTTTTTGCATCCTTACGTCGACGTGACATGCAACGTAGATATATACGTAACTTCCCCGGATGTCGGTCTTTTTTTCATAGCAAAGGTAAGATTGGTTTCTCCCCACCCAACTTCATAAATAAAATCGGTGTTCATCTGTGCAAAATGGACTCAATAATCATTTCCCATTCGCATGGGAATGTTATTTGTATCCTAAGCAGTTAATATGTATGACAATTGTTGTGTTTTGTGTGGTGACTTGTAAATAAATTGCTTTATGTTTCGGAAATTTAGGCCCACGGCTACATGCTAGCGCAACGCGTTGTAACTTGAGCAGATTTAACGTTTGACCAATATTGCGTTTATGTACCCTGGTTTATACGTTAGTGGCTTGTCAGCGGATCTTACTTATCTATGTGTAATGGCATATTATAGAGAATTGCCGAAATAGTCAAAAGGTTAGCCAGCTAGATTGCTAGATGTAGCTACCGGCTACGGTATAACGTCATGCGTGCGTGTTCACTCCCAGGTTTGAGGTGTTTTGGCGAACTCTGACAAGTCTGTCGTGCCTAACTAGTTAATTGACTGTTTAAAATGTCAGAGTTTTACCTGCACGCTGGCATTGATTTGTTTCTGTTATGCTAGCAAGTCGCAGATGTGATCTATCGAAATGTTTATGGCAAACTAACTACTTAATAACAATGGCTAAAAGGCCACCTCCCAGTATGGGGCCTGCTGGTTATATTGTATTGGAATATGACAAACTAGTACTTTGGTTACCTGTTTATTGAATATCTGAAGCCACAAATGTGCTTAACTTAGTTTGCTAGCTCTCCTGACCTATGACCTGCAACCTCTGAGCATCATACCATCAAAGGATCTAGCTAGCCAGCATGATCAGTTCATGATTCACCAGTAATGCATCCAGTGATTATATAAATATTGTTCTATAGTATTGTATCTATGTGTTTTAACCCATTCGGGTCCCCTGGTCTGTCCCAAGATGGCAGAGGGAGACAAGAAGAAGGTGGCCAAGAAGGCTCATTGCAGCCGGAACCCTGTCCTGGCCAGGGGCATTGGTCGCTACTCCCGCACCGCCATGTACGCCCGCAGGGCCATGTACAAGAGAAAGACCAAGACCACTGAGACCAAGGTGAGAGAAGGGAGGCACAGTCTGGGGAAAGCTGTCCCCTTGGTTCTCTACATTGGACCTGTTAGACTTCAAGTTTGTATGTGTAGTGTACTGAAGTGTTTTGCTTGTTTCAGATTGAGAAGAAGATGAAGGTCAAGACTCCATCCACAATCACCAAGACTGTTGGTGGAGACAAGAATGGAGGTACTCGTGTTGTCAAGATGCGCAAGATGGTGAGTCATTGGCTCAAACAGTTTCCTTAATTGTAGTTGGTGTCATGTTGCGCATGGATCGATGCAATTGCTCTTGGATCGACAAAATTGTCTTGAGTTTTGCAGCGCACAATCATTCAGCAGATTAACTTTTCACCATTTCAATATACTGCAGTGAGGTCTAATTACGAGACATGGCTGGTGGTGTTAAATGGTTCTACACCTGTGAAGTAGTTTGATCCCCTGACTCTGTGCCCCCCAGCCCCGTTACTACCCCACAGAGGATGTGCCCCATAAGCTGAAGAACCATGGTAAGAAGCCTTTCAGCCAGCACAAGAGGAACCTGCGTGCCACCATCACCCCAGGAACCGTGCTTGTACTACTCACTGGGCGCCACCGTGGAAAGGTGAGATCACACACAGACTCGTGCGTGCACAAACGCACACATCACCTCTGAAACACTCATGCACCACCCCCGGAAGAGTCCTTGTCCTGCTCACTGGACACTAGTGCAGGAAGGTGAACACTCGCATGGCTACACATGACCCTGCCATCACTCATTAAATATACATAGCTTGAGCATGCGAAAGCAAACTCAGTAGCATTATTTAGCGACCTATTATATTGCTGAGATGGCGTGCTGTGCACACTATTCTAAACACCCTTGTTGCACTGCTACCCTCCTTAGAACTGTCCTTTGCTCTACATGTGATAAGCTGCACAATACTCCCACACTACCAACTCAGTTTCCTTTTTTCCCACAATGAAAAACACACGTTCAAGCCTCACACAGGCATATTACGGTAGTGCCCACACATAGGACTGCGCCCACACACTGAATGCACGTAGCAGGGCCTGCTGCTATGGTTTCAGCTTTAAGTGCTGCTCAATTGGCAGAGGACACTCAGTGTTATATTGGAAGAACATAAATGTGTGAAGTGGAGAATTTCGAGTTGATAAACAATATCTGAACAGATTTGTTTGATTTATGTATGAGTTTCCCAATACATTTTTAAAAGTCAGTGGTCTAGTACAATTGTGTTATACTAGTGTTGTGGATATTTTTCTTACTGTAACAAGTAGATTGATCAGCTCTACATTCTAGTAGAAGGCCAGCTTGTTTGGTTTAGGCTATAGCACTATTACCATTGGTTTTTCGAAGTCTTCATAGTTTTTCAGAACCAGGACTGGTTATCACTTCAGTAGCATGTACATGTGGTAGTTGTTGCCCTGTGCAATGCAGTAACTGACTCTTCTCTCCCCTCAGCGTGTTGTGTTCCTGAAGCAGCTCTCCAGTGGTCTCCTGCTTGTAACTGGTAAGAACAACCAGTGCTTTGAAACATTCCTATTAATCAGTGAATTGGCCAAACAAGTGTTGCATAGAGTAGATCTGGTCGGAATGTCCAGTGAGATTTTATAGCTCACATTCACGTCTGTGCAGCTGCAGTACCCCGTTAGGTAGCCTTATGTGATGTGATGTTTGGAAAAGTATGCTGTTTTCAGTTGTAACTCAATCACCCTCTTGCTTTCTCCATCCTCTAGGTCCCCTGGCCCTGAACCGTGTTCCCCTGCGCCGGGCACACCAGAAGTTTGTCATTGCCACAGCAACCAAGGTTGACATCTCTGGCATGAAGATCCCCAAGACTCTGTCAGATGCCTACTTCAAGAAGAAGAGGCTGAGGAGACCCCGCCACCAGGAAGGAGAGATCTTTGACACAGAGAAAGAGGTCAACCCCACACTACTAGATATACACACTTCCAAACCCTCCTGGGATTTAGACTAGTGGGAGTGAGGAGTAATGGTTACTATTGAGTGCTGTTATTGGACAAGTAACATAAAAACCATGGTGCATTAATCCTACATTCCTTAGAATGTTATTTGGAGAATGCAGTCATTAATCACATTTCCATCCACTAGTTAAGTCATACCGTATATTTAAAAAAGGAATCATACAAAATCAGGACTGCTGTGATAGGAAACAGGAAGTGTCGGCACAATTTTATAAATGCCAACGTTTGTTCGAAATGGTGGGATCATTTTGATGGTAAAATGATGCAAGCAATGGCACAAATATTTATATAATATGTCGGAGAAAACTGAGTCACGCGTTGTCATGATGTGTCGTCCTCCCACTATGACTGTTAGGCTCCAGATAAATGTTGAGGGTCCTATTCTGGTGACATGATTGATGCTTGACAGCCGTCTGACACAAATATCCTCGCTCTTATCCATAATAATCTTGTGTTGTAGACTAACCTACCTGTATCTGTCTGCGTGCTGTTGGCTAGAGCGCACTTGCCAAGACCAGAGTAGGCACATTTGCTATTTAATGCAAGCAATTGTTTGGTAGAGTTGCAAATGCGATGGAAACACATTGAACATTACATTTCTTTTGGTACAGGAAAACTGAAGTGAAACAAATTTTGTGTACACTGTCACCACGCACTGATTTTTATCCGCTGCAATTCAGTTTGGTGGACAGACCGCTGGTGGGGAAATATGCGTAATTTATGCATATTTTTTAATATTCACATTAATCTGTCCCAATTGGTTGGAAATCTTTCGATTGGGAGTAGGTCTTTTGCTTAATATATGGTGAATAACAGTTCTTCCCTCTGGTTGTGGCTAGAAAAAATGCTTTTAACTGGGATGTCACAAGCTATCTGAAACTCTTACCTCTACCCCTGCTACAGAAGTACCAGTTGACAGTGCAGAGGAAGGAGGACCAGAAGGCTGTGGACTCTCAGCTTCTACCCCTCATTAAGAAGGTTCCCCAACTGAAGGGCTACCTGCGATCCTCTTTCTGCCTCTCCAATGGGGTCTACCCTCACAAACTGGTTTTCTAAATGTGTTGTAATAAAGAGTACCACCACAGTCCTATCTCACCTTGTGATTGTGTGTAAATGGGCTGATTTGAGTTTCAAATCCACAAAGCATTTGGGGACATTGTAGTTAGCTCCCCTGTAACTCAAACTCTTAATGGGGTTCTATTGCAGGCTGGGCTGTCAAAGGCATTCAAGGACACATCAGGTGTTTGGTTGCTGCTATTGTATCGACAAATCAGTTTCCTATTGCCTCACATCCACCCCCTACACTTACAGAATGAGTCTGTCTTCACTGACATTTAAGCTTTAAGCCATTCTGCTTGTATTTATGATGGAACAGTTTAGTAGGTTGTGCTAGACTAGTGATACAATGTTAGGAACAGTTGCATGAAAATGCTCAGCATACATATATTTTGTTGTAGAAAGGGTGGCTATTTTGAGCCAGACCATAGAATTATGATCCTTGGACCAGGCTTTTCTTCAAATAAAGGTCACTTTACTCTGGAAAACATGTACACCAGTCACTTGGCTGCATTGCCTACCCATAAGCAGTGGTCTAAAGTACTTTACAATTTTGCCTACATTTACTCCACATAGTTTTGGGTGTCGGGAAATGTATTCCATTGACATTCACACTTAATATCCCTGGTCATCTGATCTGGCACAGTCTGGTTTGCTTAATATACAGAACTTAAGTATCAAGTAAAAACCATGAAGTGTATTTTAAACCAAGTACATTTGGACTTTCTCTTACTGTTTGACTGGAGTCATTTTCTATTAAGGCAACTTTACTTTTCACCACTTCCCACAAGTCCTGTTTGCTGTTCTAGCTATAATTTACTCATGCCAATGTATGAATTTAGATGATTATCACCTTTTCATTGTGACCAATATTTACCCGGGCTAATGTAATTCATTTAAGTGGAATGAGAATATATTTAAAGCCTTAACCCACACAGTTTCTGGTTATCAGGAGAAACCTGTTCCCCCTCCTTACAATCAGTGGTGTCATTCAATACATTTGGGTGATGGACCAAGATGCTTCATAGTAAGTGAACACAAGTAGCTAAAATAAACTACAACGGGTAAACCCAGAAAGCCAAACGATATCGCTTTAATTTAAAATCAAATTAGTGACAATCTACTGCAATAGAAAACATAAATACAAGTGTTTCATTTCTCTCACATGGCCAGGTATTTTCTTTAAACAAAGAGGAACAAAATGGTAGAAAGCAGCACAGAAAGGCAGTTCCCGTTGACCAGGAATGAAAGAGCCTTTCTGTCGAGTCAGTCAATATTTAATGGTCAGTTGATGTTAAAGGGGCTGGGGCGGCTGGCTCCTCAGCCAGACTTGAAGAGCAGGATGGCCACCTGGCCCAAGTAGAAGTAGATGAAATGCTTGGTCTCATGGGTCACGTAGCTGCCAAAGTTCCTCCCTACAATGCAATGCCAGGTGGGGTTGTACTTCTTGTCAAACTCCTGGAAGGGGCGGAGACAGGAATGCATGATTAACATGGATCAACAAGACAGCAGTGTTCATTTTTTACAATCCAGTGACCCTGCACCACTGTAGTAAATGTCATAGAATTTTACTTAGATTTATAGTTAACCAGTAAATCAGGTAGCTAACATTATTTAGAATGAAGGTCGGACTACTTGAACTCAATGTTATACCAAAGCCTGGGGATAACATCCCTTTCCCCATGTATGCAATTCAACCAATTGTTTGAGCATCGAACAATATTTTAGACAATCATAAAATATGGATAGCCACAGAATTAATCGATCCCCCCAGAGAGTAACTTTTGGCAAGAGTCACACTGCTCTGTATGGGGAATAGGCAGGGAGTCATTCAGCCACAGACCATGATAGTTATTGAATAGGTAAGTCTTGGGTGGGTACCTTCTTGATGTATGCGGCAATGTCTTTCTCGATGTTGTACTTCTCCAGAGCCTGCGTGGCGCACTCCACTGCATCCTGCTGCATCTCCTCTGACATGTCGGCATTTTTTATGACTGCTTTTCTGTCAGACATGGTTGCCCTAGGAAACCAAAACATCACGGTATTAACCAACAAGGACAGACTGATAGGGTTCAACCTGGGCTCACCCAGCATTTTAAACGCTATTCACTAAACACTTCTAGAAAGAACTTGGCATATTAAGACTCATCATCCACTAGCTAACATCTTCAGAGCAGAGATTAACACGCCAAGCAGTAGCCAGAATAGATTCCGAACCCTACGCTTCCTTACTGGGGCCAGCAAGACACCGCAGAGCAGGTGCAGGATATGGCTCGGAAAATATACCTCAACCCAGGGGTGAGAAATGAGGTGTACTCCGAATTGTCCCATCATCCCAACTGTTACACAGAAGATAAAAACGACTGCTAGAGTAGCATTCATTCAATCTTCTCGGTGTAACAGTGAATTGGACAAATCGGAGTACAACGCATTTCGCATCCCTGGATTGAGGTACGTTTTCCGAGCCATGTTTTGAGCCAGCTCCGCAGTGTCTTAATCTAAACATGCAGCCTGTCCAAACCTAGCACAGATGTAAGCAAGCGTAGGGTCGGAATCCATTCTGGCTAACCAACCGTGGCTTACTGCTGTGCAAATACCAGTTAAATAATGACTGGCACATGGCATGGCAACCGCGCTCTGTGTAGTTTCTATGGATACACTTCTAATATGAGGAGGAAGGGGAGCTCCGGACCCTTAGTGTCCGAAATTAATTTAGCCATTCATTGTAGTAAATGCGATCTGTATAGTTTATATATTTTCGAGATCTCACTTCTGAATTATTCATTAATAAAATGTCAGATTTAATCAACAAATACAATAGTAAATTGAAATAAGGTTACAAGTACAAGACAACACATCGGGCTGTGTCGGCAAAGCAATGATATCTTTCACTACTGTTGTCTTACGACATTTGTCTCAAAACAGTCATGACTATTCAACAAAACAACACATAATTGTAAAGTTTCTTTCCAGGTCATTTCTTAATTACATGATCATATAACTACCAAATGAGTTTTGAAGTTGAGGGTGCAGTATTTATGAAGTTTGACAATGAGAATGAAAACTAGCATAGTCCAGCAAGCCAGCTAGTTTAGCCAGGGAAAACGAGCGCAGGCGTAGTGCACATGTGATCAGTAGGCTAATCAGGAGCTGGTGGCAAAAAGTTTGATTAAACAATTATAAAACGAATAAATCAGATGACACACACTATAAAAATAGTTTGTCCTCGGTTGCAACACTCACTACCGAGTTCAAACTTGCCTCTGGAAGCAACATCAGCAAAATAACAGTTCCTCGGGGGCTTCATGAAATGGGTTTCCATGGCCGAGCAGCCACACACAAGCCTAAGATCACCACGCGCAATGCCAAGCGTCGGCTGGGGTTGGTGGAAACGCATTCTCTGGAGTGATTAATCACGCTTCACTATCTGGGTTTGGCACATGCAAGGAGAACCCTACCTGCCCCGATGCATAGTGCCTACTGTAAAGTTTGGTGGAGGAGCAGTAATGTTCTAGGGCTTTTTCATGGTTCGGGCTAGGCCCCTTAATTCCAGTGAAGAGAAATCTTATTGCTACAGCATACAATTACATTTTAAACAATTCTGTGTATCCAATTTTGTGGCAACAGTTTGAGGAAGGCCCTTTCCTGTTTCAGCATGTCAATGTCCCTGATCACAAAGCGTGGTCCAACCCCATCAAACACCTTTGGGATGAATTAGAACGCCGACTGCGAGCCAGGTCTAAATCGCCCAACATCAGTGCCAGACCTTTCTAACGCTCGTGCCTGAATGGAAGCAAGTCCCCGCAGCAATGTTCCAACATCTAGTGGAAAGCCTTCCCAGAGGAGTGGAGGCTGTTAAAGCAGCAAAAGGGGACCAACTCCATATTAATGCCCATGATTTTGGAATAAGATGATAGACAAGCAGGTGTCCACATACTTTTGGTCTGTTGTGTATTTAATTAAGGAGAGCAAATCTATATACAATCTCAAAATCAGCTGTTACTCTCAATCATAAAACGATGTTTGAGTGTACCCTGAATACAGAAAATTAATGGTGAAATCGCATCCAGACACGGTAGACTCCACCTCACCACTACTTATGTGTAGCTAGAATTCTCATCTTCTCCAATCTATTCAAGTTGTCAAGCAACATTTTTGTTATTTTGAACAAAACAAAAACCATAACTCACCATTTCCCCAAATTAGTCAAGTTAAAATTAGCATAATAACTTAACATTGCTGTTTGCAGCTTGCAAAGGGTTTCATTTAAATTCGTAACACAGATGCTATCATAAAATTAGGAATTACAATACTAGAAATAGGCTTTAACTGTCTTATGATGAGCTAAAAGTCAGCCATTTTGGACAGGGAGTTGCTAACTGGTTGCACATGGCAGGTGTATATATGTACATGGTTTTAGCAAGTTGGGACATTTTCGCGTTTCCGAGATCCAACTAGCATGTGAAAGCAGCATTGGACAAGTTGTAAAATAATGCAACAATTACTGATGTTGTATCATAATTAACACACCTAAGAAAATAAATGTATCCATTTATGGTCTGTTGATATAGATACACAACGTGTAGATATAAAACCTGCATGATTTTTCTTTTAACTTACAATATTTTAGGTTGACACATTTTATATCGCATGCTTTACTTTTATTTTCCTGCATAAGTAAAAGCAGGAGGATTATGCCTCTGCCATTCATTCCAATTAGACTGGTTTTGATTTCTCCCTGACCAATATGGCTGCCATTTTTCACCACATTCTGGAACTTTTTGGGTTCACATTGCCCCTCTAGTAATTTAATAGGATCTCCATGGGTGCCACCTTGCAAACAAGTCATTAATGATATTATGTTAGATGTCGTAATGTAACTTGATATCTGGCTAGCAATCTAACATGAACTAGCTAGCTACTGTTAGTAGACTAACGTTAGCTTGTAGAAGATTAATTAATGACGCCTGTTGTGTGCCACTCAGACGCAAATAGCTAACGTTAGCGGGTTCAACTGTACTTATCAACTCAGATCGCAAATTATTCTTAGACCACCTACACTAATTTTAAAAATGAAGGAGAGCTCATAATAGCCTAACATTTTTTTTTACCTTATTTTCCAACGCCGGTTGTCTCTGCTATATGGACGCTTGATTTCACAGCTACAACTCCCGCTAAGTGGTGGACAAAAAGTAATGTGGGTGTGTAACTGACAGAAGACACGATCGCACATATCTCCTATTGGCTAACCGTTATGCACACGGTGTAGTTATTGGTCAATCTCTCGCAGCTTTTGCTGGCATTTCTTGCTGCATTTTATTTCAGCCCATCGTGCTTTGCGGTTCAAACGTCGTTGGTTTCCGTGGCAACCGCTGTGTAATTGTAAACAACATTAGCAAAGACAGTACTATCAGACTTCTGCTAATGCTTAGCAGTACACAGTCAAAGTTAAATAGAATACTTATTTTTTTTAAATTACTCATAAAAACACAAAATAAATAGTTTGCTGTTAGCTAGCAGTATCAATTCACCTTTCTGGAAAATCTTCAGGTTTTTTTTTTTTTTTGGGGGGGGGAATTCCATAAGGGTAGTTACAGGCCATCTCGACATGTTTATGTGCACCATTTATTCCCTAGAAATCATGCGGATAGAGCTCAATTACAGTGTTACATTTCCACCCATAAAAATGAATTTTAAAAAATCTAGAGGGAAAATGGACTCCAACTGCTCATGGGTACGTCTGGTTCTAAAAAGACAGAACAATATGTAACATAATATCCATTAATCACTCCAAAGTGTCTTCATCTTGGAAGTAACTTCATCTCAAAAGCATGATACATGTCTCCTAGACATAATACATATAAAACTTGACAGTGAGTGAAGGAAACAACAATGTACAAAGATGCTACAGCAGTGACTAGTCAGGCATACTAAAAGATCTGGTATTGTCCTAACACTAGCCCTATGCTTTAGCCTGGTAGCCAGTCTTTTTCTGCAGTCAAGGTAACATTGTTGCCTAGCTAGCCAAACAAGATAGTGACAAAGCAGTAACAGACTGCATTGCTGTTCGATACACAAGTTATTTTAGCACAATAAAAATATATTTGGATGATTCTGCTGAGTGACAGCAATGTAAACAAATAATTCTGCCTTCGCATTGTCAGAGGGTAGAAATCTCTGGTGATGTCGTCAAAAAAAAAACAGATCACGCATATCACAAGAGTTAGAGTGTTTGCAAGTATATTTTAACTATACATGTTCTGTCAATCTGTAGGAGAAACCTCAGAACAACTTTAAAAAAAGACCAACAAGGTTGTGCTATTTTTCCCTCCTGGGAAAACACACCAAAATCAAAAGAAACCCTAAGACACATAGATAAACACAAACATACACAATTTTCAGCCTTGTTGGCAGTTAAATCATGTGGGGATAAAAAGTGTCTTTCATCCCTTTCACTCGCTGCGTTCTTTAGGCTCTCTGTATTTCCATTGGATGTAGTCAAAGATATCCTTCTCACTGTCCACCATCAGAGGTTCCCCGGCCATACCTACAACCACAGAAACACAGACATGAACTAACCTTGCTGTTTAAACTGACTTTACACAGTTGGCTAACCCAACTGTGACGGTGAGATGGATGCATTGCTGAATTTCAGGAAATAAGATACAGGTGCCAAATAAATATATATTTTTTAAATCAACCTCCAGACACTTTGATCTGAAGGATTTATTACATGCCTTCCGAAAGTATTCACTGGCCTACACACAATACCCCATAACGTCAAAGTGGAATTATGTTTTTAGGAAATTTTACAAATGAAATAAAAATGAAAATCTGAAATGTCTTGGGTCAATAAGTATTCAACCCCTTTGTTATGGCAAGCCTAAATAAGTTCAGGAGTAAAAATGTGCTTAACAAGTCACTATTACACGCCGCGTGCAATAGTGTTTAACATAATTTTTTGAATGACTACCTCATCTCTGTACCCCACACATACAAATATGTGGAAGGTCACTCAGTCGAGCAGTACATTTCAAACACTGATTCAACCACAAAGACCAGGAGGTTTACAATGCCTGGCAAAGAAGGGCACCTATTGGTAGATGGGTAAAAATAAAAAAAGCAGACATTGAATATATCCCTTTGAGCATGGTGAAGTTATAAATTACACCTTGGATGGTGTATCAATACACCCAGTCACTACAAAGATACTGGCGCCCTTCCTTAGTAAGTTGCCGGAGAGGAAGGAAACTGCTCAGGGATTTCACCATGAGGCCAATGGTGATTTTAAAACAGTTAAGAGTTAAATGGCTGTGATAGGAAAAAACTGAGGATGGTTCAACAACATAGTAGTCACTCCACAACACTAACCTAAATGACAGAGTAAAAAGAAGGGGGCCTGTACATAATACAAATATTCCAAAACATGCATCCGGTTTGCTGAAAGACACACACACAAAAAAGTCTACAATAACACTAAAAAAATGCAAAAAATGTGTCTAAGAAATTAACGCTTTGTACTCGGAACATAGTTATGTTTGGATCAAATCCAACATCACGGCGTACACCACTTCATATTTTCAAGCATGGTGGTGATTGCATCATGTTATTGGTATGCTTTTCATCATTTCCAACAGACACTGGGAGACAAATTCACCTTTCAGCAGGGAATAACCTAAAACACAAGGCAAAATACTGTATATACTAGAGTTGCTTCCCAGATGACATTGAATGTTCCTGAGTGGCCTAGTTAAAGTTGCCAAAAAAAATGTTTTTTTAATTGTCTTGAAAATATTTGGCAAGACTTGAAAATGGCTATCTAGCAATGATCAACAACCAACTTGACAGAGCTTTAAGATTTAAAAAAAAGAATAATGTGCAAACATTGTTCAATCCAGGTGTGTAAAGCTCATGAAGACTTACCCAGAAAGACTCAGAGCTGTAATCGCTGCCAAAGATGGTTCTAACATGTATTGACTCAGGGATGTGAATATTTATGGAAATCAGATATTTATGCATTTCACTCGGTATTCACCGAGGTCCATAGGGCCGCACAATTGTTTTTAAAGATTTCCTCGCCGTCAAAATGTGTATATATTTCCCCCCCAAAATGATTTTGATTATATCTAGATTACATTTTTTAAAACTAAAACGTGAGTCACATTTAATTGGCTTGTGGGCCCGTATGTTTGACACCCTGGTCTAGGAATAGGGGCAAGGGGTTGATTGTGGACGGCTGATATTTCAGCGTGACTCACCAGTGACCCCCACTGGACGGATGGTATACTCGTTGAGGGTGAAGCCTTTCTCCAGAGCGTGAGTTCTCATGTTCTTATTGAAGATGTCACTGCCAGTGAAATACAGCACACCACAGTAATACTGGTCCTTAGGAATTAACCTGCAGTGAGATAAGGGAAATTATATTTCTGTTATAGCAAAGTGAAGGAAAAGATAATCAAATGTCGTTGAAAGTGCTCTATCTGACCATCCTCCAGGCAATAGAGTCATAAGAACCATGTGATTAGGTGTGTATGTGGAGGGTAACTAGCTACCCACCTGATATCAATGCGTCTGTGAAGATATTCCTCCTCGTCTTCATCCTTCTGCTGCAGCTGGCAGACTCCCTAGAAACATATTAATGACCATGTGGTAGAGGGGTAGGACACTTTTATAGCTAAATAAAGACTGAATAGATACACTTTCTGACTGATGAAACTAATTCTGCTGACAGACCTCCTAGAGAGAGAGCAACAACCACATAAATAACCAGTGAGCCATCTGCTTGAATGGTTGCTTCCGATTTAGTAAAGTACAGACCCTCTCTGCACAAAATACATCACCAATGACAACATAAAACATCTTAGTTACTAGACAGATTAAGAAACATTCCTTGCAGCTTGCTAGCCACAAAATGTCCTCACCATGTATTTGGTGTCTCCTTTGGACAGTGTGTCTGTAATGAACCCAATGGATTCAAAATGCTCCACCACGGCATGGAGAAGTTTGGGCTGGAAGAGGAAGAGCAAAGAATTATGTTATGAGTATATGCAAGTCATAAGAGTTATCTTCTGTTGAATGCAATGATGTTGGAACATTGCTGCGGGAACTTGCTGCCATTCAGCAACAAGAGCATTAGTGAGGTCGGGCGATTAGGCCTGGCACGCAGTCGGCATTCCAATTCATCCCAAAGGTGTTAGATGGGGTTAAGGTCAGGGCTCTGTGCCGGCCAGTCACGTTCTTCCACACCGATCTCGACAAACCATTTCTGTATGGACCTCACTTTGTGCACGGGGGCATTGTCATGCCGAAACAGGAAAGGCCCTTCCCAAACTGTTGCCACAAAGTTGGAAGCACAGAATCGTCTAGAATGTCATTGTATGCTGTAATGTTAAGATTTCCCTTCACTGGAACTAAGGGGCCTATAACGAACCATGAAAAACAGCCCCAGACCATTATTCCTCCTCCACCAAACTCTGCATTCTCCTGGCATCTGCCAAAACCTTTGAATCAACTACTCACCACATTTTATGCACTACAGTGCTAGCAAACTGTAGCTTATGTTTCAGTACTAGATTCATTCTCTGATCCTTTGATTGGGTGGACAACATGTCAGTTCATGCTGCAAGAGCTCTAATAGGTTGGAGGATGTCCTCCAGAAGTTGTCATAATTACTGTGTAAGTCTATGGAAGAGGGTGAGAACCATGAGCATCCTAGATTTTGTACTGAAGTCAATGTACCCAGAGGAGGGCGGAAGCTAGCTGTCCTCCGTCTAAACACCATGATTCTATCCTACAGAGTGCTGTTGAAGCTACTGCAAAACAGTGTGTTTAATCAATTATTTGGTGACCTGAATATATTTTGTACAGTTTTATCTAAAAAGGATACATTTTTAAATGTTTCACTCTTTTTATGAAATTCACTGAGGTGGATGGTCCTCCCCTGCGTAATATATATTAATTCAATACAGTGCCAAAGTAGCAGTTGGCATTGTGGAGTTTGGTGGTTACCTGTTTCTCATCCACAGAGGTGTAGTTTGGGTGGGTCAGTAAGATATCAATATCCCCACTGGATTCAGCACCTGCAGGAGGGAATGCAGGAACAGTTAAATAATGAAGAAATTACCTAAAAAAAATAAATCACATGCATACAAATCTGTCTTGCCAGTGAAATCACTTCCTTGATACAACATGACAATTGCAAATATAAACACTACACACAGTTAGTAATAGTAAAAACCACAGAGTACATGGTGGACTCACCTCTCCTGTAGCTTCCACAGATTGTCCCAATGTACTCAGTATCCACCAACTCCAGCTCCTGCAGAATGAGAGTCTGGACAAACACACAAGAAGCATAAGACAGAGGTAAGAGTAAATACATGCCATTCTAACCACTTTTTTAAAAATCCATCCGAATTCTCTCTCTCGCAATAGTAATTTCACTCACCTCCATCTTCGTCATCTCAGTTCGTGGAATCCTCTTCTCAAACTCCTCAAAGTACCTACAGCGGGCACAGGGCAGCGCCACCGAGCATGCAAAGGAAACTTACATTGGAATGTATGAGTCACCAACCAATGATGCACATACAACATCAGCAAAACACTTACATTGGTGCATGCAGACAGACACTGACATAGGAAATTCATACTTACTTGAGTCCAATCTGCTGATGATGATTGAGCTTGTGTTCGATTTTCTTCAGATCTAAAAGCCCAACAGTGTTAATGTAGTCTAATAACAATTGAAGTTACCTTTGAAATTGTATGGCATTCCTACATATACTCAACCCTTCACCATATGCACTGCAGGCTACTCTGGTATCTTCTTCTAAATGTTAAAAAAAATAGCTTTAAAAGCTGAGCAAACCTTCCAGAGTCTTCACTCCCTCATCAAAGAACTTTCTGGCAGCAGCAGGACTAGCGGAGGAGAAAGAAAGAGTTAACTGCTCAGGTGTCTTAAATAATAACAAAATCATGCAGAATGGTAGCTCTCCACAAGAAGGGTTTGCCACCCAGGGGCTAGGGTCAGGGATTGGGTTTAACAAACCATGCAGAAGACATACCCAATACCAGTGACTCTGGTAAGGAAATTGATGGAGGAGCTGGTGTCATCATTACGAATCTGGGAAGATAAACACAATCCATTAGCCTGCATCAAACTGAGTGAAATTAATAATATAATCATCATCTTTAAAAAGGTTATTTGTGCATTTTGTATTGTGGTCACAGGGGACAAAGAAGTGACAGGCTGCAGAGTTCACTGTCCTTGCATTAAGTTTCACATGTCATCCCTCAAACACTTACCTTTTCTAACTTCTTAAGTGTTCCTGTTTGTAAAAACTCATCTATCTTCTTAGCGATCTCTTTTCCAACGCCATCCTATTTAAAATAGATGAACACAATAGAAAGTATAATGATAATATTGTTATAGTAAGTCACTGGTGAGCATTGGCTGTCATCAGATGAGCTTTCAAGTCAATTAACTACAGTCAACCACTGCTATAACAGCACTGTACTGTCTGTGACATCTTTCTCTCTCATCACTTATGCCCTCACCAGTTTCTTGGCCTCTTCCCCATTTTTGATCTTCTGGGGGTACTTGGAGATCACTGAAGCTGCTTTCCTGAAGAACACAGTGGCACAACACATAAAGTTATTTACAGTAAATGAACGGGGCATAAATAAAAAATATATATGTTCCTATGACCAAGGACTGAATGAGCCACTTAAACAGATGTCTGTTGTAAAGGGACACTCACATCCCACACTACACTACACTACTCCCATCTCATACCTGTAGGCATTGTACTTGTGTATAGCTCTGTTGACATTCCTCTCATAGTTGGCCAATTCTGGATAGAAAGAAACAGATACAAAATCACACTCACTCACAGGCTTCGCATATGGAAGAAACTAACTCTAACAGAATATTGGAGAGATTAACAGGCTATTAACCATGAGCATCACAAATGCTCACATTCTACCTCACCAATGACAGGCTGTGTAAAGTAAATTTTTTAAATGTGTGACGAGTTTGACACAGCCGCCATCATCACCATCACCATCACACACACACACACACACACACACACACACACACACACACACACACAAGGACGACGGGGTTAGATTTTAAAGATTGAACTAATAGCTAAATCAAGCTACCATACAACTAGCAAGTTTGCATTCGTGTTTCATTGCTAGCTAGTAAAAAGCTATCAATATTAAGTTGCGATGTTTGGTTGCAAATGAAGATAGATAGCTAGCTAGCTAAACTATCTATTATGTGCTAGCCAGCTGTCGTTAGCTAGCTAGCCTTCAAGTGTCTTGGCTTACCGGTAAGGAAGTCTGTTATTCCCTCGTTTGGGGATTCCTGTGGCGCTTTCCTTTTACTCATCTCTGTATTCAAGCTTTTCCAAAATTATATTGTATTCTTATTTTACGTGCTTGCAAGTAGTGTAGCTAACACTGCCTTTCTTCTGCTGCTTCTTCTTCTTCTTCTTCTGATGGTTTTACCGCGGACTACAACCCCCAAATGAGTATTGCTGCCACCAAGTGGACGTTTGAAAAACCAAAACAAGGTAAAAAGAAAATCCATACCCACCCAAATAAAATAGTACATTGACAAAAACAAAACTCCCACTTCTTCCTTCTTTCAAATCCCGATATCACCCTTCTCAGGCTCTAGGGCTGCTCTCCCGAGAAATATTGGCGCATCCACAATATCTATCTTCCTGGACCTTCTCTCCACCTTGGCAGTGCTATTAATCACCATAGCTATAAAGGCCTCAAAGTCCACCTTCTTAACCTTTAACATGTCAGGGTCCTGCTGGTGAAACACATATGCTGCAGTCAGCAGTGAAGGCCTATCCACCACCATTCAAACCCTAAACCCTTTTGACAGCTGCTGTATATGAAATGCTCTGGACAGCACTGACTTTGGACACCTCATTCTCTTTAACCCTTGTCTGGTAATTGAAATATGTAGCTTTTTGGTTCCAACCACATTTGCAATATGTCACATGAGCAAAAGCTTTACAATGATCACACTGCATTGGTCTTTGGATAAATGTGCTGACTCTGTAGTTTATATACCCCAACTGCACTTAAGTAGGAAGAGACTCCATATAAAAAACAAAAGAACATATAGACTTAACTTTTTCACTATTCACCATACGATTCATCTGACGTGCATCAATCACACCAGGAATATTTTTTATCTCTTCAAAATCGACTTCCCACGAGATGTCAGATATAACCCCCTTGAGGGGTGCCCTGTTCGAAAGAAACACACGACACTTCAAACTTATTAAATTGGGTGAGACGCAACAAACGTTCCTTCTGATCCGCAGAAGCACAAAAAAATCAAACCCAGCACTCTCTCCACTAGTTTGGATATCTCAAATGATTTCTTTAAGATTGGTCATCTGCTCAGCTGCTCCTCATTAACAAACCATACTCCTACTGGATATGAAGGGACATTCTCATCACTGTACACTACTTTGCTCCGTTTTCCATTCATTTGGACCAGTGGTCCAGTAGTCCCGTGCCCCTTCAAACATTCAACCTCCAGCAGAGTACCCCCTCTAGCACCAGGGTCAGCGCACTCTCAAATGTTGGTTTTTGCCATCATTGTAAGCCTTTCACCTTCACACTATATGATACATTTTTTAAACATAAGAATGAGTGTGAGTTTATCACAAACCGTCTCTTGGGAAGTGACAAAGAGCTCTTATAGGACCAGGGCACAGATAATAATATAATCAATCATTTTGCTCTTTTTTTTAACATCTTACAAATAAAACCTTATTTGTTCATTGAAAATTGAGAATAACTCACCACAGGTTAATGAGAAGGGTGTGCTTGAAAGGATGCACATAACTCTGCATTGTTGGATTGTATTGGAGAGAGTCTCAGTCTTGAATAATTTTCCACACACAGTATGTGCCTGTATTTAGTTTTCATGCTAGTGAGGGCCGAGAATCCACTCTCACATAGGTACGTGGTTGCAAAGGACATCAGTGTCTTCACAGCCGATTTGCCAATGTAGGATACTCTGAGGGCAAAGCCCAATCCAGAAATCTGTCAGTGGCTTCTGATTAAATACAATTTTCACAGAACCGCTTGTTGCAATTTTGATGAGGCTCTCTTGTTCAAATATCGGTAAATGGACTGGAGGCAGGGCATGAAAGGGATAACGAATCCAGTTGTTTGTGTCATCCATTTTGGGAAAGTACCTGCGTAATTGCACACCCAACTCACTTAGGTGCTTCGCTATATCACATTTGACATTGTCCGTAAGCTTGAGTTCATTTGCACACAAAAAAATCATACAATGATGGAAAGACATGTGTGTTGTCCTTGTTAATGCAGACAGAGAAGGGCTCCAACTTCTTAATCATAGCCTTAATTTTGTCCCACACATTGTAAGTAGTTATGGAGCGACCCTGTAATCCTAGATTCAGATCATCCAGGCGAGAAAAAACATCACCCAGATAGGCCAGTCGTGTGAGAAACTTGTCATCATGCAAGTGATTAGACAAGTGAAAATTATGGTCAGTGAAGAAAACTTTAAGCTCGTCTCTCAATTTTAAAAAATGTGTCAATACTTTGCCCTTTGATAACGAGCGCACTTCTTCTGTCTGTTGTGAAAGCGTTTACATGGTAGCTGCCCATATCATTGCATAATGCATAAAATACACGATTGTTCAGGGGCCTTGCTTTAACAAAGTTAACCATTTTCACTGTAGTGTCCAAAAAGTATTTAAAGCTGTCAAGCATTCCCTTGGCAGCAAGAGCCTCTCGGTGGATGATGTAGTGTATCCAAGTGGCTTTGGGAGCAACTGCTTGCATGCGCGTTACCACTCCACTATGTCTCCTTGTCATGGCTTTTGCACCATCAGTACAGATATCATCATGAGCAGCAGCTACGTTTGGCTACATACGGACCATTAGTGGAATTCCTGCGAGAGAGTAATGGTTAATGTGATTGGATGTTAATTATTTGACTAGGCTACCTGTATTTGACCTTGTGTTGTTATTTCGATGAACACTAGATGGTTACATTTTATTTTTGGCAGTGAAACGAGGCTACTTAGGTGAGAACAAAACCTCACCCAAATGTATAGCCCCTTTTCGAAAATATAAATGTTTGAAAACGTGAAGAGGGAAAAAAAAGCTGGAGGAGGGGGAGGGGAGGGGGAGCGGGAGCAGGCTTGACAAGAGGAATGAAGAATTGCGTTTTAGCGTCCTATTGGATGGTGTGTGCATCAAAGATAAAAAATGCACTAATAATTATAGGAAGATATGTACCGAGCCGGCTTTTTCTCCTGCAAAAGTAAACTGGATTTCAACATTTAATAACATTAGTTGGAAAGTTGCATGGAATATAAATAAGAATTGTGTCACTAACAAAGTCTGTCAAGTGTCTTTTCGAAGGACACACTTAATTTATCCAGTTAAACAGGTACTGTCAAGATTTACAATTGATATTGATGAAAAGTGTGTGTTTTGTCAAGTTGAGAATGAAACTAAGTAATTTATTCTATGATTGTATTTGTACTAATATTTTTTGGGACCTTTAGAGTTTCTTTTTTAGATCAACTGATGTCAAGGTTCAGCTTGATGGTGAGGATGTTTTACTTTTATTTAATAAATCAGTATTCATTATGAAGCTCTATGTATGGTAAATATTTTATACATTTTATACATGAATGCAAGTGGGCTAAAGAAAAGCCAAGATTCATACCTTTAAAAATAGATTTAAAAAAAAATGCTGCATAAATAAATAAAAAATGGTAAAGAACAGCGACCACTTAATGCCTGTGTAATGTTATTGTCACGCCCTGACCTTAGATATCTCTGTTTTCTATATATTTTGTTTAGGTCAGGATGTGACTAGGGTGGGTACTCTAGTTTTTGTATGTCTAGGGTTTTGTATGTCTAGGGTTTATGTATGTTTAGGGTTTTTGTAGGTCTAGGGGGTTTTGTATATCTATGTTGGCCTGATATGGTTCCCAATCAGAGACAGCTGCTTATCGTTGTCTCTGATTGGGAATCATATTTAGGCAGCCCTTTTTCCCTCTTTCTGGTGTGGGATCTTGACTATGTGTAGTTGCCTGTCAGCACTATATTGTACAGCTTCATATTTCTTTTGTTATTTTGTTCGGTGTTCATTCTTTTAATAAAGAGAATGTACACATACCACGCTGCGCCTTGGTCTCCTTCATACGACGAGCGTGACACTTATATACAGTGCATTCGGATCATCTACATTTGAAAAAGTCCAATAAATCCATGTAATATAGCCTACACCATCACAATAAATCCATTATTTATTTAGGTCTAAAGAAACATGATATGAAGAAAATGTAGTCAAATTCAGAAGAACAGAATAACATACTCTGAGTTGTCCTTATGTTAGGCCCTGATCTGGCTATGCCAGCAGACAAGATTTGCTTAGAATTTCGTGGCATTATTTTATGGTATGAAGAATACAATTGAACATAGCTGAATAAAATAGAAAGGATCATTTCTCCCAACGATGAGGGAGTGCGAATATGCAGCTATTCTGTGTTGAGCGGATAACAAAGAAACAGGTCCTCCTATATGCTTAATGTAGAGTTATTTATGTCACTTTGATTGGGCTATATGTTTACATTTTTCATATATGCTAAGTCTGCATGATGCAACTCTAATGATGACTTGAAAAAAGTTGCACAAAAGGCACGAGCTCTGCTTTGTTTTTTTGCACAGGCTGTACACACTTCATCATTATTAAGTACGTGTCAGTTTGACACGTACTTAATAATGCCTCAAATTTCCCAGCTGCATCCCCTTTCAGTGGCCGTAATGCCCCCTAAAAAAATGCTTTTTGCGACCATTGGCCGTTGTGCCTTTGGGTTAAATATAATAATTAGAATTCCCTTCTCCCAGCTGCGTGCCGAAGCACCTCTCACTCACATGGCTCTCAGTTACGTGATCAGGTTTTTCTCACAGGCAACAATTGAAGACAGACACACCGAGGCTTGAAATTCATTCCAGGTGACTACCTTATGAATCTGGTTCAGAGAATGCCAAAAGTGTGCAAAGCTGTCATCAAGGCAAAGGGTGGCTACTTTGAAGAATCTCAAATATAAAATATATTTTGATTTGTTCAACATGTTTTTTGGTTGCTACATGATTCCACATGTGTTACTTCATACATTTGATGTCTTCACTATTATTCTACAATGTAGAAACTAGTATAAATTAAGAAAAACCCTTGAATGAGTAGGTGTGTCCATACTTTTGACTGGTATTGTATATGTGTGTAATGTATTTTAATTTAGAAAGTTGCATGATAATGGTACAATCTCGAAACAGGGGCAGCGGAGAAAAATACATGTCATCTATGCACTTAAATAGCGAATGGAGGACACTGTTCCCTTGGTTAATTTTCTTGCCAGCCAGGTAGGCTATACTCCTGTTTTAAAGTGAAGCAATGTGCTTAAAGTTGAGAAATAAATATAGTAGTCCTAGCCTACAGAAAGCTGATGGGATCACTTTGTTTTTCTCACACAATCGCATAGCCTATAGAGATGTTGCACAACATGAGCTCATGGGCTCTCATGAATTGTTTGATTAGATTTTCGATGACATTTGCATTGATGTCAGTGTGATTAGAGGAACAATAGAGTGTGGCGTACCAAGCAGTTAGCAAGTTTGGTAGGCTGCTAATGACCATCAGCAGCATCAGAGCTTGGAGAAGCCTAATTACCGTGACTAAAGGTCATATGGAATTTGACCGCCATCATGACTCGTGACCACCATAACAGCCCTAGTCAAGTCTGGAGGAAACCTGGCACCATCCCTACAGTGAAGCATGGTGGTGGCAGCATCATGCTGTGGGGATGTTTTTCAGCAGTAGGGACTTTTGTCACATGCGCCAAATACATCAGGTGTAGACCTTACTGCCCTTAACCAACAATGCAGTTCAAGAAATAGTTAAGAAAACATTTACTAAATAAACGAAAGTAAAAAACTTTTTTTTTAAACAATAAAATAACAATAACTTGGCTATATACAGGGGTACCGGTACCGAGTCAAGATGCGGGAGGACAGGTTAGTCGAGGTAATTTGTACATGTAGGTAGGGATAAAGTGACAATGCATAGATAATAAACAGCGAGTAGCAGCAGTGTAAAAACAAAGGGGGAGGGTGGTAGAAGCTGTTAAGGAACCTTTTGTTCCTAGATTTGGCGCTCCGGTACCGCTTGCTGTGCGGTCGCAGAGAGAACTGTCTATGACTTGGGTGGCTGGAGTCTTTGACAATTTTTTTGCCCTTCTGACATCGCCTAGTATATACACTACCGTTCAAAAGTTTGGGATCACTTCGAAATGTCCTTGTTTTTTAAAGAAAAAAATCAATTAAAATAACATCAAATTGATCAGAACTACAGTGTAGACATTGTTCATGTTGTAAATGACTATTGTAGCTGGAAACTGATTTTTAAATTAAATATTTACATAGGTGTACAGAGGCTCACTATCAGCAACCATCACTCCTGTGTTCCAATGGCATATTGTGTTAGCTAATCCAAGTTTATCTGTTTAAAAGGCTAATTGATCATTAGAAAACCCTTTGCAATTATGTTAGCACAGCTGAAAACTGTTGTTCTGATTAAAGAAGCAATAAAACTGGCCTTCTTTTAGACTAGTTGAGTATCTGGAGCATCAGCATTTGTGGGTTCGATTACAGGCTCAAAATGGCCAGAAACAAAGTACTTTCTTCTGAAACTCATCAGTCTATTCTTGTTCTGAGAAATTAAGGCTATTCCATGTGAGAAATTGACAAGAAACTGAAGATCTCTTACAATGCTGTGTACTACTTCCTTCACAGAACTGCGCAAACTGGCTCTAACCTGAATAGAAAGAGTGGAAGGCCTCGGTGCACAACTGAGCAAGAGGACAAATACATTAGTGTCTAGTTTGAGAAACAGACGCCTCACAAGTCCTTAACTGGCAGCTTCATTAAATAGTACC
This sequence comes from Oncorhynchus tshawytscha, assembly GCF_018296145.1. NCBI lineage: Eukaryota > Metazoa > Chordata > Actinopteri > Salmoniformes > Salmonidae > Oncorhynchus > Oncorhynchus tshawytscha. Next base: position 33,705,369 of record NC_056432.1, read on the forward strand.
CGCAAAACACCAGTCTCAACGTCAACAGTGAAGAGGCGACTCCGGGATGCTGGCCTTCTAGGTAGAGTTGCAAAGAAGAAGCCATATCTCAGACTGGCCAAGCCATTTTTTAAAAAAAGATTAAGATGGGCAAAAGAACACAAACACTGGACAGAGAAACTCTGCCTAGAAGGCCAGCATCCCGGAGTCGCCTCTTCACTGTTGACTAAGATCGAATCGTACTAGACCGGCTCTGACGCTCATCGGATGTGGCAGGGCTTACAAACTATTACAGACTACAAAGGGAAGCACAGCCAAGAGCTTCCCAGTGACACAAGTTTACCAGACGAGCTAAACTACTTCTACGCTCGCTTCGAGGCAAATAACACTGAAACATGCATGAGAGCACCAGCTGTTCTGGAAGACTGTGTGATCACGCTTTCCGCAACCTATGTGAGTAAGACCTTTAAACAGGTCAACATTCACAAGGCCGCAGGGCCAGACGGATTACCAGGAGCATGTGTACTGCGAGCATGCGCTGACCAACTGGCAAGTGTCTTCACTGACATTTTCAGTCTGTAGCCATGAAGTGCTTTGAAAGGTTCGTCATGGCTCACATCAACACCATTATCCCAGAAACCCTAGACCCACTCCAATTTGCATACCGCCCCAACAGATCCACAGATGATGCAATCTCTATTGCACTCTACACTGCCCTTTCCCACCTGGACAAAAGGAACACCTATGTGAGAATGCTATTCATTGACTACAGCTCAGCGTTCAACACCATAGTGCCCTCAAAGCTCATCAATAAGCTAAGGACCCTGGGACTAAACACCTCCCTCTGCAACTGTATCCTGGACTTCCTGACGTCCGGATGTGATACAGTGATGCCTCTTGCACTGAGATGCAATGCCTTAGACAGCTGCGTCACTCAGGAGCAAAGTGGAGTGCGATACAGTAGAGTTTAATTCAGTAGAGTACAGTACAGTTTAGTTCAGTAGAATAGGGTACATTTGAGTAAAGTAAGTAGGGTACAATACATTATACTGGGCTGTACTGTACTGTACTGTACTTTTCTTTACTGTATTCAACTGTACTCTGCTGTATTGTGCTGTCCAAACCTGTGAAACATAGATGTCTATGATTGTTTCAGATTTGGTCTGGTCCAAATCTGAACCAATCATAGATGTCTCTATGTTTGGGCCAAATATAGGCTGGACCGGACTGAACCAAACATAGATGTCTATAATTGCCTCAGATTTGGTCCGGACAGGCCTTGATTTGGTCCAAACATGGAGACGAATCAAAGCTGGTCCACACCAAAAAAAGTCAGGACCAAATGCTCAGTGAGAGGCATAAGAGAAATAATTTAAATGTGTTTATGGTAAAATACCTACTCTCTTTGAGTGACTGCAGGGTCTCCTGTCTCTCCCTCTCCCTCTCTGGCATCAGGGTGTGGCCAGATTAAATGGATGGATCAGGAATGTTCCTACTCTTCTCCTCTGCCACTGATTCTTCCACTCCTCAAAGCTGATAGACAGAGGGAGAGAGATTGAATAATAGTGTCAGAAAAGAATAAGCTTTGTTAACCGTGAGGCAGAATTATTGAAAATGCCAATTTGATACTTCCAGTGACTTACACTTTTGAATGCAAGAGAAAGACCCATTTTTAAATAACAGAGGAGCATACTGTATATTGGTTCAGTGTACTCACTACTGAGGCACAGGCTGGCTGTTCTTCAGATTGGTCAATGACTGGGAGCGACAGAGAACTGTCTTCCCTGCAGCCTGTGTGTTGTGGCTCACAAAGTCTACCGTCCTGTCCTGCACCTGAAACTGGATGTACTGGATGTATTCATTCATTAAGCATGCATTTGGGCTCATCATCAATCAATCAAATGTATTTTATAAAACCCTTTTTACATCAGTTGTCACAGTGCTTTACAGGTACACAGTCTAAAACCCCAAAGAGCAAGTAATGCACATGTAGTAGCACAACAGCTAGGAAAAACTCCCTACAAGGCAGGAACCTAGGAAGAAACGTAAAGAGGAACCAGACTCAGAGGGGTGGCCAGTCCTCTTCTGGCTGTGCCGGGTGGAGATTTAAGAGTACATGTGGCCATTTAAGATCGCTATCCCAGACGTTTATAGATGACCAGCAAGGCAAATAATAACTGTGGTGGCTATAGAGGGTGCAACAGTTCAATAACTTAGGAGTTAATGTCAGTTGGCTTTTCATAACCAGGCATTCTGAGAATCAAGGTCAAAACAGCAGGTCAGAGAGAGAGAGACATTTATGTTCAACATGGTCCTTAGCGGAAACAGACAGAGTACACAAGAGATGCTCAGCCACATTTGGAGGAAAATGTAAGTTGAATAATATGCATCTCTTTGTTATCAAAAACCTTCAGCTGTGGAGGTAGATATGCCAATACACAGCTAATATCCTCATTGGAGGAATACATGTTTACATTTGAGCTGGAGTCAAAGTTCATCCATTCGTTCAATCAGAGGCTATTTTAAGGTGCCTATCTCACTTGTAAACCCTGGTTCCCTGTATGGTTTTGGGTGGCTTGACGAAGTGAGGGGGGGGATCTCCCTCACCCGATGTACGTTCTCTTTTCCGTAGTCACACACCAGCTGCTCTGTGGGACAAACCGAGATTATATAGAATGTGAGAGAGGTACCACAGTCTGTTTAACCTTTTGAATATATTTTCCTGTATATTAAACAACAGCCTTGCATATAATGTACTACAATGAGATAAAGTCTAACTATTCAGGGCCCCTGTCACCCCTCTCTGGCCCCTCTCCAGGATGTGTGTGGCGTTAGGGCTAATTCATTGGTGCTGAGGGACACGTGTGCTGTAGCAGCCTGAGTACAACACAGGGTCCGGGGGAAAGGGGACCAGAGAGAAAGGCTGGACTCCCATCAGCGTTCCCCTCCAGACGACCCCTAGCTGGGATAAGACTCACCCACAGAAGGATGGGAGTGTAAGGAAGACAATGAACAGTAAGACACTGGGTGACATGTTGTACCAACAATTATTGGGATTTTTAAAAGGTGTACATGTTAGCTATTTTACCAGAGACAGGACGTTTGTAGTATTTGGGGAAAAAGGAGTGCTCTGGGGGTATGGGCCCAGATATCATGGAGGGACCCTCACACATCACTGAACATCTGTTGCAACAGAGACCAATACAGAAATTCTAAATTGGGTTAGCTAGCTAGCTAGAGGTTTTTCCACTGAGTTCAAATTTCAGAAAGTAACGTTATGTCGGTAAAAAACACTCCGACCATGACCTGCTGTTAGAGAAATGTGGTTGTTAGCTCTTAAACGTTAAGTCCGAACAGCATTCTCACATACAGTTGAAGTTGGAAGTTTACATACACCTTAGCCAAATACATTTAAACTCAGTTTAACAATTCCTGACATTTAATCCAAGTACAAATTCACTGTCTTAGGTCAGTTAGGATCACCACTTTATTTTAAGAATGTGAAATGTCAGAATATTAGTAGAGAGAATGATTTATTTCAGCTTTTATTTATTTTATCACATTCCCACTGGGTCAGAAGTTTACATACATTCAATTAGTATTTAGTAGCATTGCCTTTAAATTGTTTAACTTGGGTCAAATGTTTCGGGTAGCCTTCCACAAGCTTCCCACAATAAATTTGGTAAATTTTCGGCCATTCCTCCTGACAGAGCTGCTGTAACTGAGTCAAGTTTGAAGGCCTCCTTGCCCGCACACGCTTTTTCAGTTCTGCCCACAAATCTTCTATGGGATTGAGGTCAGGGCTTTGTGATGGCCACTCCAATACCTTGACTTTCTTGTCCTTAAGCCATTTTGCCACAACTTTGGAAGTACGCTTGGGGTATTGTCCATTTGGAAGACCCGTTTGCAACCAAGCTTTAACTTCCTGATTGATGTCTTGAGATGTTGCTTCAATATATCCACATAATTTCCCTCCCTCTTGATGCCATCTATTTTGTGAAGTGCACCAGGCCCTCCTGCAGCAAAGCACCCCCACAACATGATGCTGCCACCCCCCGTGCTTCACGGTTGGGATGGCGTTCTTCGGCTTGCAAGTCTCCCACTTTTTCCTCCAAACATAACAATGGTCATTATGGCCAAACAGTACTATTTTTGTTTCATCAGACCACAGGACATTTCTACAAAAAGTATGATCTTTGTCTCCATGTGCAGTTGAAAACCGTACTCTGGCTTTTTTATGGTGGTTTTGGAGGAGTGGCTTCTTCCTTGCTGAGGGGCTTTTCAGGTTATGTCGATATAGGACTCGTTTTACTGTGGATATACTTACTTTGTACCTGTTTCCTCCAGCATCTTCACAAGGTCCTTTGCTGTTGTTATGGGATTGATTTGCACTTTTCGCACCAAAGTACGTTCATCTCTAGGAGACAGAACGCATCTCCTTCCTGAGCGGTATGATGGCTGTGTGGTCCCATGGTGTTTATACTATTGTTTGTACAGATGAACGTGGTACCTTCAGGTTTTTCGAAATTGCTCCCAAGGATCAAGCAGGCTTTTGGAGGTCGACACTTTTTTTCTGAGGTCTTTGCTGATTTCTTTTGATATTCCCTTGATGTCAAGCAAAGAGGCACTGAATTTGAAGGTAGGCCTTGAAATGCATCCACAGGTACACCTCCAATTGACTCAAATTATGTCAATTTTCCTATCAGAAGCTTCTAAAGCCATGACATAATTTTCTGGAATTTTCCAAGCTGCTTAAAGGCACAGTCAATTTAGTGTATGTAAACTTCTGGAATTGTGATACAGTGAATTATAAGTGAAACAATCTGTCTGTAAACAATTGTTAGGCGAGAAGGTTAAACTGGAAAACCCAACCTCCATCAAAATAAAAAGATGGCGGAGCCGCAAAAGTTCTTCTGTGCAAGGGTGTTAATTTACATAGTGATTCCGGATCAAAAACAACAGTACTGTCATCAAACGTATACCTTGTGGGGCCGCTAAAAACAATGCTGCCCCATCCACAGCACAATCCAAAATGCCTCTCTATGAACTGAAAGAATGACATTTAAGAACAGGAAGCATAAAAATGGTGCACATAGAATAGATCTACCGTTTCTTCGACTTGCTTTCAATGAGAATGAACGATCTATAACTCAATTTGGTCTGGTCACCCAAAAAGTTACATATTGCAGCTTTAAAAGTAATCCTAGAAGTAATCATATATTTTTTCCCCAAAAGTATCTGTAATCTGATTACAATATATTTGCTGGTAAAGTAATGGATTACAGTTACAGTTTATTTATTTGTTTTGTAATCTGTTACTCCCCAGCCCTGAGCCTGAAGGCTACTGCAAACCATAGACATAAACAAGCTTTCGAAAACAGTTATTGGCTACCTCTCTCTTTGTTCAACGACAATTACACAATGACCCCGCCCTTTGTGTCAGAATGTTTGCGCATGCTCAGTCCGCAACTCTGTGCTTTCTCCTTCACTGTGCCCTATTGCGCGAGACAGAACGTTCTGAAACTTCGCTCATCGCCCCTTAAATAAGGTAGGAAATTCATGGCACCTTCAGGGATATTTTATTGTGAAAGGCTGTGACGGAAAAGCCTGTCTATTGGATTGATACTGAAAATATATTTGACTCATTTGATTGTTGTTTAAATGGCTTAGACGCGTAAAGTGTGGAAGCGAGAATACAGTGTGTTAGGCCTCAGCATAGTAGGGCTGCAGGACATACAGGCCTGTCTGTCTATAAACGGTAGAGGTATATTTAAGAATTATTCGGAAAAATTAGATTCCTATAACATTAGACTATGCAGGTTGATTATAAGCTATATAATGTATTGTGGGCTATACAATGTAAAATAAACATATTTGATTGCTAACTAGTGCGCATTACGCACAGTATTTCACTTTTAGTGCCAATTACATGTAGTCTCTGAATTTCAACAGGATATTAAAATGGTTGAGTTATTGTCAATTTTATTGTAGATTCTGTAAAAAAAAATTAGAGACTGTCTATAGTTATAGCGCTATAGATTTTTGTAAACAGAGCAATGCATTGAACTATGAACATTGGAGACCTAGGCTAGCCATTTGTCAATTGCAAATGGCAATATATGTCATCCCATAAATTACACCCTGTATGATAGTGTCCGTGTTTTTGTAAAATGTTTTGTAAAGTTGAAGGCCCATTAACAGCATGGTTTGTGCTGCAGAAACAAGGAGGGTTAGGTTTGTCTTCGGGTTGGCACGGTGGACTTTACGCACGCCGGGTTCTGGTGTAACATGCAGCAAATATATAATCCACTCTCGATTGTTGGAGCCACCTGACCTTCTACTGTGTTCAATCATGAGCGTAGTAGACAGTCGGGCCACCAACAGGAATGAAAGTGAAAAAGATTGGGGATTTCAAGTGAAAGTGAAAACGTTGTGTGATCGCACAATAGGTGTTTTGCTCTTCTTGAACCTTTGTTGCTCTCCGAAGTTCTGGAATCCTATTGCGCCGACGCCTATGGACAACAAAGAATGACACAAACCTTGCTTATTTTTGTGGTAGTAGTGTCTGAAGCAGTTGGCCTAGACCTAGTAAAATGCCTGATGAGAGAAGGCCTATAGATAGTTCTAGTAGGTTCAAGTTTAGACTCCTTAAAAGAATGCTATTATTAATCACAATCTAGGCAGTGGTGTAAAGTACTTAAGTAAAAGATACTTTAAAGTACTACTTAAGTCGTTTTTTCTGTATATATAGGTCCATGTACACTGGCTGAATATCAACCCCTATAGGAATATGGCTGTCCTGAAGTGCCTGGTGTTGGTTGGAAGGAATGCACTGTTGAGTAGGTCAAGATGTGATGCCACACTCATTAGGCAGGATTAGGCAGCCGCCTATGGCTGCAGATTGACACGGGCAGCATTTTCTGAGCTAAACTGGCCAAGGCGCACCTCCAACAACAATAATTCTGCCCAAAACAATGACAATTTCTCTCAATCAGTGGCATATGGGCATTTTAGGTGAGCACTGATGCCGCCCTTTGATAAGCAGTGCCCACTTTGTCAAAGGCAGGGGTGCAAAATATTTTGCGTGTCCATTCCCAGCACCCCTCTCCAGAGTGCTGTTGGAGAGACGCATCTCTGCAGCGCTCCACCAACGTTCCCTCAATTACAACAAAAATCAAACAGAAATCATGTATCAGATATAGGATATGGTAGAAATAGCATGTGGCCTTTTCTGTAGCCTATAGGCTGGACATAAAAGTTATGACAGTGTAATTAGACAGACACTTTGTACCAAATGCAGGTTTCTCCAATCAAATAGCCCAACCTAACTGCCGCTCAATCAAAATAGAACATTTGTTGTCATGTTAAGAAACAACATATCCTAAAAACAGGACAGGTCAAAGTAAAATGGACAATGTAGAATGGACAATGTAGAATGGACAACCACAACAGTGAGTTTCACCCCATTGTCATGATCAGTGGTTTCAGGTTTGTGTCTGTCAATTTTTGACAAGCTGATCGTAGCAACAAAAATATATATATTTCTGCATTTGAACACATTGCAAATAGGCTCGCGATAACTCCTGATAAAGTTGGGTAGCTGATATTCAGAGCTTTAAAAGCCAAATCGATGAGTCACAGGACTAATAAAGCCAATGCAATGGTCTGTTTAATAAACGGTGGGCCTACCACATGGATGGACTTTCATAAAGTTCCATTGCGGGCCAACATGGTAGGCTACACCACAGTAAGCACAAGCCAACGTCTTTTTTTGGTCCTGTCTGGATGTCGTTTTTTTGTTACAAACGGTAGGATTACCACATAAAATGACATTTCAGGCAACGCTGTAGGCTACACCTCAGTAAGCACGGACCAACGCCGACACCTTTTGGACCTCTTTTTTTTTGGTGCAATTCCGGACCGGCCATGCCATGATTTCCGCATCCACGAACATTGGTCTCGCCTATGGCGGCAGAACGGCAAGGACATGGGTGCATGGGTAGCCATAGCTAACCCATAGCTAACCCATAGTTAACCCATGCACCACTGTACATTCAGGCTATATATTCACAAGGTGTAACTTCACTTCCCCCAACCTTATCTCACACATTCCACTACCAACATGCCACAAAGGCCCGTCTGGGTTACACTGCATGTGAGGATCTGTTTTATTAATTGCTGAACATTATCAGCCTACATTGTTTGTTAAACATTGGATTAAAAATAGACCAAGGTATAATGGTTTAAAACATGTTTACTACTGAGTAACAAGCATATAATAATGGTTTGTACGCCGTTTATAAGCAGACCTTAAGTAAAGCCTCAACCTCACCTGTCCCTAGTCAGTCTCTATCACCAAACCAGTGTCTTTGGGCTGACATGCACATTTTTGCAGCTAACTGATCTCCCCAACAATGATGCTTATTTTGTTTGAATGGCATAAAGACTAAGGACTACTATGGTGAATGATGTCTGGTTGGTAACTACATTTCCCAGGATCCCACTGGATGTGTTATGCCTATCTGTTTTCAGTTGATTTCCTGTCCTGTGCGTAGCTGATTTATGAATGTCGTCGTGACCCCTAGAGCTAGTGAAGTTGTCAGAGAGGGGGCTGTACGTGGGGAGTGAGGAATGGGGGTGTGGGGGGATCAAGGTAGAGGAAAGTAGGGGTCGAGAGAGGATTTATGGGGGTGGGGGTTGGGTGGAAGTGACGAGGTGTGTGAGGTTAGGTTTGCCAGCGGTAGAGGAGTAAAGCACCCATTTCAAAATGGCGTGGCCATATGAGGTATGGTGTTGAGTTCACCTGGGTTATTTATAGAACAGAGGTTAGGGGGTAGGGGGAGAGGGAGAAAGGGGAGGAGAGGGTGAGGAAGCTGGGAAGAAGGAACTGTTAAGATATTTTATCAAGGTTTAAGATAAATTATTAAATAATTCTACCCAGAAACTTAACCATTAGGGATTAGAGGTTATGTAGCATGAACAAGGAGTAATTCAAAATAATAAACACAGCTCCAACTAGGTTGGAGGGGGGAAGAGAGGAATGCATGTGTGTGCCTAACGAAAACAAAAAGGATCCTTAACCTATGTTTGAACCGACCCAGCTTTAACTCTGGAGAGATAAGATAGGACAGGGAGAGCCCCTCCAGGTTTCCCGTATCTGGGGGGGACTGGAACTGTCAGCTGAGTGGTATTAAACTATGGTGAGACTTCAGTAGAAACAGAGAGAATCCAAATGTTAGTGTGTAAGTATGTGCGTAGGTTAGAATGGTATATAAACTAATGTACATGGTATTTTGAGCAGAGCTCTCGGAAATAAACGCTACTGATTCATTTTGAGACTGATCTTTGTCTGTTTTATGCAAATAAGAACCTTACAAATTCTTTGATATAATTGAATTGGTTAACGAACATATAGGAATTAAATTCCTCTAACAGGAACCGAGTAAGGAGGAGTGTGTCGGTGGGGGGGGGGGGTGATTGATTGACAAAGACAGATTCCACACCATGCTGAGTCTGCAGAATGCCCCCCTTGCATCAGTCAGCTGACTATCATAAAGCCTTTGAGCATAGACAACAGCACTGAGACAGGCATAGAGGACAAAAGGTGTGTCCGTGTGTGTGTTTCTGCCTGTTTGCTAAATTCCCAGTGACAACAGGGTAATCACCACAAAAGCAAATCATCCACCTCACCGCTGTGTCCCCAAATCACCAGATGCTCTCGGTACCACAGTATTGTGTGTGTGTGTTACCAGATCACTATGTTCTCATAGATGGGCGTGTTCTTGTCATCTATAGAGCCTATGGCTTTGGGTGATAAACATGTCAGCCAACATTTTTCTCCACAATTTTCTTGATATCCAATTGATAGTTACAGTCTTGTCCCATCGCTGCAACTCCCGTTACGGACTCGGGAGAGACGAAGGTCGAGAGCCACGAGTCCTCTGAAACACCACCCTGCCAAGCCGCACTGCTTCATGACACACTGCTCGCTTAACCCGGGAATTGTATTTATTTAACCTTTATTTAACTAGGTAAGTCAATTAAGAGCATTCTTATTTACAATGACGGCCTACCAAAAGGCAAAAGGCCTCCTGCGGGGACGCGGGCTGGGATTAAAAATATAAAATGAAAATATAGGACAAAAAAACACATCACGACAAGAGAGACACTACGTAAAGAGAGACCTAAGGCAACAACATTGCAGCAACGCATAACAACACAGCATGGTAGCAACACAACATGACAACAACATGGTAGCAGCACAACATGACAACAACATGGTAGCAGCACAACATGACAACAACATGGTAGCAACACAACATGGTAGCAACACAACATGACAACAACATGGTAGCAGCACAACATGACAACAACATGGTAGCAACACAACATGACAACAACATGGTAGCAGCACAACATGACAACAACATGGTAGCAACACAACATGACAACAACATGGTAGCAGCACAACATGACAACAACATGGTAGCAACACAACATGACAACAACATGGTAGCAACACAACATGACAACAACATGGTAGCAGCACAACATGGTAGCAACATGGTAGCAACACAACATGACAACAACATGGTAGCAACACAACATGACAACAGCATGGTAGCAACACAACATGACAACAACATGGTAGCAGCACAACACATGGTACAAACATCATTGGGCACAGACAACAGCACAAAAGGCAAGAAGGTAGAGACAACAATGCATCACGCGAAGCAGCCACAACTGTCAGTAAGAGTGTCTGGAAGCCAGCCGCATCAATGTGTTGGAGAAAACAACATACAACTGGAGACATCAGCGAGCATGCGGCCGGCCCTCCACAAGGAGTCGCTAGAGCACGATGGGACAAGGGCATTCCGACCGGCCAAACCTTCCCCTAACCCGGACGACGCTGAGCCAATTGTGCACAGCCTGGGACCGAACCCGGGTCTGTAGTGACACCTCAAGCACTGCGATGCAGCGCCTTAGACCGCTGCGCCACTCAGGAGGCCCCATAGAGCACTGCTTTATCAGTGTTGAGGACGCACCCTTTGGTTCAATATTAGAGTAATAGTTGCAGGCCCTGCCCTGGAGACGCGTTCATGGGGAATTGATCATGTGTTCTGCCAAATGTGAAGAGCTCAGAGGAAAGGGACAGTTTGATTGTTTGATTGCCTGGCTTTAGAGTCACAGTGCTACATGGACCGTGATGATAACCATGCCAGTATAGGGCATGCAACTAAGATAACTTAAAGAGACTGCTTCGGCTATCCTTTCCAAAACCACTTCCAACAAAAGGCAGCACCTAAAACTCAATACAAATTCACAAAGATATCCAGTCCAGTTAAGCTGAAACAGACCAAGTACAGAGTACAGACACCACCAGCATTGTTGTGAAAACAGAGATTGCATGCCAAAGTCTTCTGTCTTTCCTTCCCCACATCTGAAGAGTCATGTCAGACAAAGGCGGAGAGAAGGCGAGCCTGGTGAGGAAGGAGGGGGAGAGTCCAGCAGCACAGGCCAGTCAGAACAAAGGAGCTCCCTGTGTGCCATGTTGCCACAAGGGTGAGTGAGGGAGGTGAGGGAGGAAAGGAGGTGGGGGAGATACGGAGGTGCAGAGACAAAAATGTTATCAGGGTCCCCTCGGCTATCTGAATCGATTGATCAATCTACCTGTATCTGTCATTCCAGAGAGTAGGCTTTGTCCTAACAGTCTTAGACCGCCTTGTCCTTGTCTCCATTCCTTCATGACTTCTGATTTGAAAGGACTTGATCGGTCACATGATATGTTCAATATGACAAGCCACTAATCTGAAAGGTGGGAAGGTATGTAGGAGTGTTGGGACACAGCCCCTGGACACCAGCAAGAGCACAAAGAGACACACTGCCATGGCAAAGTCACCTTCATGCATGCATGCACACACCGGTAATTTATCCTAGCAGAGACTCAGGGGACCCTGGTGACATCATAAAAGCTAGCGTAGTGCAGTTGTGTGCAGTGGTGATAGTTGCTGACCAGCCAAACCCTGGCTTAGGCTTACTGTCGCTCAACAGCACATAGTAGAGCGAATGCTGTGGCGTATACTGTGATTGCTATATGTCATACATCTTCTTCCACTTCACGCTAACCATTTCATTCCCAGGCAACAAGCTACTAACAATGCTGACTTAGGCAAAAGAAGTGGCAAGATTTTAAAGGCACAGTTCACCCAAAAATCAACTAACTAATCATACCATGGCCCCATTCAGGCTGTCCCTAATATGGTGCCATGTGGTTCCCTGTTTAGAGAGATGATTACCTGGTATACCAGTGGTCAAAACACAAGTCAATACCATTAAGTTAAACCATGCTAGCTAGCGGTTCGCTAATGGACTGATGCCAGGAGAAAATGTAGTTAAACTAATTGGCTGGGCTAAAGTGGGGATGTAGGGGAAAGCGACAAGCAATATATCACAGGCCCAGTAGACCAGACCAGACAGGGCCAGTGTAGCTGGCAAGGCCGTCAGTACTTCACAGTACGTTGGCTTTACAAAACACACCTTAATAAAGGCTTCAATAACATTTTGGATACCACTTTAGTATGAAGCAATGTATTGACCATTCATACTGAATAGCCTAGTATGCTAGTGTGGATATTATTTAGGACACAGTCAAGGAATGTACGAGGGACTTACCAAGGGTAAGTCATTAGTGGGTCTGTAGATCCTCTAGTTAGTAGACGCTGTGTGGTGTGTGTTTGCTTCTGTTGAAAACCTTTCTAGAGCAGCGTGAGGTATGCGTGTGTGTGTGTGTGACTGTGAACGCATAGATGGACGCTGTGTGGACACTGTGTGTATGCCTAGATGCTGTGTGTGTTTGCTTCAGTTCAAAGCCACTTCACTATAACACAGCAGTGTTCTGTGTGAAGTCATAGGCAGGTACTGTGTTGGACCTATTTTGCATAGAAGTAATGTGATGTTTTGCTTGTGTGCTGGAGGTCATGCTCCATTTGTACAGAATTTTGCCTCCTGTGACTCAGAGAAGTGTTGTTGTACTATCAGAGATACACCCAAACCTGTCTCTCGCTCTCCACAGTCACCATGGCTGTTCCTCCTGCATACTCAGACCTGGGAAAATCCGCCAAAGACATCTTCAGCAAGGGCTATGGTAAGTCAGTAAATTCCCCAGACCCCCACCCACCACCACCACACGCAAGGAGAAAGGGAGGACACAATTATATATTTAATGTGTTTGTAAGCTCTTAGGATCACTCCAACCTATGTCTCTCACCTCTCTTTCTTTCTCTCTCTCTTGCTCTCTCCCTCTGAGACCATAAACCTCAGCTGGTCATCAAGGACTCTGTGACCTCTTACATTATTTACGACCCCATGGGTCAGCGGATGGGGAATGGGACTCAGTGTGTGTGTGTTTTTAGACTTGTTTCATGCTCATTTATATTGAGTCAAACAGTGCCTCTTGTCATCGTTGTTTCATACCATTAGATCTACTTTTCTGCAAATGTTCTTGTTTCACAACTGTAAAGCTTGGATGACCCTCAATGAAAACCGTCAATGTAAATTGTATGTATGTAAATTATGCATCCAATAACGAAGGGCTACAGAGAAGTATCCCAAATCAAATGGGGTCTGCTTCTCTATTTTTTTATGAATAAAGACATGATTTTTCTTTTCTCCCTCTTTTCCTTCTACTCTTTCTCTTTTCCCCTCCAGGCTTTGGAATTGTGAAACTGGACCTAAAGACCAAGGCCCAGAGTGGAGTTGTAAGTACAACCTCTCTCTCTATCTCTCTCTTTCACATTTATTGAATTCCTCGTCTGTTTTATACATTATACCATATGTTTCTTGGAGTTTGGTGAGAGCGTGGTTGTCCTATGTTTGTTTTGCATACAACTTTCCCACAACTTTCTGGGAATGGTGCAGGATACCCAGCTAGCACATGACGTTCTGACAACCTTAGGTGGGAATTTCAGTACTTCAGCATAACATTTTCTGCAGGTTTCCTCATGGTTCTATTTTAAAGTCATGTTCTCAGAACATTAAGAAAACTTTACATAAAAACCACAAGAAAACATTAACGTTCAAGAAGAATGTTATTTAAAAACATACATTCTGTTCTCAGTGTCAACAAAAATGTCTATCTTCTACCTTAAGTGTGTTCAGGTGTGTTGGCTGCATCCACTAATTGGCCACACCTGATCTTAATGAGTGCTTGTTTCCTTTGAAATGGGGTCTGTTTGAATAGGCTGAAATGAACGACTTTGTATGAGTAAAAAAAAACATGGCATGCTAGCTCCATCATGGTGGTGCAGTGGACTAATTCCATTGATAGAGAACAGAAGATGATAGGTTCTCAGAACGTTATTTAATTATCTTAAAATAACCTATAAAACCTCACAGGAAAACTTTCAGGGAACCATAGTAAAACATTCTCAGAACATCCCTGCAACCTAAAAATGAATGTTCCCAGAACATTTTCACTTCTATTCTCAGAATGTTTAAAAAAAAGTGTTGCCGGTCAGGAAACGTATTGCTTCATTCCCAGGACCAATGGGAAACCAAAAACCCACAACTTCCCTATGAACCAAATGTGCCACCTGTGTGCCTCTCTAAGCTAAAATATATTTACCCGGGATTGCCATGCAACACTCATTGATCAGATGTGTAATATTTGAGAAATACTAACACACACATTCACATTACATTGTGGTGCTGGGGATGAAAAAAAAAACAAGTTTTCCAATTAATTTATCACAGATGTGTAACATTTACATTTAGGCCACACCCATGCAATAGTCTGTGTGTTTGTGTAGTCTAGCCTTACAGTATAAGCTGCATGTCTAGACCCTAACCTCAGGGCTGAACAGGAAAGTTGCAATGGCTGACTCACTGTCTGCTGGCAGTGTGTGTGTGTGTGTGTGTGTGTGTGTGTGTGTGTGTGTGTGTGTGTGTGTGTGTGTGTGTGTGTGTGTGTGTGTGTGTGTGTGTGTGTGTCTGCCAGAGAGTCTGACAAGCTGTCTAACCCTGTCAGTTTGGCAGATCACTGTCGGACTACAATCTACCTATACATTAGAACAAAATGGATACCGCCCATAGCATTGCTGCTCCCTAAATACTTTGTGTTATATTCTCTTAAAAGGTGTCAGTGGCAACAATACTGTGTGTAGGATTATGTTGTTTTTTGTCATTGTCTTCATCTTGTTTCGGCCTGTACACATTTTGGATATGGTCGATTCCAGAGTTATGGACATTACATTTGCGGGCAAAATCACAACTTTAATGTCTCACAGAATGGACAAACAAAATGTAAATGTTGATGTGTATGTTTATAGTACCCCTTGGGGGGAGTGTATAGCCCCCCAGCAGACTTCTAAATATTGGCATGTTGGAGAAACAAAGCAAATAAGAAGAGTTCTGGATGTTACATGAAATGGACAAGCTTTTTGGGGAGAGTGAACATATTAGCAAACGTCTGTGAGTCTGTAATTATTAGGTCCAAACATGGATAGCCATTTTGAAGGAAAGACATGGTTGAACACAACAATTATAATTTTGAAAATATTGTCATTTCCATTCTTACTTTAGAGAGGGAAAAATAATTTTATGGATGTTACACCCTCCATTATGCATGTTAGTCTGAAATAAACATTCAAATCATAAAGATTTCATTATCAAAATCTATCATTACACATTTGTTGTCATTTGGATGGTTTTTCCAAGGTCAGCAGAAGGCATAGTACATTAGGATTGCATAATTACAGGTAGCCTGAATAGGCAGGTCCTGATTTTTTCCCTCCACTTTATATATATCAAAATGAACCTTTACCAGTTAAATGTAGACATAAATATATATATATATATATATATTTTTTTTCTATTACAAATTTTCTGAAATATGCAAATTAGACAATATAAATGTGCCTATACTGCCAAACCACCTTTCTGGACACTGGATAAAGTCTGAATATTTTGGGGGGCTTTCATTTGAAGAAGAAAAGAACACTCCAGGAATATTCAAAGATTGTTGAAAATCACTATTTTATTATCGTTCTATCTAAAAAATAATAATAATTTAAAACAGTACTGCCATGTATGAGAAATGCATTTCAGCATATATTTTCCGAGAGAATCTTAGCTAGAGCACGTCATTTTCAAGATATCAACAATTGCTTCAGTACATCCCAGAACAACCACACAAATGTGGTGAAGGTACAATCTTCTGAAGATCCACCCCAACCACCCTCGTATTGGAAGTTATGGATATCATAACACTGAAAAAGGACATAGACAATGAAAAGAGAGAAACCAATTATAGACCATATGCAACCGTGAAAGTTATCTTTACTGAGACAGTTTCAAGATGATCTGATGTAAGGTGCATGTTTTACAAAAGCTTTTCCTTAAAACGTTATGGACGTTACATTGTCTGTGCCATTCACACCCCTGTCATTACAAGACTGTAGAAGACACAAACACAACTCAAGACACTTCAATTTGGTCTGTATTGTTTCATTAACACCTCATCTGAATCTCATCTGGGGGGGGGGGGCAGCTGTGAGAGGAAAAACAAGCTATGTGAGCCCTTTCTATGAAATATGATTGACTGAAAAGCCTTTTTTGAGACTTGCTCTAAATGGTCAAAATTCATGCAATTTCCTTCTCAAACTTTTCAAATAAAACCTAAACTCCAACAAAACCTTAAGCATAATTATGAACGTGGTTTCATTTGGGCATGCTCATGTTGACCTTTCCATGGAATTGCCCGTATCTATATCAACCTTTTGGATAGCTCATCTTCCTCTCCCTGCGATTGAATTGAATCACAAAGCAGATTTCATGAAATACACTTTACTTGGACGATCATTTCCCCCAAAAGTCAAGCGTGTCCTGTAAATTAGATGTTGTATATCTATGATTCACAGTTCATACAAGCTGGTGCAGCTTTGGTATCTCTGGTACATACATTATGTGCATTAGAATCTTCTTTTCTGAAAGAGTAGAGAAGTGATTGAATGTGAATATCTGTATGGTTCTGACCTAACGATATCTGCCTCTCTCTTTCTCTGCCTTTTTTCTGCTTCCTCTCTGGACTTCATTGTCAGATGGTAAGGGTGTGAGTGTGTGTGTGTGTGTGGAGAAGGCTTTTCCTCCCTGCAGCCGTTCTTGCAGCAGTGTCCCAGCTGATTGATTGATACCATTCCCCTTGTACTGCTAAGCCCATAATGACAGGCCATAATGACAGACATTTAGACTGGTCTAACTGGCCCGGTTACTGGTCTACAGGTTACTGGTCTGCCAGTGACCAGATGACTGGCTTGAGCATCTACCACTACTCAAAACGGTAGCTGCTGACATGTCAGTCATGCAAACCTGAGAGGAATTGCTTGGCAGAGATGTGGTAGGGGTACTTATCTCTTTCCCTGTCTATTTATCTTCACCTCTGTATCCCCCGTCTCTTTCTCTCATCAGTGAGGAGTGTGCTAAGCTCTCTTTAGCAGCCTCCTGTAACAGCAGTTCCCCATTCTTTTCTACCTTTTCTCTCCTATGCTCCAGTTTCTTCTGCTGTGCTCGTACTTTTCTGCTGTTAACCATCCCTCATTTCCCTCTTCCTCACCCGCCACTCTCCTTCCATCTCTCAGGAGTTTGCGACCTCGGGCTCCAGTAACACAGACACAGGGAAGGCAGCAGGTAACCTGGAGACCAAATATAAGGTGAAGGAGCTGGGCCTGAGCTTCAACCAGAAATGGAACACAGACAACACCCTGACCACCGAGGTCTCCATAGAGGACCAGGTGAGTTTGAAACCAGTTTAGCCCAAAATCAGGTTACACCGCACCAAACCAGCTCCTGACAGCACTTGATGTTAACTCATTGAACACCAGTATGTAAATGCATCCAATAGACTCTGGACATTAAACCCAAAGTTTAGTCAGTAATATTATTACCCCTATTGTTCTCATTGTTCTGTGTCTGCTGTTCACCAATATGTAGTCACTGGAGGCTGCTGACGGGAGGACGGCTCATAATAATAGCCGGAACGGCGTTAAATGGAATGACATCAAACACCTAAAAAAATGTGTGTTTGATGTATTTGATACCATTCCACCTATTCCGCCCCAGCGAGGAACCACGAGCCCGTCCTCCCCAATTACGTTGTCACCAACCTCCTGTGTATGTACTGTATCTCCTTCTCTGTCCTGTGTTTCTGTAGTTGGCTAAGGGCTTGAAGCTGGCTCTGGACACATCGTTCGTGCCCAACACTGGGTAAGTGAATCACTCGCTGGTCAATCATTACCTCCCTCCATATGCCTTAGTGGTGCACACGAACATGAAGGATTTTGAAATAAACAGCACCAGTAAAGGGAGTAAAACGGTCACTTGGGCAGTTTTTTTCATCCATTGTCAAATTGGGGAACATAATGTCACAGCAATCCTGACACCCTCTCTACGTTCCTCCTGTCCCCTTCCCATTTGTCTGCAGTAAGAAGAGTGCCAAGCTGAAGACTGGTTACAAGCGGGACTTCATCAACCTGGGCTGTGACCTGGACTTTGACATGGCCGGCCCCACGGTCCACGCTGCTGCCGTGCTGGGCTATGAGGGTTGGCTGGCTGGGTACCAGATGGCCTTCGACACAGCCAAGTCCAAACTGTCCCAGAACAACTTTGCCCTGGGATACAAGGCTGGGGACTTTCAGCTCCACACCAATGTGTGAGTACCACTACACCTAACCCTGACTACTGTCCAGCAGAGGTTGTTTTGTGTTTGCGCAGAGTTGTTTTCTCCATGCACAATTTTTGTTGTCATGATCCACAGGAAGTTGATTTAAGAGCTATGTAGTACCCTACTGATGAAGCCCATGGTGTTTTGTCCTCTCAGTAACGACGGTACAGAGTTCGGTGGCTCCATCTACCAGAAGGTGAACTGCCACTTGGAAACAGCCATCAACCTGGCCTGGACGGCCGGCAGCAACAACACACGCTTCGGCATCGGAGCCAAATACCAGCTGGACAAGGACGCTTCCCTGTCTGTGGGTACCACAACCACACATACAGAACCACATACCAGTCCATAGTGCCAGAACAAGAACCACACAACCATCCAAATACACGCTGGTCTCACCTCTTTGTGTCTGTCTGTCTCCCCCTGCAGGCCAAAGTCAACAACGCCAGTCTGATTGGAGTCGGCTACACACAGGTCCTCCGGCCAGGTAACTCAAAACGGACCTTTACACCAGATGACTAGCTGCATCTGTCTATATCTACACACCTTGCCTATTAGTACCACAGGAGTTGGTTAGAAGAAAGGAAGAGGTGATGTCTATGCTCTATATATGAAAAGAGCTGTACTTTGTGTGTTAAGACTGGTGTCTCTCTCTGTAGGAGTGAAGCTGACTCTCTCAGCTCTGATCGATGGGAAGAACTTCAACGCAGGCGGCCACAAGGTTGGCATGGGCTTTGAGCTGGAGGCATAAGGATGGAGGGGAGAGGAGAAGAGGGGGATGGGTGAAGGAAGGGAAAGATTCCAAATCTGACAAAACACACACACACATACACACGCACAGAGAGAGTGTGTCTTTTGGCCTTAACCCTACAGCCCTTAGCACCCTCTGAGACCCCCAGTACTATATTAAAATGGACAGACTGTCGAGAACCAAGTTGTTTTTTGGTTAGTTTTAGGTTCACCATCTCTCTGTATTATCTCCTTAGCAATACCACTACGTAAGGGACATCTGTCATGCCATGGCACTGGAGCAGGCAGCCAGTGAGCAAGTCTCAAATAACACTCTATTCACCAGGAGTTTACTAATTCACATAGGGCTCTGATCAAAAGTGGTGTACTGTATGCAGAACAGTGTGTTTGAAACAGTCTGAAGTCAACCTTTTGTTCCACTTCCTCCCCATAAGCAGACATATCCTCTTTTCTGTGTGTGCACCTTTTTAGTAGGGTTTGATTGTGTGGTATACTTTCCCTTTGACTGAGATCATGTGTTTAATCTACTTTTGACTTGTGACAAAAAAAAAAGTTTGATTGACAGTGTACTTTTGTTTGTGTATTTGTGGTATACTCTATTGATTCAATCAAAGCTAGAGGGGAGTTGTTTTCAAGGAATAACTTATTTTTTAAATGTCATGATGTTCCGTTGTCCCAGACCTTTTACAGGCCTGTTTGTGGAAGGATGTCCACTTTCAGTGATATATAAACAGGGACACATTGACACGAGCATACTGCAATAAAATGGGTGGCTAAGAACTTGAAAATGAGACCGGTTGAGTTTCTGTTTCCAAATCAGGGAAATATCTGTAGTACAGAGAACTTGGAAGATTCCACCTTGACAGTAAGATTTGTTGACTGACTTGTATTCCCATTCCAGAACATAAAGCAATGTAACAATAGCTGAATGTTCTGCCCAGAGCCATACATTTAGAAAGTTAGGCCAACATTCTGTTACATAGCATTGTTTAAATATTCCCCATGTAATGTTAAGGAAGCTAACATGGCTGCCATAGAATGTTTAAGTGTCATGTAAATGCATCAAAATGCAGAAACCGCATTGGCCTACTAAATACATGGTTCTGGTTCTGCCTAATGTCCCACTGTTTTCTCAATGTCTCCTGTTACTTCTGTTTTGACCATTTCAACTCTCTGTGTGTAAGTATCTCTGATTGCCAAACTAATACCCCATACATTTCTCCATTTGAATTCTCTTATTTTGGTTTAGAGTTTTGAGAAGGCATACAGGCATGGTGGATATCTTCCTTACCTCTTTGTAAAAAAAAATTGGGGGTATTTTATTTTCGGAACTCTACCACTATCATGCAATTTTGTGTCTGCTGTGCTTGGGAGAGGGAAGGTTGTCAATAGTTGAAACCTCAAACTGGAATTCATGGAATAAAGAAGAATTTCAAAATCGTTGTTCTTGTTTTCATGCACATTTTGTCACTTGAGAAATACTGTACCAAACATCTTGGTTAGATGTAAGACCTTGGCAAAACCGTCAAAATTAATTACAGATTTCTTGAGTTATCTTGGATTAATCAGGACTATTTTGACAAAGTGTACTGGCTACGGCGTCAAACAGTAATATTGCAGCTTTTTCCTTGTTTTTCAAGCAAAGGTATTTTAAGGGAGTCTGCGAGCACAGACGTTCACTTCGCCTAGCCTGCTAGGAGCAAACCGAACCTATGTATGCGGACACCTTTACAGTTTGTTACAATATCTGTCAGGCAGATAGTTCCTTGGTGGTTGAAGTTCAATTCAACCAGATACACGTACTTACACTTAACAACAATAAGACCACAGTAAAATACAACGAAATCAAACAACCAAATATTATACTGCAAAATATGTTGAAACATCAATAACAAATATACAGTATACACAAAACCCCAGAGAATATGTAAAATGAATTTGGAAAGTATTAATTCAGAAAGAATATGAAAGCTACAGCTAAAACTTTGGTCAGAAAATATTTTGTGGCAAGCATAAAATAAAATGTTTGAAAGATTAGGAATCATCACCAGAGTTCAGTCCAGACCAGACCTGACCCCTTTAAGGACCAGTATCACCAGGACCTTAGTCAAGAGGACAGTTTGGATCTGACTAGGCCACTGGTTTAAATACAGCTATGTCACCTGGTTCAGTAAATACATTTTACCCCATTCAAATCTACTGGATTACTCCAATGCACCATGGTGTAGATTACAGGGGGTGTTGGATATGTTCACGTGGACACCCCCATAAGCCTGGAAAATATCAATTTTGGTTCAATACATTATTTTAGGGGAAACTCCAAGAGTCAATATCAATGTTAAATGGCGCAATGCACTCTGTTGCAGTAAGTCTTCCCCACCACACAGCAGCAGCAGAGGACCACGGCAGGGAGTCTGGAACGGGACAACGCTTCTGTTCGACATCAGCTTGAGACACACCACATTAACACACTATCTGTCCACCTGAATAACAACAAAGGATATACACTGATCAGGAGACCTCTCTCTCTCTCTCTCTCTCACACACACACACACACACACACACACACACACACACACACACGAGTAAAAGTAAAGATACCTTAAAAGAAAATGACTAAAGTAAAAGTGAAAGTCCCCCAGTAAAATACCACTTGAGTAAAAGTCTAAAAGTATTTGGTTTGAAATGTACTTAAGTATCAAAAGTAAAAGTATAAATCATTAAAAATGTCTTATATTAAGCAAAACATGTTGTTTTTTAACGGATAGCCAGGGGCACAGTTCAACACTCAGACATTATTTACAAACGAAGCATTTGTGCTTAGTGAGTCTGCCTGATCAGAGGCAGTAGGGATGACCAGGGATGTTCTCGTGATAAGTGTGTAAATTAGAAAATGTTCCTGTCCTGCTAAGCATTCAAAATATGACAAGTACTTAAACATTTTTTTTTTAAACTATAAATAGTTAAGTAAAGTACATATACGCCAAAAAATGACTTATGTAGTACTTTAAAGTATTTTTACTTAAGTACTTTACACCACTGCATATTACCTCAATTACCTCGACTAACCTGTGCCCCCGCACATTGACTCTGTACTGGTACCCCATATATATAGCCTCGCTAAAGTTATTTTACTGCTGCTTTTTAATTACATGTTACTTCTATTTTTTATTTATCAATTTTTTACTTAACACTTATTTTTCTTAAAACCGCATTGTTGGTTAAGGGCAGAAAGAGATAGAGATGGAGGAAGGGGGAGGAAAGGGAGAGGGGAGAGAGCGGGAGAGCGAGAGGTTGTTTTCCATTCTATAATGACATGTTCTCAGAATCACAAATAGACATCAGGTGTCTATAATCTATGTGACGGTAAATTATCATGAAGGGAGAAGTGGTAAACCAACCTCTGGGTTTCTCTCTGAGTTTGCAGAACAACTCCTTGGCCTTCCCCTCACTGTGGCCCGAAAGAGTTTGAGAACAGAGAATGAACATTTACAGTATTAGCTCACTAAAGGCCAAGCATCAGCTGACACGATGAAACTGGTTAGATGTATTTATAGATCTTGCTCTGAGTTAACTGGACTGTTGAGATGTTTCTGTCTGTCTCTTACAGTGTGTCCAGGGCCTCTCCACTCATCCACAGTTGTCTCTTGAGCTCCACAATGTCTGTCTGGAGGAGCAGCCTCTCCTCTCGCGACACTGCGCAGCTCGTGGCTGGGTTTCCCTTTGTAGTCCATAATAGTTTGCAAGCCCTGCCACATCCGACGGGCGTCAATAACCGATGTAGTAGGATTCAATCTTAGTCCTGTATTGACGCTTTGCCTGTTTGATGGTTCGTTGGAGGGCATAGCAGGATTTCTTATAAGCATCCAGTTTTGCGTCTTGATCCTTGAAAGCGGCAGCTCTAATCTTTAGCTCAGTGCGGATGTTGCCTGTAGTCCATGGCGTCTGTTTGGGATATATACGTATGGTCACTGTGGGGACGATGACGTCGATCCACTTATTGATGAAGCTGGTGACTGAGGTGGTATACTTCTCAATGCCATTGTATGAACCCCAGAACATTTTCCAGTCTCTGCTTGCAAAACAGTCCTATAGTGTAGCATCTTATAGTCCTATAGTGCTATAGTGCTACAGTCCTATAGTGTAGCGAAAGCATCTGTCCACTTCCGTATTGAGCGAGTCACTGGTACTTCCCGCTTTAGTTTTTGCTTGTAAGCAGGAATCAGGAGGATAGAATTATGGTCAGATTTTCCAAATGGAGGGCGAGGGAGAGCTTTGTGTGCGTCTCTGTGTGTGGAGTAAATGTGGTCTAGATTTGTTTTCCCTCTGGTTGCACATATGACATGCTGGTAGAAATGACGTCAAATGGATTTAAGTTTGACTGCATTAAAGTCCCCGGCCACTAGGTGCGCTGCTTCCGGATGAGCATTTTCTTGTTTGCTTATGGCCTTATACAGCTCGTTGAGTGTGGTCTTAGTGCCAGCATGGGTTTGTGGTGGTAAATGGACGGCTACGAAAAATATAAATGAAAAGTTGGTAGATAGTGTGTTCTACAGCTTCTACAGCTTCTACAGCTTATCATGAGGTACTCTACATCAGGCAAGCAATACCTCAATACTTACTTCCTTAAACAACTTCTTAGGGATCAAATCCCGTTAACTGGATCAATTTGACAACATCCGGTGAAATGGCAGAGCGCCAAATTCAAATTAAATTATTAGAAATATTTAACTTTCATACAAGTGCAATACACCAAATTAAAGCTTTACTTCTTGTTAATCCAGCCACCGTGTCAGATTTCAAAAAGGCTTTACGGCGAAAGCAAACCATGCTATTATCTGAGGACAACATCCCATCAAACAAACACAGACAATCATATTTCATTCCGCCAGGCGCGACACAAAACTTAGAGATAACGATATAATTCATGCCTTACCTTTGAAGATCTTCTTTTGCTTCCACTCCAATATGTCCCATCAACATCACAAATGGTGCTTTTCTTTGATTAATTCCGTTGTTATATCTCCAAAATGTCCATTCATTTGGCGAGTTTGATCCAGAAAAACACAGGTTCCAACTCGCACAACATGACAACAAAATATCTAATAAGTTACCTGTAATCTTTGTCCAAACATTTCAAACAACTTTCCTAATACAACTTTAGGTATTTTTTTACGTAAATAATCGATCAAATTTAAGACGGGATAAACTGCGTTCAATAATAAGTGGACTGGGCTTTCAGGTCACGCGCCCCAACCACAACAGTACACTACACTGGACCCTCGTTCTGAACAGCACTACTTCTTCATTTCTCAAAGGAAAAACATCAACCAATTTCTAAAGACTGTTGACATCTAGTGGAAGCGATAGGACCTGCAGGCAAGTGCCTTAGAAATCTAGATCCCCATAGAAAACCATTGAAAAGAGAGTGACCTCAAAAAAAAAAATCCTGGTTGTTTTGTCCTTGGGGTTTCGCCGGCCAAATAAGTTTTTTTTATACTCACAGACATCATCCAAACAGTTTTAGAAACTTCAGAGTGTTTTCTATCCAAATCTAATAATATGCATATCTTATCCTAGAGAGGTTAATATTAGACATCGCGCACCAGTTGTTATTGACATATAGACACACACCACCACCTCTCGTCTTACCGGACGTAGCTGTTCTGTCCTGCCGATGCATAGAAAACCCAGCCAATTGTATATTATCCGTGTCGTCATTCAGCTACGACTTGGTGAAACACAAGATATTACAAGATATTATGTTTAATGTCCCGTTGGAAGGATAGTCTCGAACAGAGCTCATCCAGTTTATTCTCCAGTGATTGCATGTTGGTCAATAGAACGGATGGTAGAGGCGGGTTACTCACTCGCTGGTGAATTCTCACAAGGCCCCCGGATCTGCTCCCCTTGTATCTCCATCTCTTCTTCATGCGAATGTCGGAGATTTGGGCCTGGTCCAGGATAAACAGTATATCTGTCACGCCCTGATCTGTTTCACCTGTCCTTGTGCTTGTCTCCACCCCCTCCAGGTGTCGCTTATTATCCCTGGTGTATTTATCCCCTGTGTTTCCTGTCTCTCTGTACCAGTTCGTCTTGTTTGTCAAGCCAACCAGCGTTTTTGTGTCTCAGCTCCTGCTTTTCCCAGTCTCCTTTTTCTTGCCCTCCTGGTTTTGACCCTTGCCTGTCCTGACTCTGAGCCCGCCTGCCTGACCACTCTGCCTGCCCCTGACCTCGAGCCTACCTATCGTCTTGTACCGTTTGGACTCTGACCTGGTTTATGAACTCTCGCCTGTACCCGACCTGCCTTTTGCCTACCCCTTTTGTTATAATAAATATTGGAGCTCAACCATCTGCCTCCTGTGTCTGTATTTGGGTCTCGCCTGGTGCCCTTATAATATCCTTCACGTCAGACTCATTAAAGAAAAAATCTTTATCCAGTTTGAGGTGAGTAATCGCTGTTCTGATATCCAGAAGCTCTTTTTGGGCATAAGAGAAGGTAGCAGCAACATTACATACAAAATAAGTTACAATAGACTACAACACAAATACACACCCCAATTATCAAATGACTTATCTTGTGTTTTCTTCAATTCAAAGTACTTTAGTGGCCAGGAGAAATTGCCCCGGGGTGGCGATGTAGCGACTCACATGTTAAGGTTGTTGGGCTGGGCCAGGTGAACTCCCCTGTCAGGTCCTCATAAACCACAATGTCATAACATCCTGCTTCAACTTATTATGCCTGAGAGAGGGAACGAGAAAGAGAGAGAGAGAAAAAGAGGAGAGAAAGAGAGGAGAGACAAAGAGAGAGAGAGAAAGAGACAGAGAGAGAAATAGGGGAGAGAGAGAGAGAAGATAATTTGTATAATAACTATAATGTTGATATATTCACAGGCATTCATGTATGCACACACACACACACACACACACACACACACACACACACACACACACACACACACACACACACACACACACACACACACACACACACAACACATACACACACACACACACTGCAAGCTTGGCGATGCCAGTTCAACACTGGCCACACTCCTCATTCTTCAGTTCTTAACAGACTTTGATAGCGTGTTGAAATATAATAATATTATAACATGAGTTTGGAGTGTGGCCTATCATAACCAAACATCCTGCCCTGTAGGAATAACATTCAACAGGTTTATTTTATTGTAGCTCAAGATTGTAAACAACAGGAAAAAGAAACAATGGGTATGTGTGTGTTTCTAACAGGTGCAAGAACTATAAGAGGGTTAGCTGAAGGGTGAGAACAGACATAAAACTGGTTTATTTTCCCCAAAAAGAAAAACAGTGAAAAAATGTACTTGACAAAGAGGAAGCTATAAGAGCTAAAAGAACAGAGAGGGAAAGTGAGAACAGTTGTATCCACAAAGCATCTCAGGATGGATCAACTCATAAAAGTCTATCTCAGCTGTGAATTCTATACCATGCTTCAGACAACAACGGTGAATGTTGCCATGGTAAAACGCTTGTATCATCATATGTCATTTTCGCCTTGTCTTACTTATTGCATATTGTATTTAACTTTTTATATTTCTGGCAGCTTTTGCTTTTATTTCACTGTAATGTATTCCTAAAGAAAATAATGTACTTTTTACTGAATACATTATCTCTGACACCCAAAAGAACGTGTTACATTTGGAATACTTAGCAGGACAGGAAAATTGTCAAATTCACACACTTATCAAGAGAACATCCCTGTTCTTCCCTACTGCCTCTGATTTGGCGGTGTAACGAGTGAGCTGAGAGTCAGGAAGCAAGTTCCGGAAGTGAGTTTTAATAAATAGATGAAACAATGAACACGAAACACACACAATGAACACGAAACACACACAATGAACCCGAAACACACACAATGAACACGAAACACACACAATGAACACGAAACACACACAATGAACCCGAAACACACACAATGAACCGAAACACACAATGAAATGAAACAACACAATGAACCCGAAACACACAATGAACACGAAACACACACAATGAACCCAAAACACACACAATGAACCCGAAAACACACAATGAACACGAAAACACACACAATGAACCCGAAACACACACAATGAACCCGAAACACACACAATGAACCCGAAACACACAATGAACACGAAACACACAATGAACACGAAACACACACAATGAACCCGAAACACACAATGAACACGAAACACACACAATGAACCCGAAACACACAATGAACACGAAACACACAATGAACACGAAACACACACAATGAACACGAAACACACAATGAACCCGAAACACACAATGAACACGAAACACACACAATGAACCCGAAACACACACAATGAACCCGAAACACACAATGAACACGAAACACACACAATGAACCCGAAACACACAATGAACACGAAACACACAATGAACCCGAAACACACAATGAACACGAAACACACACAATGAACCCGAAACACACACAACGCACCGACATGAAAACAGAGTCAATAACACCTGAGGAAAGAACCAAGGGGAGTGACAGATATAGGGAAGATAATAAAAGGAGGTGATGGAGTCCAGGTGAGTGTCATGAGACGATGGTGACAGGTGTGCGGGATAATCAGCAGCCTGATGACCTAGAGGCTGGAGAGGGAGTGGACTCACTAAACACACATGCTTCATGTGTAAATGGTGTCTGAGTGTTGGAGTGTGTCCTTGGCTATCCGTAAATTTAAAAAACAAGAAAATGATGCTGTCTGGTTTGCTTAATATAAGGAATTTGAAATTATTTAAACTGTCACTTGTACTTTTGTTACTTCAATATATTTGAGCAATTACATTTACTTTGGATACTTAAGTATATTTAAAACCAAATACTTTACTCAAATAATATTGTACTAGGTGACTTTCACTTGAGTCATTTTCTATCAAGTTATCTTTATTTTTACTCTAGTATGACAATTGGGTACTTTTTCCACCACTGCTCATCACTTTGGTACAATAGGCATCAAGTCACTTGCCGATAATGTTGCATGCAACGATTGAAAGGTCTGTCATTTTCATTGAACACAGTCAAGGTTAACATAAGCCCTAGATGCCTTCAATTGCACAATTTATAGACATGCCCAATTTAGGCATCTTTTTTTAACAACGTGACGTTGTGCTCCAAATGGATAACTTGAAATAACATAATCTAGGTAATTGAATAATCTAAAGAAAAACATGTTTATTTATTAGCCTAGTGGTTATTAGTATTTAGGCAACTCATGTGAACTAGGCGTCATGTGAAATCATTGTCAAAGGCGCAAGAGATACTGTTGCACGTAGGTCTAGATTATTTATGGATTGAACATATGAAACACAACTTTAATAACTCCAAAGCAATTGCATGTGGATCAGGAACCACTGACTCGCTGCATTTGTATTTATTACAGTTTTTTTCGATTGCTAAACGACAGTGGACACAACTGGAGTCACATGTGCAAAACTCTAACTACAGTCTGCACAGCAGCAGTTCATGTGGACCAAACTCTAGTTCGTTTTTCAATGCTTGAACACAGTTTTCAAAACTCTACACACTTATCCCATGACTTTAACCACAACCTGCACAACACTGTGGATTTACAGCACTTTGTTCAAATGCTAACACACTGCTGTCAAAACTGTGAACCACACATTCAAAACGGAATAGATTTCAGCCTTGTGCCTTTCAAACACTGCTGATTGCAATTTCAGCTGAAAGGCTAAGCAGGTGTCTTGTTTTAGACTTGTTAGTGAACACACACACATATTACAGTATATATAGGTAGAGCTCAGAAAGACTCATTTTGGAAATGGAACAAGGAAGATGGGTTCGTGGAGGGAGAAGGGTGGCAGGGAGAGGGCGGATGCGTGGAGGAAGACAAAGAAGACAAAGAGCTGTTATTTCAGATGAAATAAGGGCTACACTTATAGACCATGTCATGAACCATGGTCTCTCATTGAGAGAGGCAGGGTTGAGGGTGCAACCCAATCTGCAAAGATCCACAGTGGCATCTGTAATGCAAATGTTCCATCATGCAAACAGGTGAGAGTTACATCCTTACAGTAAATGAAAACATTACAGGAATCTATTTTGTATTGCAATTATAGAATATTTACACAGATATATATTACAGTAAGTTTGACTGTAAAATATATTTTTACAACAGGACCCAAAGGCTGCCCCCAACAGGGGGAAGAGGAAAAATATTTTCAGATGCGCAGGAAAATGCTATTGTTGACATGGTTGTTGTCAACAATGCAATAAAACTGCGGGAGATTCAAGATAGAGTGCTGGCTGATAATGATATATTTGAAAATGTTAATTCTGTCAGCATAACAACTATTGCTCGAGTCCTAAAGAAACACCAAGTTACAATGAAACAGTTATACACTGTACCGTTCGAGAGAAACAGTGAACGGGTAAAAGAGCAAAGATGCCAATATGTCCAGGTAAGACGTCTGAGGTTACGTACACAGCTATACAAAATATTTACAGTAAAAAAAAACACTAGCATTTCTAC
Organism: Oncorhynchus tshawytscha; assembly: GCF_018296145.1. NCBI lineage: Eukaryota > Metazoa > Chordata > Actinopteri > Salmoniformes > Salmonidae > Oncorhynchus > Oncorhynchus tshawytscha. The sequence goes on from NC_056432.1 coordinate 33,735,363, forward strand.
AGTAAAACTGTGCACTTACTGATTTTCAGAGAGTAATGGAAGTGGAAGCACTGGAAAGACCACATTCATTTGTATTTATCGATGAAGCTGGATTTAACCTTGCCAAAACACGGCGCAGAGGAAGGAATGTTATAGGTCAAAGGGCCACTGTGGAGGTTCCAGGCCAAAGGGGGGGAAATATCACCATGTGTGCTGCAATGGCCAATGATGGTTTGCTTCTCAACACACCACTCATTGGCCCATACAACACAGAAAGGCTTATAGCTTTCCTAGAACAGCTCTATGCTCAGCTAGTGCCAGCAGAACAGGGTGAGTCAGTAAGAAACCCCCAAGTTTTTGTCATAGTTTGCGATAACGTTGCTTTTCACCACTCTGCAGCTGTCACAGATTGGTTTGCAGCACATCACAGATTTATGGTTTTGTACCTGCCTCACCCTTCCTCAACCCAATAGAGGAGTTTTTCTCTGCCTGGAGGTGGAAAGTGTTTGGTCACCACCCACATGACCAAATGTCTCTTTTGGAAGCCATGCGTGCCGGATGTGAGGACACGAGTCCAGAGGACTGCCAGGGATGGATAAGGCACTCCAGAAGGTTCTTCCCCAGGTGCATGGCAAGAGAAAACATTAGATGTGATGTTGAAGAAAACCTGTGGCCTGATGCTAGAGAGAGGCAGGATTAGCCCCTCAATTATTTGTTCTAATTACAGTATGTACTTTTAGTTTCTACCTTTTTTTCTCATTACTGTAATTCTGTAAATTACTACAGACTATTGAGGCAAACTGCTAATTTTCAGTTACCTTGAAGAATTGTTATGTTCTAAAAATTTTAATAAATCATGTGAAAGAATGTCACTCTTTTCTTTGAAGAAAATATTACTTTGTATGAAGTCACTGAAATTGTTCAAACTGTAAAGATGAAAAGTTTGTATTTTCTGTATTGGTGTTTGATGCTAGTGTTTTTACTCTCAGTGTGTTCTGAGTGACAGTGTGTGTTATCTCAGTGAGGGTTGTGCATAGTGTTTGGCTGCACTGAGCGTGTTTTGAGCCATGTGTTAAGAGTTGTGTTGCTTGGAATGAGTTTTGCAGGTGATGTGAACTGTTTAGCTCAGGTGACTGTTGGTAGTGCAGACTGTAGTTAGAGTTTTGCACATGTGACTCCAGTTGTGCCCACTGTCGTTTAGCAATCGAAAAAAACTGTAAGACACCTGCTGGTAACTCTTAACTGGTTAGGACAGTTCATGAGGCCTCCTAAATATCAGTCGACTAGGTGTGACTTACAGTATGACAGAGGCTTAACATAGCTTTTCTTTTAACCCGTAAGAGTGAAATGTCTATTCTCAGCACTTAAAACCAATTTTCTACTCCGAGACACTTTGTGGATAAGGGCCAAGTACAACCAGAGAGAGATACACAAATAGAAAAAATAGTAGTAGTGTTCGCCACAGTAGCACCACGCACGAGGTATCGCAGTGTTTCCGACGAATGAGGTAAACAAACTGTTCTGGTCCAGCTCTTTGGCATAGCCCAGATCTATGATCGTATGTATCAACTACAGAGAGAGGGAGAGAAAACAGGATAATGATTTATTACACTGTATGGAGTATTCTTAGTATTTTCTAAGAAATTACATAGCAAAACAGTAACTACACATAACATACAATTAACTACTAAATATCAAATCTACTTTGGGGCTCTACTGCCTTTAAGAACCCCTTCATTTAATAGTTCTACTGCCCCTGTCTCTCAAAGCAAGCACTGAACTCCAAACACACCTTCACCAGGAGGGCATATAGTATTGCTGTTCGCCGATGAGTGAAACATTTCACAATAAACATTTTTACGGTCAATTTAATCCAGACAGAAATATGTGTTTTGTGCTGTACCCTCCATGTAATGTTATAAAACAATACAAGGGCATGCAGAAACACATAAACACAGCAATAACTTGTTTTAATATGTCTGTCTGGCCTTTGTTACATAACTCTATTTGTGTCCATGCAAACCTATTTAGGAGTTTAGGGATGGATGGTATATTGCATCATTGACAAGATGGGGACATATTGGGCAAGGTAGGAACTATTACAGAGGGTGGGTGTCTGTCTGCATTGGGGTTTGCAGTGTTTGTGCTTCTGTGGTTATCCAGGTATTGTCTGTGTGATTCAAAATCATGTTAGCTTGTTGAGCTAAAGCCTCAGAATTTGTCAGGGAGCAGGAGTGCAAAGTCTTCAATTCCTAAAATCACACAGGGAGACCCACTCTCTTCTCTCCCTGCTGGAGGACGATGTTCTCTAGCTTCAGATCTCTGTGGATGATCCTGTTCTTATGGAGGTAAGTCAGTGCAGATAATAGGGGGGCTAGAGAGCGAGAGAGAGAGACAGAAGTCTGGAAAAATATCCTCTGTGTACAACGTAAAACAACAAATAATGCATGCAGAGCAGAATTAGGCCGATATCCGATAATTATGAAAAATTCAGGTAAGAAGTGTTAAATTCTACAACCACCTACAAGGAAGCGATTCCCAAACATTCCATATCAAAGCCATCACCTACAGGGAAATTAACCTGTAGAAGAGCCCCCTAAGCAAGCTGATCCTGGGGCTCTGTTCACAAACACAAACAGACCCTACAGAGCCCCAGGACAGCTACACAATTAGAACCAACCAAACCATGGGAAAACAAAAAGTTAATTACTTGACACAATGAAAATAATTTACAAAAAAATAGAGCAAACTAAAATGCTATTTGGCCCTAAACAGAGAGTACACAGTGGCAGAATACCTGACCACCGTAACTGACCCAAAATTAAGGAAATATTTGACTATGTACAGACTCGGTGAGCATAGCCTTGTTATTGAGAAAGGCCGCCGAAGGCAGACCTGGCTCCCAAGAGAAGACAGGCTATGTACACACTGCCCACAAAATGAGGTGGAAACTGACCTGCACTTCCTAACCTCCTGCCAAATGTATGACCATAATAGAGACACATATTTCCCTCAGATTACACAGACCCACAAAGAATTCAAAAACAAATCCAATTTTGATAAACTCCCATATCTATTGGGTGAAATACCACACAGTGTGCAATCACAGCAGCAAGATTTGTAACCTGTTGTGCTCCTGTGTCTTTGTGTGTGTGTGTGTGTGTGTGTGTCAGGGCCCAGAGGGTGGTACAGTGTAAAACTCTCAACAGCAGGAAGTTCCCACCAAAGGTCACCAGGGAGACAGGAAGATTAATAATTTGTTTTTCTCTGTGTGTGTGTGTGTGTTTGTGCATGTTTGTGCATGTTTGCATGTGTGTGTGTTACAGGTTGAGTATGGTGTGAGTGCATGTTTAGCATGTCCGCATTTCAAGTGTTTTCACTTGTCTGTCTGTGCCTGCTCTCAGAGATGTGAGATGAATTAACATATGGATTCCTAAGCATGTGTGTGTTTGTATATTTACGTGTGTTTCCTGTGAGTGAATATGGTGTGAGTGTATGTTCTGTGTTCGGGTGTTAGTATATGTTCAGTGTTCATTCGGGTGTAGAAGTCTGTACACAGTCTGCTCTTTCAAATCTGTGTGCATACCGGAGGGTGAGATGATATATGATTTGGTGTGTGTTGGATGATGTGTGCCTATGAATATCAGGAAGTTTGTGGTTAGTTTCTAGAGACTTGCAACTTCATATTTAGTATCGTCAAGTCTGGTAAACAGGGTGATGGAAAATAATTCTATCAGTGTGGATAAATTAAACTGAAGTGAAACACAGTTCACCTAATGTATAGCATCTAAACAGGCTCACTTAATAATGACTATGAAGAAAAATAACAATGTATGTGTGGCCCCTCTTCAATATGTAATATACATGTAATAACATAGTAATTTACAAGACGCTATTTTCCAAAGAAAGTACCTTACAGCAAACACATACGCTATATATACAAATGTATGTGGACACCCCTTCAAATGAGTGGATTCGGCTATTTCAGCCACACTCGTTGCTGACAGGTGTATAAAATCAAGCACACCGCCATGCAATCTCCATAGACAAACATTGGCAGTAGAATGGGTGACTCATGCGGTGACCTCACCCGTTATAACCAGCTTATCCAGAGATACAACCTCTCTTATCATCACTCAGTGCCTGGGCTTACCTCCGCTGTACCCGCACCCCACCATACCCCTGTCTGCACATTATGCCCTGAATCTATTCTACCACGCCCAGAAATCTGCTCCTTTTATTCTTTGTCCCCAACGCTCTAGGCGACCAGTTTTGATAGCCTTTAGCCGTACCCTCATCCTACTCCTCCTCTGTTCCTTGGGTGATGTGGTGGTAAACCCAGGCCCTGCGTGTCCCCAGGCACCCTCATTTGTTGACTTCTGTGATAGAAAAAATCTTGGTTTCATGCATGTCAACATCAGAAGCCTCCTCCCTAAGTTTGTTTTTCTCACTGCTTTAGCACACTCCGCCAACCCTGATGTGCTTGCCGTGTCTGAATCCTGGCTTAGGAAGGCCACCAACAATTCTGAGATTTCCATACCCAGCTACAACATTTTCAGACAAGATAGAACTGCCAAAGGGGGAGGAGTTGCAATCTACTGCAGAGATAGCCTGCAAAGTTCTGTCATACTTTCCAGGTCTATACCCAAACAGTTTGAACTTCTAATTTTAAAAGTGAACCTCTCCAGAAATAAGTCTCTCACTGTTACCACCTGCTATCGACCCCCCTCCTCTCCCAGCTGTGCCCTGGACACCATTTGTGAATTGATCGCCCCCCATCTAGCTTCAGAGTCCGTTCTGTTAGGTGACCTAAACTGGGATATGCTTAACACCCCGGCAGTCCTACAATCTAAGCTAGATGCCCTCAATCTCACACAAATCATCAAGGAACCCACCAGGTACAACCCTAAATCTGTAAACATGGGCACTCTCGTGGACATTATCCTGACCAACTTGCCCTCCAAATACAACTCTGCTGTTTTCAATCAGGACCTCAGCAATCACTGCCTCATTGCCTGTATCTGCTATGGGTCCGCGGTCAAACGACCACCCCTCATCACTGTCAAACGCTCCCTAAAACACTTCTGTGAGCAGGCCTTTCTAATCGACCTGGCCCGGGTATCCTGGAAGGATATCGACCTCATCCCGTCAGTCGAGGATGCTTGGTCATTCTTTAAAAGTAATTTCCTCACCATCTTAGATAAGCATGCCCCGTTCAAAAAATGCAGAACTAAGAACAGATATAGCCCATGGTTCACTCCAGACCTGACTGCCCTGGACCAGCATGAAATCTTCCTGTGGCGGACTGCAATAGCATCGAATAGTCCCCACAATATGCAACTGTTCAGGGAAGTCAGGAACCAATACACGCAGTCAGTCAGGAAAGCAAAGGCTAGCTTTTTCAAGCAGAAATTTGCATCCTGTAGCTCTAACTCCAAAAAGTTTTGGGACACTGTAAAGTCCATGGAGAACAAGAGCACCTCCTCCCAGCTGCCCACTGCACTGAGGCTCGGTAACACGGTCACCACTGATAAATCCATGATAATCGAACATTTCAATAAGCATTTCTCAACGGCTGGCCATGCCTTCCTCCTGGCTACTCCAACCCCGGCCAACAGCTCCGCCTCCCCCGCAGCTACACACCCAAGCCTCCCCAGCTTCTCCTTCACCTAAATCCAGACAGCAGATGTTCTGAAAGAGCTGCAAAACCTGGACCCGTACAAATCAGCTGGGCTAGACAATCTGGACCCTCTCTTTCTAAAACTATCTACTGCCATTGTTGCAACCCCTATTACCAGCCTGTTCAACCTCTCTTTCGTATCGTCCAAGATCGCTAAAGATTGGAAAGCTGCCGTGGTCATCCCCCTCTTCAAAGGGGGTGACACCCTAGACCCAAACTGTTACAGACCTATATCCATCCTGCTCTGCCTATCTAAAGTATTCGAAAGCCAAGTTAATAAACAGATCACTGACCATTTCGAATCCCACCGTACCTTCTCCACTGTGCAATCCAGCTTCCGGGACAGTCACGGGTGCACCTCAGCCACGCTCAAGGTACAAAACGATATCATATCCGCCATCGATAAAAGACAGTACTGTGCAGCCGTCTTCATCGACCTGGCCAAGGCTTTCGACTCTGTCAATCACCGTATTCTTATCGGCAGACTCAATAGCCTTGGTTTTTCTAATGACTGCCTCGCCTGGTTCGCCAACTACTTTGCAGACAGAGTTCAGTGTGTCCAATCGGAGGGCATGTTGTCCAGACCTCTGGCAGTCTCTATGGGGGTACCACAGGGTTCAATTCTCGGGCCGACTCTTTTCTCTGTATATATCAATGATGTCGCTCTTGCTGCTGATTCCCTGATCCACCTCTATGCAGATGACACCATTCTGTATACTTCTGGCCCTTCCTTGGACACTGTGCTAACTAACCTCCAAACAAGCTTCAGTGCCATACAACACTCCTTCCGTGGCCTCCAACTGCTCTTAAACGCTAGTAAAACCAAATGCACGCTTTTCAACCGTTCGCTGCCCACACCCGCCCGCCCGACTAGCATCACCACCCTGGACGGTTCCGACCTAGAATATGTGGACAACTATAAATACCTAGGTGTCTGGCTAGACTGTAAACTCTCCTTCCAGACTCATATTAAACATCTCCAATCCAAAATCAAATCTAGAATCGTCTTTCTATTTCGCAACAAAGCCTCCTTCACTCACGCCGCCAAACTTACCCTAGTAAAACTGACTATCCTACCGATCCTCGACTTTGGCGATGTCATCTACAAAATAGCTTCCAACACTCTACTCAGCAAACTGGATGCAGTCTATCACAGTGCCATCCGTTTTGTTACCAAATCACCTTATACCACCCACCACTGCGACCTGTATGCTCTAGTCGGCTGGCCCTCGCTACATATTCGTCGCCAGACCCACTGACCCCAGAAACCTTTGTTTGCAATTACAGAGATCATACGTTTCCTGTAGTTCTTGACCAGGTTTGCACACACTGCAGCAGGGATTTTGGCCCACTCCTCCATACAGACCTTCTCCAGATCTTTCAGGTTTCAGGGCTGTCGCTGGGCAATACGGACTTTCAGCTCCCTCCAAAGATTTTCTATTGGGTTCAGGTCTGGAGACTGGCTAGGCCACTCCAGGACCTTGAGATGCTTCTTACGGAGCCACTCCTTAGTTGCCCTGGCTGTGTGTTTCGGGTCGTTGTCATGCTGGAAGACCCAGCCACGACCCATCTACAATGCTCTTACTGAGCGAAGGAGGTTGTTGGCCAAGATCTCGCGATACATGGCCCCATCCATCCTCCCCTCAATACGGAGCAGTCGTCCTGTCCCCTTTGCAGAAAAGCATCCCCAAAGAATGATGTGTCCACCTCCATGCTTCACGGTTGGGAAGGTGTTCTTGGGGTTGTACTCATCCTTCTTCTTCCTCGAAACAGGGCGAGCGGAGTTTAGACCAAAACACTCTATTTTTGTCTCATCAGACCACATGACCTTCTCCCATTCCTCCTCTGGATCATCCAGATGGTCATTGGCAAACTTCAGACGGGCCTGGACATGCGCTGGCTTTAGCAGGGGGACCTTGCGTGCGCTGCAGGATTTTAATCCATGACGGCGTAGTGTGTTACTAATGGTTTTCTTTGAGACTGTGGTCCCAGCTCTCTTCAGGTCATTGGCCAGGTCCTGCCCTGTAGTTCTGGGCTGATCCCTCACCTTCCTCATGATCATTGATGCCCCACGAGGTGAGATCTTGCATGGAGCCCCAGACCGAGGGTGATTGACCGTCATCTTGAACTTCTTCCATTTTCTAATAATTGCACCAACAGTTGTTGCCTTCTCACCAAGCTGCTTGCCTATTGTCCTGTAGCCGATCCCAGCCTTGTGCAGGTCTACAATTTTATCCCTGATGTCCTTACACGGCTCTCTGGTCTTGGCCATTGTATAGAGATTGGAGTCTGTTTGATTGAATGTGTGGACAGGTGTCTATTATACAGGTAACGAGTTCAAACAGGTGCAGTTAATACAGGTAATGAGTGGAGAACAGGAGGGCTTCTTAAAGAAAAACTAACAGGTCTGTGAGAGCCGGAATTCTTACTGGTTGGTAGGTGATCAAATACTTATGTCAAGCAATAAAAAGCAAATTAATTACTAAAAAAATCATACAATGTGATTTTCTGGATTTTTGTTTCCATCTCTCACAGTTGAAGTGGACCTATGATAAAAATGACAGACCTCTACATGCTTTGTAAGTAGGAAAACCTGCAAAATCAGCACTGTATCAAATACTTGTTCTCCCCACTGTATATCTCACTGATCATCCCCAAAGCCAACACCTCATTTGGCCGCCTTTCCTTCCAGTTCTCTGCTGCCAGTGACTGCTTTTGCAAAAATCGCTGAAGTTGGAGACTTCAATTTCCCTCACCAACTTTAAACATCATCTATCTGAGCAGCTAACCGATCGCTGCAGCTGTACATAGTCCATCTGTAAATAGCCCACCCAATCTACCTACCTCATCCACATACTGTTTTTATTTTATTTACTTTTCTGCTCTTTTGCACACCAGTATCTCTACTTGCACATTCTCATCTGCTCATTTATCACTCCAGTGCTAATCTGCTCAATTTTAATTATTCGCTCCTATGGCCTATTTATTGCCTACCTCCTCATATGCCTTTTGCACACACTTTATATAGATTTTCTTTTTTCAAATGTGTCATTGACTTGTTTATTGTGTTATTGGCTTGTTTATTGTTTACTCCATGTGTAACTCTGTGTTGTTGTCTGTGTCACACTGCTTTGCTTTATCTTGGCCAGGTCGCAGTTGCAAATGAGAACTAGTTCTCAACTAGCCTACCTGGTTAAATAAAGGTGAAATATATATACATATTTTTAAATGGCCCGTACTGAAGAGCTCAGTGACTTTCAACATGGCACCGTCATAGGATGTCACCTTTCCAACAAGTCAGTTCGTCAAATTTCTGCCCTGCTCGAGCTGCACCGGTCAACTGTAAGTGCTGTTATCGTGAAGTGGAAATGTATAGGAGCAACAACGGCTCAGCCGTGAAATGGTAGGCCACACAAGCTCATAGAACGGAACCGCTGAGTGCTGCAGCTCGTAGCGCGTAAAAATTGTCTGTCCTCGGTTGCAACACTCACTACCGAGTTTGAAACTGCCTTTGGAAGCAACGTCAACACAAGAACTGTTCGTCGGGAGCTTCATGAAATGGGTATCCATGGCCGAGCAGCCGCACACAAGCCTAAGATCACCATGCGCAATGCCAAGCGTTGGCTGGAGTGGTGTAAAGCCCGCCCCCATTGGACTCTGGAGCAGTGGAAAAGCGTTCTCTGGAGTGATGAATCACGCTTCACTACCTTGTCAGTCCAACAGACAAATCTGGGTTTGGCGGATGGCAGGAGAACGCTACCTGCTCGAATGCATAGCGCCAACTGTAACGTTTGGTGGAGGAGGTATAATGGTCTGGGGCTGTTTTCATGGTTCGGGCCCCTTAGTTCCAGTGGAGGGAAATCTTAACGCTACAGCTTGCAATGACGTTCTAGATGATTCTGTGCTTCCAACATTGTGGCAACAGTTTGGGGAAGGCTCTTTTCCTGTTTCAGCATGACAATGCCTCAACGCCATCGGACTCCTTTGGGATGAATTGGAATTCCGACTGCGAGCCAGGCCTAATCGCCCAACATTAGTGTCCGACCTCACTAATGCTCTTGTGGCTGAATGGAAGCAAGTCCCCTCAGCAATGTTCCAACATCTAGTGGAAAGCCTTCCCAGAGGAGTGGGGGCTATTATAGCAGCAAAGGGGGGGAACCAACTCTATATTAATGCCCTTGATTTTGGAATGAGATGTTCGATGAGCATGTGTCCACATACTTTTGGTCATGTAGTGTATATTCAGTACATGTGGCCTGAGCAGGAATCAAACTCAGGGCTGTGGGTTAGGGCCATTGATGATGTCACTCTAAAGGTCAGACTGACAGATGTGTGTATGTGTGACACAGACAGGCTCGCCCATTTACTCCATCCAACAGGAAGTTGATCACACATTAACTTCCGCCTCTCACGCAGTGACTCTGTGATGTCTCCATCAGGAATGTGGAACTTGGCCAAACTGCTGGCATATGACACAGACACCATACTGCAGGTGGCAGCTACACAACGTCAAGAACTTTGAGAACTCATGGAAAACACTGTGTAAATGGAATCCACTAGAGATACTGACATGCAGTACCAGTGAAAAGTTTGGACACACCTACTCATTCAAGTACTATTTCCTACATTGTTGAATAATAGTAAAGACATCAAAACTATAAAATAACAGATGTAATCAATGTAGTAACCAAAAAAGTGATTAACAAATCCAAATATATGTTATATTTGAGATTCTTCAAATAACCACCCTTTGCCTTGATGACAGCTTTATACACTATTGGCATTCTCTCAACCAGCTTCATGAGGTAGTCACCTGGAATGCTTTTCAATTAACAGGTGTGCCAAAGTTCATTTGTGGAATTTCTTTACTTCTTAATGTGTTTGAACCGGTTGTTTTGTGAAAAGTTAAGGGTGGTATACAGAAGATAGCACTATTTGGTAAAAGACCAAATCCATATTATGGCAAGAACAGCTCAAGTAAGGAAAGGGAAATGACAGTCCATCATTACTTTAAGACATGAAGGTCAGTCAATCTTGAAAACTTCAAGACCTTTGAAAGTTTTTTCAAGTGCAGTCACAAAAACCATTAAGCGCTATGATGAAACTGTCTCTCATGAGGCCACCACAGGAAAGGAAGACCCAGAGTTACCTCCTGCTGCTGCAGAGGATAAGTTCATTAGAGTTACTAGCCTCAGAAATTGCAGCCCAAATAAATGCTTCACAGAGTTCAAGTAACAGACACATCTCAACTTAAACTGTTCAGAGGAGACTGTGTGAATCAGGCCTTCATGGTTGAATTGCTGCAATGAAACCACTACTAAAGGACAACAATAATAAGAAGAGACTTGCTTGGGCCAAGAAACATGAGCAATGGACATTAGACCGGTGGAAATGTGTCCTTTCGTCTGATTATTGGTTCTTTGTGAGACGCAGAATGGGTGAACGGATAATCTCTGCATGTGTGGTTCCCACCGTGAAGCATGGAGGAGGTGTGATGGTTTCGGGATGCTTTGCTGGTGACACTGTAAGTAATTTATTTAGAATTCAAGGCACACTTAACCAGCATGGATACCACTGCATTCTACAGCGATACGCCATCCCATCTGGTTTGCACTTAGTAGGATTATCATTTGTTTTTCAACAGGAAAATGACCCAAAACACACCTCCAGGCTGTGTACGGGCTATTTTACCAATAAGGAGAGTGATGGAGTGCTGTATCAGATAACTTGGTGTCCACAATCACCCGACCTCAACCCAATTGAGATGGTTTGGGATGAGTTGGACCGAAGAGTGAAGGAAAAGCAGTCAACAAGTGCTCAGCATATGTGGGAACTCCTTCAAGACTGTTTAAAAAACATTCCTCATGAAGCTGGTTGAGGGAATGCCAAGAGTGTGGAAAGCTGTCTTCAAGGCCAAGGGTGTCTACTTTGAAGAATCAAAAAAATAGTTTGATTTGTTTAACACTTTTTTGGTTACGACATGATTCCATGTATTATTTCATAGTTTTGATGTCTTCGCTATTATTCTACAATGTAGAAAATAGTGAAAATAAAGAAAAATGACGGAGTAGGTGTGTCCAGACTTTTGACTGGTACTGCATGTCGAGTAGCGGAATAAGGATGGAACCCACGATTCATTCCACAGCAGCACTCCAACGGGTTCAGATACTGGAGACACACAAACGAGAAACATGAACAGTAGAAGGCTGAGTGTTTATTCGCCACATGCAGAGGATATCAGGTATGAAATTAAGACCCAGATGCAGACAACGTTGAATTAACAATGGTTTAATAATCCAACAGAGGCAGGCAATAGACAGGTCAAGGCAGACAGGGGTCAATAAACCAGAGGTGGGGCAACGGCACCGGACGGCAGGCAGGCTCAGGGTAGGCAGAGGTCAATAATCCAGAGGTGGGGCAAAAGTACAGGATGGCAGGCGGGCTCAGAGTCAAGACAGGCAAGGGTAAAAACCAGGAGGGAGATAAAAGAGAGACTGGGAAAAGCAGGAGCTGAGACAAAAACTGCTGGTTGACTTAACAAACAAGACGAAACTGGCAACAGACCAACAGAGAGCACAGGTATAAATACACAGGGGATAATGGGGAAGATGGGCGACACCTGGAGGGGGGTGGAGACAATCACAAAGACAGGTGAAACAGATCAGGGTGTGACAGAGAAAGCAACAAACGTAAAACAGTACAGTGAAATTCTTACTTGAGAGCTCTTTCTCAACAATGCAGCGATAATAATAATATAAATAATAGAAAATATAATTTTAAAAATATAGATGCGAGCAGCAATGAACGGGGTTCACAGGATGACAGAAAGGACACAAGATCAGTTTCATAACAAAGCAAGCACTCTATGAAGTTTAGACTAGTGCTGTAGGTTGGTTTTCTTTGAATGCAGCAGGTAATCATTTTTAAAGTAATTCATAATGTATTGAGTGTATATACCAATTCTGGGGTCATTTTGACTAATGGTTTATGTTAAGATATGGGAAATATTTTCAGCTTTACTGTATTGGTATATCACTGTCATCTTTGAATTCTGGGACTTTATTTTGTTGAAATCTGTTCGTGGAATGACTTAAATCTCAGTTGGTACACTCCACATTAGCATTTGGAAATACTTCAATACACTCTCACAGCTGTAATAAACTGAATGTGCACGTGGCAGGACTTCCTGTTAAACCATTTCCTGAATAAATGATCAACTTTTAACTACATTCAGACCACATTATAGGGAAACAACATGTGATTATACAGATATACTAATCACAATATTTCACATTGTTTTAATTACAATCTAACATTAATCTGCATGAGATAAAGTCCACTTGATCAATAGTTATTGCTATAGTATCCTATGGTGCCACTGGTGCCAATGACATCAATAGTGCCACCAACTGGTCTGGTGAAGCCATCTAAGGTTGCAGTGACTTTATATTCACACAGCTTCTAAGAAAATATACATTCCAAATGTCATGGCCCCATGCCCATCGGTTCAGTTCTCATTGCCCTGGTGTTATATCATATCAAATCACATATGCCGAATTCAACCGTGAAATGCTTACTTACAAGCCCTTAACCAACATTGCAGTTCAAGAAATATAGGTAATAAAATATTTACTAAACAAACTAAAAATTGAATCAATCAAAATGTGTGTGTGTGTGTGTGGGGGGGGGGGCCAGTCCGGGACCCAGTTGCCAAGGGAGAAGTTTAGTCCCAGGGGTCTTAGTGATGAGCTTTGTGGGCACTATGGTGTTGAACGCTGAGCTGTAGTCAATGAACAGCATTCTCACATAGGTGTTCCTTTTGTCCAGGTGGGAAAGGGAAGTGTGGAGTGCGATTGAGATTGTGTCATCTTTGAATCTGTTGGGGCAGTATGCGAATTGGACTGGGTCTCTGGCATAAGGGTGTTGATGTGAGCCATGACCAGCCTTTCAAAGCACGTCATTGCTACCGGTGTGAGAGCTACCGGGCGGTAACAATTTAGGCAAGTTACCTTTCCTTTCTTGAGCACAGGGACTATGGTGGTCTTTGACACATGTAGGTATTACAGACTCGGCCAGGGAGAGGTTGAAAATGTCAGTGAAGACACTTGCCAGTTGGTCCACGCATGCTTTGAGTACACGTCCTGGTAATCCGTCTGGCCCCGCGGCTTTGTGAATGTTGACCTGTTTAAAGGTCTTGCTCACATCGGCTACGGAGAGCGTGGTCGTACAGTCATCTGGAACAGCTGGTGCTCTCACACGTTAGTAGTAGGATTCAATCTTAGCCTGTAATCCATGGCTTCTGGTCACGTGGGGACGACGTCATCGATGCACTTATTGATGAAGCCGGTGACTGAGGTGGTATACGCCTCAATGCCATTGGATGAATCCTGGAACATATTCCAGTCTGTGCTAGCAAAACAGTCTTACTTAAAATTGATTTAAGTTTGCCTGCATTAAAGTCCCCGGCCACTAGGAAAACCGCTTCTGGATTAGCATTTTCTTGTTTGCTTAAATAGATGGCTATGAATAATATAGATGAGAACTCTCTTTGTAGATAGTGTGTTCTACAGCTTATCATGAGGTATTCTACCTCAGGCGAGCAATACCCCGGGACTTCTTTAATATTAGACATTGCGCACCAGCAGTTATTGAGAAATAGACACACTTCCCCGCCCCTTGCCTTACCAGACGTAGCTGCTCTATCCTGCCGAAACACGGAGAAGCCAGCCAGCTCTATATTATCCGTGTAGTCATTTAGCCAAGTCTTGGTGAAACATAAGATATTACAATTTTTAATGTCCCATTATTAGGATAGTCTTGATCGTAGGCACCCCGTCCTCCCCCTTTTCCTCCGTCTTTTCTTCACGCTGATGACGGGGATTTGGGCCTTGTCTTGAGAAAGCAGTATATCTACACGTGGGACTCATTAACGAAATAAATCTTTGTCCAGTCTGAGATGAGTACTCACTGACCTGATGTCCAGAAGCTCTTTTTGGTCATAAGAGACTGTAGCAGCAACACTATGTACACAATTAGCTCCAAACAATGCGAAAAATCGTACAAAATAGCACAGTTGGTTAAGGAGCCCGTACAACGGCAGACCGCCCCCCTCTGGCGCCATTATTGCCATTATCACCATTACCACTAGATAGTGTCATTTAGTGGTGTAGCGTGGCCGATTTTGAATGCAGCAACTAATCATTCTCAAATTCATTAGACATTAATTAATTGAGTCTATATACCACATCTGGAGTCAATCTGATTTATGGTTCATGAGAATAATTTTGTACAAGTATTTGTATCCATTTGCATATGTGTTAACGTGGATCTATAGGTATAGCGTGGTCATATTTGAATGCAGAAACAACAAAGCCAAAGAGTGAATCTGACATATGGTTCACAAGGAGAAAATTGTTGCTGATGATTTTGAGCATTAGCGTTACATATGCAAAGAACAAGTTATTAATAGTTTCCTTGTTTTTTGTGATATCAATACCAAATACAGTGTGGTTCATTTTAGGGTTGTCCATGATAGCGATGACAAGTTTCAAGTTGATAGGCCACTGTGGAGTGGATTGACAGTGGTTTGACAAGTAAAATCAGATTTTTTGTTTGTCAATAACTCAGTCGTGTTTTGACCAATCCCATAGCTTTCTCAAACTATGTTAAGACATGTACCATGGGCCTTCATTTCACATTTGGTGTCACTTGGTCTTATGGCTCATGAGAAGAATAGTTGAAGATTTTTCTTGCCAAATTTAGGCATATTAGTGTATGTGCAAATATGCATCTACTGGTATAGTGTGGCCATCTTTGAATGCATCAACGTTATTTTCTCAATCGCTTTAGGGAATATTGTGACAAGTCAAAAGACCACATTTGGAGTGAATCTGACTTTTAGTCCATGAGTAGATTTGTATGATTATTTTAAGCATTACATAGACAAAAAAGTAAATTGTTAACATTTTCCTTATTTTAAGATATGCCAAACTTAACCTGGTCCATCATGATCATGTGTTAGATGCACCTAAAAGTTTCAAGTTGATAGGCCATCGTGGAGTGGATTTACAAAGGATTTAAAACTGGACACGTAAAATCTGATTAGCCAACCCCATATCTTTTCTCAAACTAAATTAAGAGATGTACAATGGCCTACACACCCAATTTTGTGTTATTTGGATTTATGGCCAATGAAAATAAGTTATTCAAAGGTTTGCAAAAATGTCCAAACTGGAGGAAAATCTATCCTGAAGGACCTTATGGGCCCTTGAGGCAAATTTGTTCAGCATGAGGAAAGGCACCTACATACAAAGCTTCAAGTGGTCAAACGGGGCAACTGATATGAGGGTTTAAGTGAGATTTTTTCCTGTTTTCCATTAGAACAATAAGAAAAAAAATCTAAAAATCCACAATGCAGCTGCGCTGCTACCAGCAACAGTTTGGGTCTTACTTTGGGTGCTTTTCAGTTGTTTAAGCATTGCACTTGTACTACCACTACGGATTTCTGTACCTCTATTCCACTTCGCAAAGTTTACATTTCCTTCTCATTTAACTTCTCTAAGTTTTGCCATACTGGACTTCGCTGCTGTCGCTTGCCTTTCTCTGCAATTCTTCAAACTGTTAACGACGATGATGTAGTTGTGGAGAGTCGAGTTAAAAATAATTGATTTCTCGACTCGTTGCATGTGGACTCAGCGTTCACTCCCATTTCTGAGAATCAAGATTCGATTCCTAGCTCTTAAGATTAAGTATTTTGGAACGGAGGAGACTAATAAATTGCCACACTTCCGAGAACACTCACATCTTTTCATAACGAGCTAGCGAGGAGACAGAGAGGGGGGAGGGGCACAGTATAGACAAGTCGGCACCAGGCAGACAGTCTGAACCAGGGTCCTTGCCGCGACCAAAAAATGTCACCCCCACAAAACTAGAATTGCCCCAGTAAGCAAAATTACGTTAAAAAGACGTCTAAAAGACAGTTTTTCCAGACGTTAAAGTTAAGTTCAATTTAGGTTCAGAATGAAAGGTGAAAATGTATTTTCCGTTTGTTTAAAATACATATTTTTCAGGATGTTGAAAAGGCATATTTTCTGGACATAGAAAAATACGTATTTTCCAGACGTTGAAATCAGGTTAATTTTCAGTTCTGAATGAAAGTTGAAAATACTTATTTTCCTGATTTTTAAAATACGTATTTTACCGTCATTGAAAATGTATATTTTCCGGATGTTGAAATCGGGCTCATTTTTGGTTCTGAATGAAAGTTGAAAATAAGTCATTTACAAACGTCTATGTTCAGGACAAACCAATCTGAACCAAACCAATCATAGAGAAAAAGCAATGTCTGTTGATGTTGAAATCAAGGACTGCACCAAATCTGAACCAACATAGACATTCATGATTGGTTCTGATCAGACCAAAAACCAATGTCTGTGGATGTGGAAACCAAGGCCGGTCCGGAACTGCACCAAAAAAAGATATTCTGAGGTGTAGCCTACAGTGTTGTCTGAAATTGCATTTTATGAATGCCCATCTGTGTGGTAAGCCTACCGTTTGAAAAACACTAAATAACGCCGTCTGATAAGACCAAAAAAAGACGTCCAAAAGACGTTGGCTTGTGCTTACGGAATTTTATGAACGCCCATCCATCCATGTGGTGGTAGGCCCACCGTTTGTAAAACAGGCCATTGCATTGGCTTTATTAGTCCTGATTCCCGTGACTATTTCGTTTGGCTATTTAAGCTCTGAATATCAGCTACCCAAATTTATCAGGAGTTATCTTGAGCCCATTTGCAATGTGTTTACACAACTGGAAATGCAGAAGTATTTTACTTTTCGCTACGATCAGCTTGTCAAAAAAATTGACAGATACAAACTTAAAACCACCCCGGACAACAGTTGTGATTGTCCATTCCATATTATCCATTTTACTTTGACTTGTCCTGTTTTTAGGATATGTTGTTTCTTAAACATGACAGCTACTTTTTTATTTGATTGAGCACCATTTAGGTTAGGCTATTTGATCGGAGAAACCTGTAAGAAGTGTCAGTCTTATTACATTGTCATTGTTATCTCCAGCCTGTAGGCTGCAGAAAAGGCCACACACTCTTTCTACCATATCCTATATCTGCTACATGATTTATGATACATCTCTCCAACAGCACTCTGGAGAGGCGCGCTGGGAATGGACAAACTAAATATTTTGCGCCCCTGCCTTTGACAAAGTGGGGTCTGCTTATCAAAGGGCGGCATCAGCGCTCACCTAAACCACTGGTTGAGAGCAATTGTGTGTTGTTCTAGGTGGGTCTCGTTCAGTTTAACTCAGAAAATGCCGACCTCGTCAATCTGCCGCTAGGCCCATCTATTGGCAATCGAAAGCTGTGTCTCATAATCAAATCAAATTGTATTTATTTCCTGCGCCGAACACAACAGATGTAGACCTTACTTACAAGCCCTTAACCAACAATGCAGTTTAAATATAGAGTTATAGAGTTAAGATATAGAGTTAAGAAAATATTAACTAAATAAACTAAAGTAAAAAAAAAGTAAAATTTAAAGTAACGTGATAAACAGCAATGAGGCTATATACATGGGGCACTGGTACCGAGTCAATGTGCAGGGGTACAGGTTAGTCAATGTAATTTGTACATGTAGGTAGGGGTAAAGTGACTATGCATAGATAATAAACAGCAAGTAGCAGCAGTGTAAAAACAAGTTTTAAATACAAGGGGCACCGGTCAATGCAAATAGTCCGGGTGGCCATTTGATTAATTGTTCAGCAGTCTCATGGCTTGGGGGCGAAGCTGTTAAGGTGCCCTTTGGACCTAGACTTGGGGCTCCGGTACTGCTTGCATTGCGGTAGCAGAGAGAACAGTCTATGACTTGGGTGACTGGAGTCTAGTATATAGGTCCTGGATGGCAGCAAGCTTGGCAACAGCGTGTCATCAGCAAACTTGATGATGGAGTTGGAGTCGTGCATGGCCACGTAGTCGTGGGTAAACATGGAGTACAGGAGGGGGCTAAGCACAAACTCCTGAGAGGCCCCCGTGTTGAGGGTCAACATGGCAGAGGTGTTGTTTTCTACTCTCACCACCTGGTGTCAGCCTGTCAGGAAGTCCAGGATAAAGTTGCAGGGGAAGGTGTTCATTCCCAGGGACCAGAGCTTGATGACGAGCTTGGAGGGCACTACGGTGTTGAACGCTAAGCTGTAGTAGAATGAACAGCATTCTCACATACAGTTCAAATCAAATCAAATCAAATCAAATTTATTTATATAGCCCTCCGTACATCAGCTGATATCTCAAAGTGCTGTACAGAAACAGTTGAAGTCAGAAGTTTACATACACCTTAGCCAAATACATTTAAACTCAGTTTTTCACAATTCCTGACATTTAATCCTAGTACAAATTTCCTGTCTTAGGTCAGTTAGGATCACCACTTTATTTTAAGAATGTGAAATGTCAGAATAATAGTAGAGAGAATGATTTATGTCAGCTTTTATTTCTTTCATTGCATTCCCAGTGGGTCAGAAGTTTACATACACTCGATTAGTGAAAGATTAGTGGAATCTGTGTGGGTAGCTGGACAGGTAGGATGACTGACAGTGAAGGTGAACAGGTGGTCACGTGTCAGGTGACAGAGGAATGGATGAGACTGAGGCAGGAATTCCTTTAACCATAAAGTGGTATATTTACTGAGTAGTGTGGATTCATGGACGCACAGAACTTCTGGATCAGATGGAGTTAAGGAAGAGAAAGCAGCGAGATCAGGCGATGGCAATTTCCTCCTTTTATGGAGTTGAGATCTGTCGGACATTTCCACCTGACCTAATTAAAGCGCCCCTGGCCCAGCTGAGTAAATGGCAATGAATTAAAGGATTATTCCACCAACTCCATGGGCCTTTTCTACAATTAGTATTTGGCAGCATTGCCTTTAAATTGTTTAACTTGGGTCAAACATTTCTAATAGCCTTCCCACAATAAGTTGGGTGAATTTTGGCCCATTCCTCCTGACAGAGCTGCTGTAACTGAGTCAGGTTTGTAGGCCTCCATGCTCATACACGCTTTTTCAGTTCTGCCCACAAATTTTCTATGGGATTGAGGTCAGGGCTTTGTGATGGCCACTCCAATACCTTGACTTTGTTGTCCTTAAGTCATTGTCCATTTGGAAGACCCATTTGCGACCAAGCTTTAACTTCCTGATGTCTTGAGATGTTGCTTCAATATATCAACATAATTTCCCTCCCTCATGATGCCATCTATTTTGTGAAGGGCACCAGTCCCTCTTGCAGCAAAGCACCCCCACAACATGATGCTGCCACCCCGGCGCATTACGGTTGGGATGGTATTCTTCGGCTTGCAAGCCTTCCCCTTTTTCCTCCAAACATAACGATGGTCATTATGGCCAAACAGTTCTATTTTTGTTTCATCAGACCAGAGGACATTTCTCCAAAAAAGTACGATCTTTGTCCCCATGTGCAGTTGCAAACTGTAGTCTGGCATTTCTATAGCAGTGGCTTCTTCCTTGCTGAGCGGTCTTTCAGGTTATGTTGATATAGGACTCATTTTACTGTGGATATAGATACTTTTGTACCTGTTTCCTCCAGCATCAACACAAGGTCCATTGCTGTTGTTCTGGGATTGATTTGCACTTTCGCACCAAAGTACGTTAATCTCTAGGAGACAGAACGCGTCTCCTTCCTGAGCGGTATGACGGCTGCGTTGTCCCATGGTGTTTATATTTGCCTACTATTGTTTGTACAGATGAACATTGTACCTTCAGGCGTTTCAAAATTGCTCCCAAGGATGAACCAGACTTGTGGAGGTCTACAATGTTTTTTCTGAGGTCTTGGCTGATTTCTTTTGATTTTCCCATTATATCAAACAAAGAGACACTGAGTTTGAAGGTAGGCCTTGAAATACATCCACAGGTACACCTGCAATTGACCCAAATTATGTCAATTAGGCTATCAGAAGCTTCTAAAGTCATGACATAATTTTCTGGAATTTTCCAAGCTGTTTAAAGGCACAGTCAAGTTAGTGTATGTAAGCTTCTGACCCACTGGAATTGTGATACAGTGAATTATAAGTGAAATAATCGGTCTGTAAACAATTATTAGAAAAATTACTTGTGTTATCCACACCGACTTGCCAAAACTATAGTTTGTTAACAAGAAATTAGTGGAGTGGTTGAAAAACGAGTTTTAATGACTTCAACCTAAGTGTATGTAAACTTCTGACTTCAACTGTTGGTATTCCTGTTGTCCAGGTGGGAGAGGGCAGTGTGGAATGCAATTGAGATTGCATTGTCTGTAGATCTTTCGGGCAGGATGCAAATTGGACTGGGCCTAGGGCCCTCATGTGCGGCTTGGCATTCCTTTTGTGGAAGCGTGCATATGCATTGCATTGAGTTCATCTGGTGAAGAGTTATCGTTGGGCATATCACAGCTAGGTCTTCCTTTGTAATCTGCAATGCGTCAAGTGTCAGAGCCGGTGTAATAGGATTCCACCTTGTTCCTATAGTGTACTTCTTCCTGTTTGATCGCTCTGTGGAGGTCGTAGCGGGACTTCTTGTACGCATTTGTGTCCTCAGCCGTAGCCACGGGGTGTGTGTGTAAGAATAACACACTTTCCTCAGGTCTCCTCCTTGGCAGTACTCCATGGCCAGTAGATGCAGATCGTTGATGCCCAAGGAGGACTGCAGTCCTTCAGGAACCTCCCTCGCTGCTACCACACTTACATGGTCCAGTCTGAGAGAAAGCGAGAGAGTTAGAGAAGGGAGGAGAGAGACAGTTATGTACTGTTACATAACTCTACAATGTATAAATGTGTTTTTCATTGTCGCAGGCTGAACTGTCCTAAAACTGCCCAAACCTGTAAAAACCCTAAGGACTTAATTGGTTCCAGATTCTACAGGAAAAACAATAACATTGGAACATTATGAACTATACCACTGTATAATGTTTAACTATCAAACTGTGCTTAATATGGAACAATAACACTGTATAATGTTTAACTCTAGTACTACACTGTACCTAATATGCAAGTGGTTAGGCAGTACAGATGATAGTAATCATTAGGATAACAAATAGTCATGAGGTCATCATCGGTCAGCAGAGAATATACAGTCAGTGTGTGTTTTAGTCACATAATCGTAGTCTGAGAAATAACTGATTGCTAACCCGAACACGATCAGAATATCATAACAAGCCATTCACCATTGGAAACTGTGACACAGTAAAGTGAAACATGTATAACTGGACATGGAAAGCATCTCCCTCTTCTCCGTAGTGGCTGTAAGTTTAGCCAGGGGCGAAAGTAGATTTAATTTCTTCCTACAGTATGATTCTTTCTTAATTTCTTCTTCTATGGTATATGTGCAGTACCTCATAAGTGTGCACACGCTTGCGTATGCAAGAACATTTTTGGGGGGCCTAAACATAGAATTACATATAGAATTCCTATTAATTTAATACATTCTCTGTGGGCCTAATAGTAAAGATTTATCATTTAACTTTGAAAATGTATTACCTTTCAGTGTGACAAAAACATAACCACCCAGCTAGCACATAACGTTCTGAGAACCATATGTTTCTTAGAGCTTGTTGAGCGCGGGGTTGTCCTATGGTTATTTTGCATACAACCTTCCCACAACTTTCTGGGAATGGTGCAGGATAGTTGCTTGGCTTTGAAACATTATGAGCACATGGAACTTTACAAAAAAACAAACATTATTTT
Organism: Oncorhynchus tshawytscha; assembly: GCF_018296145.1. NCBI lineage: Eukaryota > Metazoa > Chordata > Actinopteri > Salmoniformes > Salmonidae > Oncorhynchus > Oncorhynchus tshawytscha. The sequence goes on from NC_056432.1 coordinate 33,757,758, forward strand.
TTACTTTAACAGAACATTTCCTAAAAGGTAAAACATGGTTACACTTACATTTTGGTAATGTTCTAGGGACGTTCTCCAACTGATTTGGCATTGGAAATGCTCTCAAAACGTTCAGAGAACATTAAGAAAACATGTTCTTCTGTGGGAATTTCAGTACTACAGCATAACATTTTCTACAGGTTTCTTCGTGTTTCTATTTAAAGTCATGTTTTCAGAACATTACAAAAACTTTCCATATAAACACAAGAAAACATTAGTAACGTTCTAAGAATGTTATTTAAAAACATATACTGTACATTCCGTTCTCAGCGTCAACAAAACTCTCTCTATCCTCTATTAATGTGTTCAGGTGTGTTGGCCGCACCCACTAATTGGCCACACCTAATCTTAATGAGTGTTTATTTCCTTTGAAATGGGGTCTGTTTGAATAGACCAAAATTACACAAAGGCGTGAGTTAAAAAAAACATGACATGCTAGCTCCATCTTGGTGGTGTTGTGGGCTAATTCCATTGATAGAGAACAGAAGATTGTAGATTTTAATCTCACTGACGTCGTGCCACAGTAAAAAAATAAATGTGTTTGCACGATTAATGCCTAAGCAAACTTTGCACGCCCAATTTTTCAGTTTTTGATTTGTTAAAAAAGTTTGAAATATCCAATAAATGTCGTTCCACTTCATGATTGTGTCCCACTTGTTGTTGATTCTTCACAAAAAAATACAGTTTTATATCTTTATGTTTGAAGCCTGAAATGTGGCAAAAGGTCGCAAAGTTCAAGGGGGCCGAATACTTTCGCAAGGCACTGTATCTGTGAAAGTGTGACTCAATCCAAGTCTTTTTCATACCACACACACACAAAACCTGAACCTGAAGCTGACTTTGGCTCGACATTGAAGGGCTGATTAAGAAAAATGTATTATATTCTAATAAGGCAAATATTTACATTGTACAGTTAACCTTGGCTGGAAATCTGATGTTATTACATTGATACGATAGCAACCTGGGTTTATACTCTGCATGGACAAAGCTACGACAATGTGTGCGTGTATGTGTGTGTTTGTGTAAGTGTGTGTTAGTGTGTGTGTGTGTCCTGAGGTTTAGCAGTACGTGGGTGCAGGAGAGGGTTGTGGTTGAGACCAAGTCTGTCTGACAACAACACAGTCGTTAAAGCATGACCTGAAAACAAGAAAGCCTCACACCCATTCTCTCTCTCACAAACACACAAAAGCACACTTACAAATTACCTCTCCACACCCACACCCATATTGACACCAAGAATTAGCCCCCCCCGCCTACACATTAAATCCGACACAAACCAGAAATAATTGTCACACCCCCACACACACTGCCACTCGCTAACTAGCTACCACTGGCACCAAAGCGAAGACGATCCTATGCCAAATGACCAACACAGAACCCACATACTGAAATAGCCACAGCTTTCAGGTCATTTTACTACTGCAGAAGCTAAAAATGGCTGTATCGTAGTTTTTTTTCCTGCCCCATTGTGGACCGCAATAAAACTAATAAGGGAACATAACAAGTCAGAATGTCATCAGAGAATCATGGAATGTGCCATGACATCGTATGTGGCCTGAAAGATGCAAGATTTCTTGAAGGTTTCCATCTAATCTAAGTGATGCTGTGAGTAATTTAGGCTCCTAGTGGGATTTAGGCTCCTAGTGGGATTTGGTAAAAATATGGTAATAAACCTAATCTGTCAGGTTCAAAGTGTCATCTTCCTATCATACTCTACTCCATAGCTACCCCTAGATCTGATGCAAACAGATACACTACATTACTAAAAGTATGTGGACACCTGCTTGTGGAACAGCTCATTCCAAAATTATGGGCATTAATATGGAGTTGGTTCCCTCTTTTCTGCTGTAACAGCCTCCATTCTTCTGGGAAGACTGTCCACTAGATGTTGGAACATTGCTGCGGGGACTTGCTTCCATTCAGCTACAAGAGCGTTAGTGATGTCGGAGACTGATGTTGGGTTGATTAGGCCTGGCTCGCAGTCGGCATTCCAATTCATCCTAAAGGTGTTCGATGGAGTTGAGATCAGGGCTCTGTGCAGGACAGTCAAGTTCTTCCACACCAATCTTGACAAACCATTTCTTTATGAACCTTGCTTTGTGCACGGGGCATTGTCATGCTAAAACAAGAAAGGGCCTTCCCCAAACTGTTGCCACAAGGTTAGAAGCACAGAATCGTCTAGAATGTCATTGCATGCTGTAGTTCCCAGGAGGTAACGGATGGCATCATCACCAATGATTCAGGATGTAGCAGATGTCCCTTTAAAACAATGCCAGTGGGAGGGGCTGTCAGTGCCCTCACACCCTTCCCTCCGTGTCATTTCCACTTCCTATGACCCACCAAAGTTAAGTGGAAGTAACACTGATGGTTACTGTACATGTTGTTTTTACCATCTGTCTTTTCTACGAAGGTGCACTTTCTTACCACAAATGCATTTTTACAATTAATCATCAACCCCGACCTTGCCCTTAACCTTCAGTTAAGGACATTGATCATGTAGCCTACTTGCTCATTCAACTCTAATGCTTGGTATCCGTTCTAGCTAACCGGCGACTACCCTGATTGGTTACAGGATGAGTGAGTGTTCTACAAACAGTGGCATCAGTCCCCAGAGAAAAGGATCATGGCCTACACTGGGCCAAAATACAGCCAGCACACAGACATGGCCCTCCAGGAGTGGAGTGAGCAGTTGTGGACAATAAGCAATGGAGACTATAGACTGAAAGGTGGCTGAAGTGCCAGAGCATGAGATCCAGGAAAAGGAAGTTAATGTATGTGAACATTAGACCTTTTTCTCGGACTCCAAAATGGTCCATTATATAACGTCACTACTTAGGTAGATCCAATGACCTTCCTCTCTCTGTGGTCTCTGAGGAGCTCATCAAATCAAATCAAATATTAATGCTCACATACATTCACTCCTTTTTCATAACTCTTATAATATTAAATGACAAACAATCATGTTAAGCATCAGCCAGCAAAGGGATTTGATACCATACTTACAGGCACTGTCATTACCACTGACCTACATAGTTGGTGGGGGTCCACACAGTACTACCACTGTGCCCTCTAAGCTGAATTCACTTGAGACTACATTAAGCAGTGTAGTGGTGCAGACAGACAGACAGACAATGCACAGACAGTTGAGGGAAGGGCTAACTGAATGGGTGTGGACCAGTTCCCATGGTGTGATCTATAATATTGTACATCTACGTCCCTCTCATCCTGTGACTAGGTGTGATGTCATAGGCCAGCAAGGATGTAGCTGGGCTATGGGCTGGGTGAAAGGATACAGCTGAGTGCATTTCCTGTAAGTTAAATTTAAAGCATCCACCCTATTTAGAGAGGGAATGAGGGAATTGACTATTACATCCAATATGACTGTGCAGCAGCATAGCTTGTAGGCTATCTGATGATAGTAAGAAACATAAAGGTTTATGTCATCACTGAGGCAGCTCATACATGACTATTAGCCTATCATGTATATAGTCCTAAGCATGCCTGGAACTTTTGGGCACAGGAGGGAGCAAGTTTCTTTGGCTACTACTTGCCCTATAATGACAGGGTTACTAGCTCAAGATCCATAGTTGTTGCCTCTTAATACATACATTGCTTGTGCTTCTACACCTGCATTGCTTGCTGTTTGGGGTTTTAGACTTGGTTTCTGTACAGCACTTTGAGATATCAGCTGATGTACGAAGGGCTATATAAATAAATTTGATTTGATTTGATTTGATTTGACATTATTGGGCCACATTATGACAACACTGAAATGACAACACTGAAATGACAACACTGATGCTGTATTGCATTGTCAGGCTACAGGAGGACAACATCAAATGTATTATTTATAAAGCAACAGCCAGAATCACAGCAGTATCATGTGTAGCTTTGAGACACAACATCGGAAGTGTGTATTGAGCCCCACAGTGGAGGTGCCATATTACCCATAAAACCTAGCGGGTAAACAGGGAAATGGTTCCAATAGTTTTTCCACCATTCATTTTTCCCATAGGGGATTTTAGAAACAATTCAAATAAGGGCTGTGTTTTGTGTAGGCTTACCCTGGCATGACGTTCTGATAACCATGTAAATCTCTCTGGGATAAGGTGACTTTTATCAATATATTCCACTCTATTTCCTCTCAGATTCGAAAACGCTAATTAGCATCAAAGTAGACATCGTGCAAAACTACAAATCCATGCAAGATCCTGCACGTCATCTCTAGGTGACACCTTTGCTAACAGGTATTGTGTCAATTTAAAACTTGCACACGACTGTTCACAGAATTGTCCTTTTAAAGAAATGCAGTCAATTTATTCATTACTACATTTAGCTAACATTATATAGTTAATCCTCGATTAAGCAGTCTCGTCCAGATCCTTATGACATTTGTAGTTCTTTATTACAGCCGCATGATCAAAATGTCACACCAGGGTAACCCTACATGAAACACAGCTCATATTTTAAATGTTTCTAAAATCTCCTGTGGGAAAAATGAATGGTGGAAAAACGATTGGAACCATTTCATTGTTTGACCGTTGGGTTTTTATAGGTGTTATGACTCGCACTGTGGTACTCTATGGCTTGGACTCTCTGAGTTGTGCATCCGTCTGGTGGGTGGCGACTGAAAATAATACTACCATAATATAGCCGGCTTCACCCCCAATAACCGTCCCTTTCAACAAAAGCATATACTGTAATCTTTAGGAAGTCTACTGACCAGACATAAAGTGAAATATGTCCCTTGCTATCAAATAAACGTCTGAATCCAACTCTTGTCCGAACCACACCATATTCCTGCTGTAGATTTTGTGTTATGAAGTCTCGCTTGAAGTGTGTGGTAGGCACTTGCCAGGAATACGGTGGTTTTGTTGGCAGGAAAGTATTTTTTTTGTGGAGCTAAAATATAGTATTGTGTTATGATTATTTTCCATCGCCACCCACCAGATTTATGCAAACTCATGGAGTCCAACCAATACACGGACTCCCGATGTTCCGTCCTAAACCTATGTCATGCGGATAGTTTGTGTTTCCATTTATAAAAAATATCCTTATATTGGGTTTATAAACATCATAAGCTTTTTAGTTGCTGTTTTCCGCTTAGTAGAGAACACTACCTGCATAGTCTTGCCAGATGCTACTGTAATATAGCACAACTACTGCATCTTTCGCTCGTGACTTGAGTGACTGTAAAATTAGTCCTACGTGGAACATAGACTTTGCCCAACGAAAAACGTTTGCTTTATAACAATAAACCCAGCTACCTGGCATACACTTTTGATAATGAAAGTAACTTTGTAACACTAGCAGTCCTACTTCCTGTAAACCTGCACGCGGTGTGGATCCACCCACAAGAGCATAGTGCATTCTTGTTCTGTGTGAGAAACTGAAGGCCTAGTGTAGCGTGAATAGAGTGTGTCCCTCCTGTAGACTGCAGACCCTCCTATTGGTTCCTGCATGAACACCCCCCTCGAGCACGACATCTTCATGCTTGGGGGTCAAAAGGTATTAAAGATAAGATAGGAGAACAAGTCAAGGGAGACAGAGGGGAAAACAACAACCTGTGGTGTTGTATCTGAATGTGCTTTACTTCTTTGTGGAACGGCTGAAAGGACCTGGGGATAGTGGACGACTGTAGGTCGAGTACAGGGCACAAGATGTCCCTGGAGGAGATTTCGACTTGGAAAAGTGGAATATTTTCAGAAGAAGTCGGGTAATTGGTTAAGGGAGGAGGGTTGGAGGGAAAGAGAGATGAGGTTGAAAATACTGAGGGAGGCAGATGATGGGTGCGAATCTGTTGAAGCCAGCAATAACAAGGGAGAGGGTATGTCAATGAAGATTGGTGTTAAGTTCAGACAGAGTGAGCCGGACACCCATAAGTGTTTTGGAGGAGAAATGGAAGAGGTGGAAGGTGTGGTGAGGAGCTCGGTGCCCGAGCCTTGCATCGATGGACATGGTTATGATAGAGATAAGTTTGGTATAGTGTGAGTTAGATTTTTGAAGAAGTTGGATCAAGACATTTTGGCTGATCCATTGGTGGTTTCAGGTTGGGTGGAAAAGATGGTGGGTGTTGTTGAGTCGGTGAAAGTCATCCAAATTGGACTTTTGACGTTTGTTTGTGTTCTTCTGATCAGAGGTAGCAGGTGCTCCGTGCGATGCAATTTGGAAAAAGACCTGTATCTTGCTTTACGCTGAGGTACGTGGCTCCACTGAAGGGAATGATTTCTGGGGTAAAGTTAAGTGTGGAGTTCGAGCAATTGAAGATGAAGATTCTTGGCGTTTGTGACGCCCGCCGTTTGGTGCGACGCACAGTCTGTTCTTTTGAGCTTTGATTCAGAGTCTTTACCTGACAAAGTAATGTTAGGATTAGGATATATGAGTTATGCTGTTGGAGCTTTTGTGCCAAATCCCCTGCGGTGTTATAAGTATCACGTTTGTGGGCATGTCGAAGCAGTGTGTAGGAGGGAGATTTCAAGATGTGGGAAGTGTGCAGGAGGACATGGGACAGAGGAATGTGTCGTTTCGTTGGAAAAAGTAGTGTGTGTCAACAGTAGAGGTGCCCATGTTGCTGGGGATCGGAGGTGTCCGGTGCTAGAGAGGCAGATGAGGTGGCCAGGGTCAGAGTAGTGCAGAAGGTGTTGTATGCTGAGGCAGTGAAGAAAGTAGAGGAGAGTGGATCAAGGGTGAGGGATTCTGAGAGGATCCCTATGAATAGTAGATAACTGCCAGAACAGAGGTATAGGCCAATGAGTGATATACATCTATGTTTCAGTAAGGTTGGCTTCTTAGCGCTCATAGAAATGGTTATCAACTGTATCGCAGTGATGGAACATAAGTAGATGTGAAAAAAAGATGTTGTGGTGCCAGCTGCAAAGAAATACTTGGGGGTACGAGATTTGACTTCAGAAGAGTTACAGCGTATGTTCAGTGTCCTGTCCTCTGAGGCTGTTGGTCTAGAGTAGAATTACATAGGGTTAAAGTAGTGGAATAAGGTGATTGGTTTTAATGAATATAGGGTTAGCTGGCAGAGTAATACAAAATATCTGTATATTTTTTATTTTGTACCTTTCCCGGTTGTCCTTTCCCATGTTGTATCACAAAGTGTAATGGATCTGTATTGTAGTTCAGTTAGGGGCGGTAAAGCCATGTATTGGATGCCAACCGCCGTTAAACCCTACTGAAATAGAAGAAGAAGAAAAATAAGAAGAAAGTATTAAAGTAATGTCTGAGTTTTTCGCCCCTGTCTGCTGTATACCGGAGTCCTCCTTGCTAACTAGCGGTAGACGGTGTTCTTTGCTCCTGCCTGCTCTCACCATTGTTAACAGGACTGTGGGAAAACAGTGCCCGACAGGCGGGGGTGAAGGACACTGTTGACTGTTTGCCCCTCCCCAGCTACTCTGGTACACAGCAGGCGGGAGGCAGGGGCAACACAGTGTGCTAACTAAGTAGCTAGCTTGCTAGTTAGCAACACTGTTTGCTACCTAGCTTGCTAGTTAGCTAGTTGGAGTATGGTGTCGCCCCCGCCTGCTGTGTACAGGAGAACTCAAAGGCCATTCATTCATAGGCCCAAACTCTCAGTTGTCAACATCAAAGAAGTTATGTTTTCTTAGGAGGAAAAGTCTCTGCTTGGTCTTTGAGTGAATGACCTTTGAGTTCTCCTCCCATTGCAGCTTGCTGTCAAGAATGGTCCCCAGGTATCTGGGTTTACTCTCCCTAGCAACAGCACTAAGAGGATTTTAAAATACTTGGATTGCTTTCAAATGTTTAATCAAAGCCTTACAGACCCCTAGGTCACATCACATAATACATCTGGACCTAGATCAAGCGGAAAAATCTTTACACTTGAGTTTCCTAAGCACGTTTGTCATGAGACATTGGGCACCCCAGAGAGACATCGGGCACCCCTAAGTGAATGTATAATTTGAACACTGGGGTTTTCAATATAAGTTTGGTTCAGGCATTGTGTGCAATAGTTTACTCTCCCTACAATATTGATGGGAAATACAGTACAGTACAAACAGGACCTTAGGGTAAAATAATTTTCCTCTCGCAAACACACCTGTGTTGTGAGCAAACTAAATCAAAGGTGTCTATGGAATTGGGTGCTGATTGGGTTAAACAAAAAAGAAAGTATGAGGGATGGCATCTCCCATAAAGAAAGTATTTACAATGCATGGTGTACTTATTTGCATTGAAAAAAACATGCAGTTTTTTTGGAAAATACCACCATAAGCTCTTAGCACCTCTTGGACCAATAGTGATCTTACTATAGTCCTGCGCAAGTAAGCCCTATTAGGCCAATCCCTGCTTGGCACAGTGGAGTGTCATAATAACAGAAAATTAGGGTACAATTTCTACTTGGAAATTACCCTACACTCTTAGAAAAAAGGGTTCCAAAATGGTTTGTCGGCTGTCCCCATAGGAGAACTGTTTTTGGTTTCAGATAAACCCCCCTTTGGTTCCATGTAGAACCCTCTGTGGAAAGGGTTCTACATGGAACCAAAAACGGTTCTTGTTGGAACCACAACAGCCTGCTCTCATAGACTAGACGTAACAGAGTAAACGTACATCCGGGGCACTCAAATTATGTGACGTTTGGTATGATTACATAAGACACTCTGGCCAGAAGAAACACAAACAAATATCCTTTGTCATCCACCCTGACAGTCTTGTCCCATCGCTGCAACTCCCGTACGGACTCGGGAGAGGCTAAGGTCGAGACCCATGTGTCCTCCTAAACATGACCCTGCCAAGCCGCACTGCTTCTTGACACACTCCTCACTTGACCCAGAATCCAGCTGCATCAACGTGTTGGAGGAAAAACCGTCCAGCTGGCGACTGTGCCTCCGCCCGGCCCGCCACAAGAGTCACTAGAGTGTGATGGGACAAGGACATCCCGGCCAGCCAAACCCTCCCCTATCCCGGACCAATAGTGCGCCACCTCATGGTTCTCCCGGTCGCGGCCGGCTACGACACAGCCCAGAATCGAGCCCGGATCTGTAGTGACGCCTCTAGCACTGTGATGCACTCGGGAAGCTCAAGAGTAGTAGATTTGTGCGAGCACAGAGGGATAGGGCAACAAGTGATTTATGCTTCAGTAAGGTTAGCTTTGTAGCATTCAAAGCAATGGTTATCAACTGTACCGCAGAAATGGAATGTAAATCACAGAAAATGGATGTTGAGATGGGCAGCTGCAGATAATCTTTTCCTTTTAGGAACAGGAATAATGAAGGAGAATTTAATGTAGGTAGGCCGTGACTGGCCTTACACTCCAGTGCAGTAGATGGTGGTGTATGGACCTTAAAGTTGGATGTGATCCGCCAATCCAATCCCAAAGAAAAAGAAGAAGGGTGTCTAGCAACCCAAAGGTTGCGTGTTCGAATCTCATCCCCAGTGCTTGACTTGGGATAAAAGAAGTGCAGGCGCTGTCTTTTTCCAAGATGGTCCATTAGATTATGTTCACCAAAATTCACAAATGACATTATGCTACAGAGACCTCTGATTATTCAATGTTAAGGGTTCATAGACATTTTCAGTGACTTCTCCATGACTTTTAACCAAATCTTCTTGACTATTATTATAGCCTTCATGAAAAAGTAAGCATTATTGACACTGGAAGGCTGCTGTGTCTTATCCCATTTAAGCCTACTGTCTCCTGTCGTTGTGCCCTTGATCAAGGCATGTAACCCCCCACAAAGTAGAACTGCACTGTTAGTCACATGTCAACATGTGGTCAACCCTCCATCTGGAGAGCTTCTGGGCATGCAGGCTTGGCTTTTAATCCAGCCCTGAAACACCCAAGTCTGCCTATCAAGGTCCTGTTGAGCATCTGATGTTTAAGCTACAATGTGGTTAGACCAGGGCTTGAACAAAAGCCTGCACACCCACACCCACTATCCTGGAGGATGGTTGCCACCCTTGATGTAAAATATTTCAACATTACTTTTGTATTTATAATAGTATTCCCTTATTCAATTAATGGTGCGGGGACCCTCGTCGCCGACCCCAGACTGGGGACCTTCTCCGCAGGCCCTGGACTGGGGACCCTTGTTGCGGGCCCCGGACTGGGGACCCTCGTTGTGGGCCCCGGACTGGGAACCCTCGTTGCTCAACCTTTTTTGCCTCAATGTGTGAATCTGGGCCAGCAATAGGCTACTTTGTTTTGTAGAATGTGCAATTCCCCAAAAATCTGAAGTGCGGTATGGAGTTGGGGATAGCTCTGGCCCAAGTTAAGCAGTGGTCAGACGGACTCATGGATACCATTTCATGTCTCTGTATGCAGTTTGAAGGAAGTTGAAGGAAGCATATCGTTAGCTTATCGTTAGCTTCAATTGCTGAAATTCAATGGCTATGTACTAGCCTGCTTCTATCAAAGCCAGGGAAGTAGACCTTCAAACTACTCCAAAGCTGGGTGGTTTGGTCATTTATAGTCTTACAAAACTATACATAATAATCTTTATTTTATAAATGTGTAAATTTGACTGATAATTGTAACAAAATCAGAATACAACTTCCACATTTACCCAGGCTTGTGGATTTTGTAAACAAAACTCCCGGAAGGCAGTCAGACAGCCATTTGTTGCTTAGAGCCAATTTCGGCTTGATCCAAAAATGTGGTTGGTGGCGCCTTATGAATGGTGTGATGCAAATGCAGAGTCTCCGGAGGCAAGCAGAGGCCAAATTGAGTTCTGCACCTCATCGCTGTGTGCCTCACAAATTTTGGAACAATGTGGAGGGGTCTGCAGAGCTCTGTATTGACATGATTGGTTGATGGTAGGTGAGGGCGGGAGGTCCTGTATAAACAGAAACTCACTTCCTTGACAACTTCCTTCACAACAGTTCTGCGCTGCTCCGCGAAGCGCAAGAAGTATAAATGCCATGACGTCTGCAGAGGAGATATTACTGTAAATGCTGCACGGCCAATGCAGATGTCGGATTGACCATGCAACACCTTTAACTCTAAGAGCAAACATTGCTAGCTAGCTTGGCAAATCATCATAACACTTGAAGAATCATGTTATACTTTGAGGTAGAAGAACACTTTTTATTCAGAGCCATATTTATTCAAGTGTGAATTTACTGAGGAGGAACTTGTGCAGCTGGACGTTGAGCGAGCACAGACGGAAGATGAATGTCAGCGACAGAGCCGGTGAACGAGCGAACTGGAGCAGTGGCGAAAGCCAGGTATGAGGGGGTTTGGTGGTGCAACTGCGGGGAATGCCAACCCACGGCAACCGACGACGAGTGTTTGTTCTGCAAAGAGTGGTACTTGTTACTGACATCAATTAGGGTGCTTGATATATCCGGTGAAGAAAGCAGCTCACCGTGAGACTAAGAGTCAATTTATACTTGATCTGAAAAAGTGGTCGGAGGCGCCGTATGGATGGTGTGACGCAATCGCAGAGGCCAAATTGAGCTCATCGCTGTGTGTCGCTCAAATTGTGTGACAATACGGAGTGTTCCATATATTCCGCATTGACATGATTGGTTGACGGTAGGTAAAGGCGGGAGGTCCTGTACACAAACTCACTTCCTTGACAACTTCCTTTACGACAGCTCTTCAAATCTCTGCGAAGTTCAAGAAGTATGAATGCCCTGACTTCTGCAGAGGCCATATCACTGTAAATGCTGCACGGCCAATGCAGATATCGGATTGACCATGGAGTGCCATTAACAAATCACAAGGACTTCTCTGCGCTCATCAATCATGGTGTTTATATAGACATTCTTCCATGTCCCAAAAATAAACTGGAAGAAGCAGCCCAGACCTGCTGGACTGAATTGACAGCTGTCCATTGAGTAAGTGACATTATTCTTCTTGTCCCAGCCCACAGTAACAAAGTGTTAAGAAGATAATATTTAAACGTTTGCAGTTTTATAATTGCACTATGATCAAAGTAAACTTTTTAAAAATTTGATTATTTGTATGTAGCTACTAAAAATAACAATTTATGTGCCCTTAGGTCCCAGGCTTATTTTTTCGACTGGTGATTGAATGGGCACTGAAGGGAGAGAGACTGGGACAAGGGAACAGAAGAGTCTTGCCTTCATGTGTTTGTGTCATGCGACACAAATATCCCTCTCTGACAGAGGTGTACGTGGGATTGATTCAATAAGGTAGACGATGTGATGGGCCTATTGTAATTACACTACGATGACTCAGCTTCACAGCCAGACATTGCCTAACCAACCAACTTGGTCAAATCCCTCTAATAAACCAGTACATCCTATTTTGTACAATTCTGTCGAATCACAGTAATAAATGCCATTATTTATTTGAACCAGTACCACCTGTTTTGTTACTATCTACTCTAAGTAATGTATTACAGTATGCCATATGATAGTGTTGTGTATGAAAGAAAGCAGTCAGATCAATGTATCAATAACATTTGAATACTTTAGGTAAATGGTCAAACAAATCCAACAAATCATAGTGTGTACCTATGTAGTGATATGACAATCGATGAACCGTGGTTGGGTGGGGGGGTCAGAATAGCCCTCAAGTGTCCTTGAATCTTGATGTCTGTGCTCTTGATGTCTGTGCTCACGAGTGGCACAGTGGTCTAAGGCACTGCATTTCAGTGCTAGAGGCATCACTGCAGACCCTGGTTTGATCCCGGGCTGTATCACAACCGGCCGTCATTGGGAGGCCCATAGGGCGGTTAGCTCAGTGTCTTCCTGGTTAGGGGAGGCCGGGGTAAGCCGTCATTGTAAATAAGAATTTGTTCTTAACTGACTTGCCTAGTTAAATAGAGGTTAAAAAATATTTATATATAAATTACCTCCTCCTTGCTGGATGTGGGATGTGGGCTATGTTGACAGCCAGTCGAGGGCCACTTCCACTGGGATTTTGGCTCCCAGTATTTCACTGATTTGTGCATGCGTCTCTGCAGGACGCACTCCATCGTGTCATTCCTGCATTTTTGAGTGGTAAGCTGGTAGCCATGCGGTTAAGAACGTCTGGGCAGTAACCGAAAGGTTGCTCGTTCGGAATTCCCTTGGCTGGCAAGGTGGAAAAATCCTCTGTTCTGCCTTTGAGAAAGTTAATCCCAACAACAACTGCTCCCTGGGCACCGATGACGTGGACGTAGATTAAAGCAGCCGGCGTTAGTCCATGACCAGAGAGTGCAGGGCTTTGTAGGTTAGGGAATCTTCCTGTAGCCACCTCTTCTTCCTCTGTTGGTCCTCTGTTAGCTCTCCATGGTAACAGCTGTGTTCCACTCCATTCTCTTCCCAGCGATGGACCCCACAGATGTGATGAAGCACTGACTCCTGAAAAGGACATTTGGACATTTGATCACAAACAGGCATAAGTTCAACAGACAAGCATTGTTGATATCTGCACAGTGTTCTGGGAAATTAAGTGGTGAAAGAATGGGGCCTGTCAGGGTGAGTAGGTTATTGGCTCCTGATTGACAGGGCAGATTTATGTCCCTAGAGCTCTTGGCACCAATGGGGGACAGGTGGTACTGTCACAAACACTTCAAGATAATCTGAGACCAGCTAAGGAGAGTGACAAATAAGTGGGGTTGTTTTTCTACAGTTACACATTGCTTTCATAAATTATTCCAGATTTTGTTATGTTACAGCCTAAATTCAAAATGGATGAAATAAAATAAAAATCTCACCCATCCACACACAATATCCTATAATGCCGAAGTTTAAAAAAATTTCAATACTTTGTAGAAGCACCTTTGGCAGTGATTACAGAGGTAACCTTTGGCAGTCTGATTTCAAAAAGGCTTTTACAGCGAAAGCTCCACAAACTATTATGTTAGGTCACCACCAAGTCACAGAAAAACACAGCAATATTTCCAGCCAAAGAGAGTCACAAAAAGCAGAAATATAGATCAAATGAATCACTAATGTTTGACGATCTTCATCAGATGACACTCATAGGACTTCATGTTACACAATACATGTATGTTTTGTTCGATAAAGTGAATATTTATATCCAACAATCTCATTTTACATTGGCGCCTTATGTTCAGTAGTTCCAAAACATGCGGTGATTTTGCAGAGAGCCACATCAATTCACAGAAATACTCATAATAAACATTGATAATAGATACAACTATTATACATGGAACTTTAGATAAACTTCACCTTAATGCAACCGCTGTGTCAGATTTTTTTAAAACTTTACGGAAAAAGCATAATCTGAGTATGACGCTCAGAGCCCAAACCAGACAAAGAAATATCTGCCATGTTGGAGTCAACAGAAGTCAGAAATAGCATTGTAAATATTCACTTACCTTTGATGATCTTCATCAGAATGCACTCCAAGGAATCCAAGTTCCACAATAAATGTTTGATTTGTTCGATAAAGTTCTTCATTTATGTCCAAACACCTCCTTTTGTTAGGGCGTTTAGTAAACAAATCGAAACTCACAAGGTGCGGGCAAGTCCAACGGAATTGTCGGACGAAAATTCCCAAAAGTTCTATTACTGGTCGTAGAAACATATCAAACGATGTATAGAATCAATCTTTAGGATGTTTTTATCATAAATGTTCAATAATGTCCCAACCGGAGAATTCCTTTGTCTGTAGAAAAGCAATGGAACGAGAGGTAACTTTCTCATGACCGCATGTCACGAGCCCGTGGCTCTCTGCCAGACACCTGACTCAATCCCCTCTCATTCAGCCCCCCTTCACAGTAGAAGCCTGAAACAACATTCTAAAGACTGTTGACATCTAGTGGAAGCCTTAGGAAGTGCAAGATGACCAATATCCCACTGTATCTTCAATAGGGGCTGAGTTGAAAAACTACAAACCTCAGAATTCCCACTTCCTGGTTGGATTCTTTCTCAGGTTTTTGCCTGCCATATGAGTTCTGTTATACTCACAGACATCATTCAAACATTTTTAGAAACTTCAGAGTGTGTTCTATCCAATACTACTAATAATATGCATATCTGGGACTGAGTAGGAGGCAGTTTACTCTGGGCACGCTTTTCATCCAAAAGTGAAAATGCTGCCCCCTAGCCCAAACAGGCTAATTAGACTACTGCAATGCTCTACTTTCCGGCTACCTGGATAAAGCACAAAATAAACTTCAGTTAGTGCTAAATACGGCTGCTAGAATCCTGACTGGAACCAAAAACTTTGATCATATTACTCCAGTGTTAGCCTCCCTACACTGGCTTCCTGTTAAGGCAATGGCTGATTTCAAGGTTTTACTGCTAACCTACAAAGCATTACATGGGTTTGCTCCTACCTATCTTTCCGATTTGTTCCTGCCATACATACCTACACGTACGCTACGGTCACAAGACACAGGCCTCCTAATTGTCCCTAGGATTTCTAAGCAAACAGCTGGAGGCAGGGCTTTCTCCTATAGAGTTCCATTTTTATGGAATGGTCTGCCTACCCATGTGAGAGACGCAGACTCGGTCTCAACCATTAAGTCTTTATTGAAGACTCATCTCTTCAGTAGGTCCTATGATTGAGTGTAGTCTGGCCCAGGATTGGGAAGGTGAATGGAAAGGCAATGGAGCAACGAACCACCCTTGCTGTCGCTGCCTGGCCGGTTCCCCTCTCTCCACTGGGATTCTTTGCCTCTAACCCTATTACAGGGGCTGAGTCACTGGCCTACTGGTGCTCTTCCATGCCGTCCCTAGGAGGGGTGTGCGTCACTTGAGTAGATTGAGTCACTGGTTTCTCTCTCTTCTCTCTTCTCTCTCTCATATGTTGTTATAATCTCCCCCCGGCACAGCCAGAAAGAGGACTGGCCACCCCTCATAGCCCTGTTCCTCTCTAGGTTTCTTCCTAGGTTTTGGCCTTTCTAGGGAGTTTTTCCTAGCCACCGTGCTTCTATACCTGCATTGTTTGGTGTTTTAGGTTGGGTTTCTGTACAGCACTGATGTAAGAAGGGCTATATAAATAAATGTGATTTGATTGTCTTCTTGGTAAGCAACTCCATTGTAGATTTGGCCTTGTGTTTTAGGTTATTGTCCTGCTGAAAAGTTAATTAATCCCCCAGTGTCTGGTGGAAGCAGACTGACCCCGGTTTTCCTCTAGGATTTTGCCTGTGCTTAGCTCTATTCCGTTTCTTTTTATCCTAAAAAACGTCCTAGAGAAGCATACCCGTTACATGATGCAGCAACCATTATGCTTGAAAATATGAAGAGTGGTACACAGTAATGTGTTGTTAGATTTGCCCCAAGCATAATGTTTGTATTTAGAACAAACATTTCTTTGCCACATTTCTTTGCAGTTGAACTTGAATGCCTTATTGCAAACAGGATGCATGTCTTGTAATATTTTTTATTCTGTTACAGGCTTCCTCCTTTTCACTCTGTCAGTTAGGTTAGTATTGTGGAATAACAACAATGTTGTTGATCCATAATCAGTTTCCCCCTATCACAGCCATTTAAGTCACCACTGTCATCATGGTGAAATCCCTGAGCGGTTTCAGATATAATTAAATCCTTCCTCTCTGGCAACTGAGTTAGGAAATACGCCTGTATCTTTGTAGTGACTGGGTGTATTGACACACCATGTAAAGTGTAATTAATATCTTCACCTTGCTCAAAGGGATATTCAATGTCTGCTTTTTAAAATACTTTTATTTTTATACTCGTCTACCAATAGGTGCCCTTAATTGCAAGGCATTGGAAAATCTTCCTGGTCTTTGTGGTTGAATCTGAAATTCACTGCTTGTTACGGTTTTCTAGGTGTGAAGGAGAGTCGGACCAAAATGCAGCGTGTAGATTGCGATCCATGTTTATTCAACAAACGTAACACGAATCTAAATACAAACACTATAAAACAAATAACGTAACGAAAACCGAAACAGCCTATACTTGCGTAAACTAACACAGAGACAGGACCAAAGACACTAAGGACAATCACCCACGGCAAACTCAAAGAATATGGCTGCCTAAATATGGTTCCCAATCAGAGACAACGATAAACACCTGCCTCTGAAAGAGAACCACTCCAGACAGCCATAGACTTTGCTAGATCACCCCACTAGCTACAATCCCAATATATACACACCACATACAAAAACCCATGCCATACCCTGGCCTGACCCAATACATGAAGATAAACACAAAATACTTTGACCAGGGCGTGACAGAACCCCCCTAAGGTGCGGACTCCCGAACGCACCTCAAAACAATAGGGAGGGTCCGGGTGGGCGTCTGTCCATGGTGGCGGCTCCGGCTCGGGACGTGGACCCCACTCAGTCAATGTCTTAGTCCCCTCTCCTCGCGTCCCTGGATAGTCCACCCTCGCCGCCGACCATGGCCTAGTAGTCCTCACCCAGAACCCCACTGGACTGAGGAGCAGATCGGGACTGAAGGACAGCTCGGGACTGAGGCAGCTCGGGAGTGAGAGAAAGCTCGGGAGTGAGAGAAAGCTCGGGAGTGAGAGAAAGCTCGGGAGTGAGAGAAAGCTCAGGCAGGTAGATGGATCTACCAGATCCTGGCTGGCTGGCGGATCCTGGCCGGCTGGCGGATCCTGGCCGATCCTGGCCGACTGGCGGATCCTGGCCGACTGGCAGTTCTGGCAGATCCCGGCTGACTGGCGGATCTGGAAGAGTCTGGTTGACTGGCAGATCTGGAAGAGTCTGGCTGACTGGCAGATCTGGAAGAGTCTGGCTGACTGGCAGATCTGGAAGAGTCTGGCTGACTGGCAGACCTGGAAGAGTCTGGCTGACTGGCAGATCTGGAAGAGTCTGGCTGACTGGCAGACCTGGAAGAGTCTGGCTGACTGGCAGATCTGGAAGAGTCTGGCTGACTGGCAGATCTGGAAGAGTCTGGCTGACTGGCAGATCTGGAAGAGTCTGGCTGACTGGCAGATCTGAAAGAGTCTGGCCGACTGGCAGATCTGAAAGAGTCTGGCCGACTGGTGTATCCTGGCAGACTGAAAGATCTGGCTGCTCCATGCTGACTGGCGGCTCTGGCTGCTCCATGTAGGCTGACAGCTCTGGCGGCTTCTTACAGACTGGCAGCTCTGGCAGCTCCGTGCAGACTGGCAGCTCCTTGCTGACTGGCAGCTCCTTGCAGACTGGCAGCTCCGTGCAGACTGACAGCTCCGTGCAGACTGACAGCTCCGTGCAGACTGGAAGCTCCGTGCAGACTGGCAGCTCCGTGCAGACTGGCAGCTCCGTGCAGACTGGCAGCTCCTTGCAGACTGGCAGCTCCTTGCAGACTGGCAGCTCCTTGCAGACTGGCAGCTCCTTGCAGACTGGCAGCTCTGGCTGCTCCATGCAGACTGACAGCTCTGGCTGCTCCATGCCGGCTGGCAGCTCTGGCTGCTCCATGCAGGCTGGCAGCTCTGGCTGCGCTGAACAGGCGGGAGACTCCGGCAGCGCTGGAGAGGAGAGAGGCTCTGGCTGCGCTGAACAGGCGGGAGACTCCAGCAGCGCTGTAGAGGAGAAAGGCTCTGGCTGCGCTGAACAGACGGGAGACTCCGGCAGCGCAGGAGAGGAGAAAGGCTCCGGCAGCGCTGGAGAGGCGAGGCGCACTGTAGGCCTGATGCGTGGTGCTGGTACTGGTGGTACTGAACCGAGAACACACACAGGAAGCCTGTTGCGGGGAGCTGCTACCGGAGGGCTGGAGTGTGGAGGTGGCACAGGATGGGCTAGACCGTGAAGGCGTACTGGAGATCTTGAGAGCAGTGCTGGCACAGGACGTGCAAGGCTAGGGATGTGCACAGGAGGCCTGGTGCGTGAGGCTGGCACCAACTTCACCAGCCGACTAACACGCACCTCAGGACGAGTATGGAGCGCTAACCCAGGTGCCATCAAATCCCCGACACGTTCCGTCGGGCGAATTCCATGCAAAAAGCACCAACACAGCAACTCCCTCATTTCTCTCTCCTCCAATTTCCCCATTAACTCCTTCACAGTCTCTGTTTCGCTCACCACCAACACCGGCTCTGGTTCTGGTCTCCTCCTTGGCTCCTCGCGATAAACAGGGAGAGTTGGCTCAGGTCTGACTCCTGACTCTGCCACTCTCCCTGAGCCCCCCCCAATACATTTTTGGGGCTGATTCTGAGGCTTCCTTCCGAGTCGCCGTGCTGCCTCCTCATACCGGCGCCTCTCCGCTTTCACCGCCTCCAGTTCTTCTTTGGGGCGGCGATATTCTCCAGGCTGAGCCCAGGGTCCTTCTCCGTTTAGGATTTCCTCCCATGTCCAGAAATCCTTATAGCGCATCTCCTCTTTGGGCTGCTCCTGCCTGTTGACACGCTGCTTGGTCCGTTGGTGGTGGGTGATTCTGTTACGGTTTTCTAGGTGTGAAGGAGAGTCGGACCAAAATGCAGCGTGTAGATTGCGATCCATGTTTATTCAACAAACGTAACACGAATCTAAATACAAACACTATAAAACAAATAACGTAACGAAAACCGAAACAGCCTATACTTGCGTAAACTAACACAGAGACAGGACTAAGGACAATCACCAACGACAAACTCAAAGAATATGGCTGCCTAAATATGGTTCCCAATCAGAGACAACGATAAACACCTGCCTCTGATTGAGAACCACTCCAGACAGCCATAGACTTTGCTAGATCACCCCACTAGCTACAATCCCAATATATACACACCACATACAAAAACCCATGCCACACCCTGGCCTGACCCAATACATGAAGATAAACACAAAATACTTCGACCAGGGCGTGACACTGCTTGACTGAGGACCTTACAGATAATTGTATATGTGGGGTACAGAGATGAGGTAGTCATTCAAAAATCATGTTAAACACTATTTTGTAGTCCATGCGTCATATTATGTGACTTGTTAAGCACATTTTTTACTTCTGAACTTATTTAGGCTTTCCATAACAATGTGGTTGAATACTTATAGACTCAAGACATTTCAGCTTTTCATCTTTAATTAATTTGGAAATTTTTCTAAAAACATTATTCCACTTTTACATTATGGGGTATTTTGTGTAGGCCAGTGACCCCAAAAAACTGAATTTAATACATTTGATATTCGGGCTGTAACACCACAAAATGTGGAAAAAGTAAATGGGTGTGAATACTTTCTGAAGGCACTGTAGCTAGCTACGTGGGCTAACGTAAGCTATTGAATTGCTTGAAAATACGTCCAGCAGTGTCAACAATCTTCAGTCACGGTTACTAGGTAAAAATATTGCTTTGGACATGTCTGCCGATGTTCTCTTCCACACTTTGCTTACTTCCTTACAAATAAAGATTGCAGTACACTGATTTATAACTGCAGTTAGAGTGCAGTATGCTGCAAAAAAATAGCACTGTTTTACACTGCAGTTATTCTGCAATTACTGTGTCCAAAATACCACAGTTGACTGCAGTTACTGAAGTTTCAAAACAGCAATCTTTTTTTGTAAGGGTTGATATCTAGTGAACTCGTTCAAAACGGCCACTGTCCTGCTGTGTCAGTTGGCCAACTGTGTTTACACTCGAACACAATTTATCCTTGCGCCCATCATCACAGCGGATTAATGAAATTACCACGTTTCAGGAGAAGACCCAGTTGCAGACAGTGTCAAAGCAACAAAAGTTTATTACTGGAACAGGGGGCAGGCAAAACGACAGGTCAAGGGCAGGCAGAGGTCAGTAATCCAGGGTGGTGTGACAAGGTACAGAATGACAGGCAGGCTCAGGGTCAGGGCAGGCAGAATGGTCAAAACCGGGAAAACTAGAAAACAGGAACTAGAAAAGGACAGGAGCAAGTGGAAAAACACTGGTAGGCTTGACGAACAAAACAAACTGTCAACAGACAAACAGAGAACACAGGTATAAATACACTGGGGATAATTGGGCTCCTGAGTGGCGCAGTGGTCTTAGACACTGTATCTCAGTGTAAGAGCTGCCACTGCAGTACCTGGTTTGAACTCAGGCTGCATCACATCTGGCCCTGATTGGGAGGCCCAGCGTCGTCTGGTTTGGCCGGGGTAGGCTGTTATTTTAAATAACAATTTGTTCTTAACTGACATGCCTAGTTAAATAAAGGTTAAAAATTAAATAAAACATTTTTTAAGGCAGGTGAAAAAGATCAGGGTGTGACAGAAATACACAGTTTGAAGAATAAAAAAAAGAAAGAAAAAAACGAATTTAAAAATTGTATAATCTAATACATACTTGTTAAGAATACTGAGCATACAAAGTGCGAGCCACACAGCTTTGGATTTGTTAGAATGTCTATTTCTCTGCTTCTGAGAGGAGCTGGCTAGTACATACTGTACAAATGGACTTTCAGCAATTGCCCTAAGCTAATGATATGCTACTTTCAACTTCCTTCAAACTGCAGAGACATAAAAATACTATACATGAGTTTGTCTGACTCTGGGTAAAGAGGAAATGACCCAAAATCACCAAATCCCAAAGTATCCCTTTAACCCCTAAGCCTAACCCCTGGCCTAGCTAACATTATCCACCTAGCTAATTGAAACCTTAGTCGTCTATCTATCTAACATTAGCCAAAATAAATTGGAATTCGTAACATATCATACAAATTGTAATTTGTAACACATCATACCATTGACGCACATATTGGATCCACTCTACTCAGCAAATTGGATGCAGTCTATCACAGTGCCATCCGTTTTGTCACCAAAGCCCCATATACTCTACCCACCACTGTGACCTGTATGCTCTCGTTGGTTGGCCCTCGCTTCATATTCACTGGTTACCATAGCAGCACTCACCTGTAGCACGCGCTCCAGCAGGTATATTTCATTGGTCACCCCTAAAGCCAATTTCTCATTTGGCCGCCTTGCTTTCCAGTTCTCTGCTGCCAATGACTGGAACGAATTGCAAAAATCATTGAAACTGGAGACTCATATCTCCCTCACTAAATGTAAGCACCAGCTGTCTGGGCAGCTCATAAATCACTGCATCTGTACATAGTCCATCTGTAAATAGCCAATCCAACTACCTCATCTCCATACTGTTATTTATTTATTTTGCTCCTTTGCACCCCAGTATCTCTACTTGCACATTCATCTTCTGCATAGCTATCACTCCAGTGTTTACTTGCTAAATTGTAATTATTTTGCCACTTTGGCCTATTTATTGCCTTACCTCTCTTACCTTACCTCATTTGCACACACTGTATATAGACTTTTTTTCTATTGTGTTATTGACTGTATTTGTGTTTATTCCATGTGTAACTCTGTGTTGTTGTTTGTGTCGCACTGCTTTGCTTTATCTTGGCCAGGTCTCAGTTGTAAATGAGAACTTGTTCTTAACTAGCCTACCTGGTTAAATAAAGGTTAAATAAAAAATAACAAAATATTAATAACATACCATACGAAATGTAACATATCAAACTAATTGCGGTCCCCCGGATTTACATTTACTATGCTACGTCTACCCCTGAGCCCAGGTTGACAAAAAGCATTCTACCTGGAACCAGAATGGGTTCTTCAAAGGATTATCCCATGGGACAGCCGAAAAACACTTTTAGGTTCTAGATAGCACCTTTTTTTCTAAGAGTGTAAGTAATCCTGGTAAAAAACTTAGTGGTATCATGTTCACAATGCTATGCAATGACATTGCCTTGAGTCAGATAGCACAATGATTTGTCAGTTGAGGGGGACGAGTGTCACATAGAAGTGATGCCACCTGATGTAAGACAATAATGCAATGACTGTTGCAACAGATTATTGGCACTCAAAAGCTCAGTTTTTCCAGAATAGTGTCATCACAAAGAATTCAACTTGTTTGTAATGAAAATGTCATCACATTTCCAGATCAACAACAACATGAAACATTCTTCCCACATCCGGCTGATTTGCACCCTCACTCACTGTGGTTCATACCCATCCTGTATACATGCTTTTATTTATGTACAAAAACTCCACACATATGACGTAGACAAAGTCTTTACACTTGTGACGTGTGCTTTGTATGTGCATAGAGACTCTAACTGAGTGGCCTATGTTTAGAGAAACTATTTCCGGTTTACATTTACTAAAAATGGTGTTGTTTCCTGGTCCTGTTGGCTTAATATGGGGTTTTGTAAAAAGGCCTAGTAATGTCACAATTACAGTGCACAGTTGCCTTTAGCCTAAGTTAACTCTGCTATGCACAAAACTATACATCGTAGTAGAGGTAAAAGTGTATAGCTGTAACTTGATATAGTTCCAAATGTGCATGCCTTAAACTAACAAAAGGCCTAATACCTTCCCTAAGCTTAGTACAAAATTGTGCACCAAACCCTAGAATCATGTTGCGTTGCGTTGCGCTACATGCCTACAAAAGGGGATCAAAACTGTTTCATTGCATTGGCATTGTGGTCATCGCATTGCATTAATTACAGATAATTATTTTGTTGACATGACTTGGTTATAATTGCATCCTTATTCATCAAATAGTATGAGCACAACTGTATCGTGACACAATCAGTGACAAACGTGTGTGTGTGCTGTAAGTGTGTGTTTGTGTGTGTGTACTGTAAATGTATGCGTGTGTTTCCTCATCAAACCCTGGTGACTCCACACTAATCTAACAGAGATGGAGTTGACAAAGACATGTTAAATTAACTTCCCCAACCACTAAATTAGTTAATAAAAATTGTTTCCTCTCCCAGTTGAATAAAAGTTAAACAACTGGGGTCACAGCCCTGGTGCCAGATTCACCACTAACTGGATTTTCATTGGAACTGAACCCACCCTGTCACCTACAGCCTTAACTCTGGCCTGGCCAGGAGCCATGGGGAGGCCAATGCCAACCAGAT
The DNA here is from genome assembly GCF_018296145.1 of Oncorhynchus tshawytscha. Classification (NCBI taxonomy): domain Eukaryota; kingdom Metazoa; phylum Chordata; class Actinopteri; order Salmoniformes; family Salmonidae; genus Oncorhynchus; species Oncorhynchus tshawytscha. The sequence goes on from NC_056432.1 coordinate 33,781,484, forward strand.
ACACACACACACACACAGACACAGACACACACAGACACACAGACAGACAGACAGACCAATGCCTCTGGAAATAGTCAAATCATGTATAGTAACAATAGAAAAATCTACGTTTTCAACAGAAGTGACTCAACATATCGAGTGGCAATAAATCACGTTGTGAATACTGATTACCTCATTGACGCTGACCTCATACTCTAGCTATTATACACTATCCGTTATCAGTTGTTTATATGCTCTAATCCGGAGCCAAGCCAGATACCCGCCCAAACCGCATCATCATCGGGCAAGCCTGCCTCTCTGGCTCGATCATTTCCAAACAACCCTCCCTCTTCCGCAAAAAAAAAACTAGAGGCTCGGATAAAAACCGAGAGAAGCAGAGCAGCGATCACACTTCATCGTCAACCCGCCCTGGACCCCCGAACCCAACGGTCACTAGAGGGATATTGAGGACTAGGAACATACCATACACAAGGACAAGGTAAGAATATCGATGTCAATACAACCACATTGCCTTCTGTTTTCCAGATTTCAGTTGGTGTTTAGGCTTTTGTAGAAGTGATTGCATTAGACTAAAACATTTTGCGGATTATTTATGTATAGCAAGCAGACTTCCTTCACCATGGAGTGGATTTAGTCCGCTAAATAACAGTTGATTTCTAATGGAATGCCAAAGGATTTCAGTAATAACGTTACTGCGCTCAAATGGAATGTCAAATCAAATTTCAATGAACTTTGAACGTTTTTTTCCCACGTTTGTTTTAATCGAGTTTTTCCATGCTTTGCCTTTGTGCATATTTTTAATCTGAATGCATAGGTAGGCTATTTATAATTAAGTCATTATAGCAGTTTCTCATAGGTTGTTGTTTTGGATGCTTAGAAATGTTTTTATTTATCTTATCTATAGATGAGATTACATAGTTGAATCTATACTTTAGTGTTTCCCTTAATTTATTTATCAGGAATATGGACCAATTCAATTACATCTAGATTTGGTTTATAAACTACTGTATGTCCTATGGAGACCTGGGTTCCAATACGTATGTATTTGAGGTATTTAAAATTAAAATAAATCTGTGTATTTGAGTATTTTAAAATAAACTGTCCAAAACAAATACTTTTATTTGAGTATTTGAATGGTTATTTGTAAAGAAAGTATTTTCAAATAACATTTTCAAATACCTTTGCTAAATGCATGGGAATGTAATTTAGTCAGTGTATTTGAGTATTCTCAAATACTTTACAGGTGTATTTCCAAATACATTTCGATATTCAACTACTTGTCTTTTCAAGGAAAAAATATCTGAATACTTCATTCGAAATCTATGTAAAAGTAATTGAGATATTTGAAATAGTATTTGAACCCAGGTCTGGTCCTATGGGAATTTGGATCAGTTAAGGGTGTAAATGGCAAGTGGATATTTACACTCTTGGTTCCTATTTGCGTAGGCCAGTTATGCTCCATTACTTACACAGTATATAGCTCTCATGTATTTCAGGTCTATGCCATTCTTGTCACCTGATGGTGGATGTCTCCGCACCTTGGCACATGTAGGCTATGTTGGGAGTGACAGAGTTAGTCAGTCAAAAGGAATTCACCTATTAGTGCTTTCTCACTGCTCAAAACAACTACTGCTGACCATTCCCTGCCACATCTCTCTCTCCCACATTCCTCTCCCCTTCCATCACAAATCTTTCACACCCAAACTCATCTCTCTTTTTCCATCCCTCCACCTCTCTCTCTCTCCATTCATCTCTCTTTATCCCTTTCTCCACTTGATACTCTTGTATTCTTTCACTAATGTCATCGTTCTCGCTCCATCCCTCCACCTCTCTCGCCATCCCTCCAGCTCTCTCTCCATTCTTCGCTCTCTATCCCTCTCTCTCAACCTAATACTCCCCTCACATTCTGTTTCATACCGTCATCTCTCTCCCACCTTTCTCTCCAGTGTTCATCTCACTATCCCGCTCTCATTTCATCATCCATCAGTTCTCTCAGTAATCAACAGCTCTAAAATGAGGTCATTCTTAAACTTCTTGTTGCAAATAGTTGTAACAAGTGAAGCAGTGTTATTTCAGATAACAGGACAGAGATTACACTGAGAAAATGTTTCTTGGAATGTGGTTCCCTGGAGGTAGCTGTGTGTGTGTGTGTGTGTGTGTACAGTTGAAGTCGGAAGTTTACATACACCTTAGCCAAATACATTTAAACTCAGTTTTTCACAATTCTTGACATTTAATCCTAGTAAAAATTCCCTGTCTTGGGTCAGTTAGGATCACCACTTTATTTCAAGAATGTGAAATGTCAGACACACTCAATTAGTATTTGGTAGCATTGCCTTTAAATTGTTTAACTTGGGTCAAACATTTTGGGTAGCCTTCCACAAGCTTCCCACAATAAGTCGGGTGAATTTTGGCCCATTCCTCCTGACACAGCTGGTGTAATTGAGTCAGGTTTGTAGGCCTCCTTGCTCACACACGCTTTTTCAGTTCTGCCCACAAATTTCCTATAGGATTGGGGTCAGGGCTTTGTGATGGCCACTCCAATACCTTGACTTTGTTGTCGTTAAGCTATTTTGCCACAACTTTGGAAGAATGCTTGGGGTCATTGTCCATTTGGAAGACCCATTTGCGACCAAGCTTTAACTTCCTGACTGATGTCTTGAGATATTGCTTCAATATATCCACATACTTTTCCTACCTCATGATGCCATCTATTTTGTGAAGTGCACCAGTCCCTCCTGCAGGAAAACACCCCCCGTACTTCACAGTTGGGATGGTGTTCTTCGGCTTGCAAGCACCCCCCTTTTTCCTCCAAACATAACGATGGTTATTATGGCCAAACAGTTCTATTTTTGTTTCATCAGACCAGAGGACATTTCTCCAAAAGTACGATCTTTGTCCCCATGTGCAGTTGCAAACTATAAGTCTGGCTTTTTTATGGCAGTTTTGAAGCAGTGGCGTCTTCCTTGCTGAGCGGCTTTTCAGGTTATGTTGATACAAGACTTGTTTTACTGTGGATATAGATACTTTTGTACCTGTTTCCTCCAGCATCAACACATGGTCCTTTGTTCTGGGATTAATTCGTAACAAAGTACGTTCATTTCTAGGAGACAGAACATGTCTCCTTCCTGAGAGGTATGATGGCAGCGTGTTCCCATGGTGTTTATACTTGCATACTATTGTTTGTCCGGATGAACTTGATACTTTCAGGCATTTGGAAGGATGAACCAGACTTGTGGAGGTCTACAATTTTATTTCTGAGGTTTTGGCTGATTTTCCCATGATGTCAAGCAAAGAGGCACTGAGTTTGAAGGTAAGCCTTGAAATACATCCACAGGTACACCTCTAATTGAGTCAAATGATGTCAATTAGAAGCTTCTAAAGCCACGACATCATTTTCTCTAATTTTCCAAGCCGTTTAAAGGCACTGTCAACTTAGTGTTTGTAAACTTCTGACCCACTGGAATTGTGATACAGTGACTTATAAGTGAAATAATCTGTCTGTAATTGTTGGAAAAATTACTTGTGTCATGCACAAAGTATATGTCCTAACCACCTTGCCAAAACTATAGTTTGTTAGCAAGAAATGTGTGGAGTGATTGAAAAACAAGTTTTAATGACTCCAACCTAAGCGTATGTAAACTTCCGACTTTAACTGTATGTGTGTGTGTGTGTTGGTTCCACCTTGTGCCTGACTAGCCCTGTATATAATTGTAGGCTTTAAGCAGCTCTCTTAACTTGGGATTTCCTCTGGACAGCATCTCTCAGTACTACAGCACACTCTTTAGTGTCCTCGGATACACTGTGAATGAACGAGACAAACATGAGGTGGCTCACATGCAGCACCATCAGGACAGGGTCCCTTCCAGGAACCGGCTGACGATTAAGGGGCTACATAGCAGTCCAAACTCAGCTATGTTGCTTAGTAACAAGTTGATCCCAGATCATTGCTTACGGATCAGTGCATTTAGTGCATTCTTTGCTCTGAATGAGTATCGTAGTCTGTTAGTGAGTATTGTAGTGGGTTGTGTCACCAGGCATTGTGTGGCGGTGCTCTGTCTCAGTGCACTCAGTGCTCCGTCTGATTCACAGGTCATGAGTGACTGGCCTTCTGTGGTCACTGGTCGGCCAGTCTGTCTGGTCATAGAATGATACGTTTAGTGGGTTTCATTTGTTAGACAGTGGGTGCTCTATTTGATATGTCTAATTTTAAAATGTGATCTGATGGCTCTTTATGTATAATCTCTCTATCTATCCATCCATTGGTCCATCCTTCTTCCCTATTTCCTCTACCCTTTCTCTCCGCAGCCTACGGTTGACGATTCAACTATTCTCTCCATACAGCTAGCTGCGGTCGACTCATTCACTACCCTGCTGACTTCAGGGGGTTGCTTTCCCCTCTTTCTCCTCTTTGTATTCTGTTACTTTGTCACTTTTCCCTCTTTCTCTCTAACCCTTTTTCTCTTATGTCGCTCCTTTCTCTTTCGCCTGAATCTCTACTTTTTCTTCTCATCTTTCTTCTCTCCCTCTTCTCCCCCTTCCCCCTTTCTAAACCGGAATGTTTTTCTGTGGCTACGTTCACCGTCTCTCTGATGAACAGAGCAGGTGTTATACCGTAGATGCATCCCATATTGTACCCTATTTCCTATTTAGTGCACTACTTTTGTCCAGAGCCCTTGTAGTGCAAGACATCAAAAAGTAATGACGAGACATTGTCGCGTGTGCACCCTCTCTGGCCTTTAGGTCACCAGGCTGCTCGTTATGGCGCACACATGTCACCATCGTTACGTGCACCTGTGCGTCATCAGACTCACCTAGACTCCATCACTTCCCTGACTACCTGCCCTATATTTGTCACTCCCTTTGGTTCCTTCCCCAGGCGTTATCGTTTCTGTTCCTGTGTCATGTCTGTGCGTTGTTTGTGTTTTCTTGTTTTGTATTATGTTACGTTTATTTATTAAAACACTCCCTGAACTTGCTTCCGGACTCTCAGCGCACAACGTTACAGACATGGAAAATAAGACTATTGTAGAGTTGGGGCGGCAGGGTAGCCTAGTGGTTAGAGCGTTGGACTAGTAACCGGAAGGTTGCAGGTTCGAATTACTGAGCTGACAAGGTACAAACAAATCTGTCGTTCTGCTCCTGAACAGGCAGTTAACCCACTGTTCCTAGGCTGTCATTGAAAATAAGAATTTGTTCTTAACTGACTTTCCTAGTTAAAAAAAGGTAAAAGAAAGAAAGAGTATTGGAAACAAACCTAGGAAGGAAAGGAAGATAATTATCTAGAACCAAACCACAGGTGCGTATCATTCTAGTTCACTCTGGTTCAATGTGATGCTAATCAGATCACTCCTATGGCTGCCTGGTTTCCCTCAGTGCAGAGTAAACTCTGTTATAACTGTGTTAAGGGTATGCCATCATGGCACATATATATGCACAGTCCCATACACCATAACATACACACACACAGCTCCCTCTGTCTACAACTGTTTTCTTCTTTTCAAATCAATTCATTAAGATTTATTGGTATGGGAAAATAATATTTTACCAACAGCAACCATCAGTATTATTGTATAACTGCACACTTTGAAGTTGTTTCCTCTAGTTAGTTCTTATCCTCGCTCTAGCTGCTGTAGATCATTATTTAAAAACATCCTTATTCAGTTTGATGATCGTCCTGATTTTTGACTAGAGTACTGTGTACTGCTGTGCTGAGTTAAGTAAAACACCAACCTCTGACCCTAACACCTAAGCCTTACTTCCTTATATCCCTTGAGAGGTGAAATGGCCACTGTCTGAGTCTCTATCTGCTGAAGCATTCCTGTGGTCACTGGTCAGCATGTCACCCATCCTTACTGTACAGGTCGGCTAGGTCACTCAGACTGACAGGGGGAGTAGGAGCTGTGCTCAGCACTTTGAGACAATTCTGTTAGCGTAATCAGAATCAGAATCACCATTATTCGCCAAGTCTGCTGCATGACTAAACACTGAAAGGAAATTAAGCTAAGGAGTTACCTGCATACTGATGTGGTTGTTGTGGGGGAGTTTGATTAGTTTGTGTGTCTGAATATTAGCCTAGTGTTCTGGTTTGAGGCTGATGCTCTTGATGGTCTATAACTGACTAAACTCCAACAGCAGGCTTCAACAGTCTCTCATTCACATCAACACTCAGACTTGATCTACTAAGAGAGCAGAGGTTTCCTCTGGCCCTCATGTGTCTGAAGGGAATATACGGTCATACATTTTTCTGTAGAAACCACTAACTAACTAGGTGGGACAGACAATTGCCTCCTAATCCGTGCTAGGAAATGAGTTCAACTCTCATCAACTAAAAGCGAGAGAAAAAACAAATTGTCAATTGTTTCCCTTTTTATCTTGTAAAATGCTACCAACAAAATAGGGCTGTGCAACTATATATGTGTGTTTGTGTTTTAGTGTGGGTGCATGTGTGTGTGTTGGATCTTGTAAGAGCTGGTTTAGTAGAATCATTGCCAGGCCACAAAGCTACACAGACACACCGCATTGTGGGATTATCAAACAGCAATTGATAATCCTGTGGTGTCTGAGGCAGCCTCGCTTTGTGACGTGTGTGTGTGTGTGTGTGTGTGTGTGTGTGTGTTATAGACACATGTTAATGATAGAAGAAGTCTGCTGCATGACTAAACATGTGTGTGGGTCTGGACATGGGGACTACACTCTTAGAAAAAAGCAGAACATAAAATGGTTACTCGGCTGTCCCCATGAGAGAACCCTTTGAAGAACTATTTTTGGCTACAGGTAAAACCCTTTCTACAGAGGGTTCTACATGGAACCCAAAAGGGTTCTCCTATGGGGACAGCCAAATAACCTTTTTGGAACCCTTTTTGCTAAGAGTGTATGTGTGTGTGACAGATAAAGCATAAAAGTGAGTGACATGGGACACACAGGCTCAGTGTTAGCAGGAAACATATGGCCTGGTCTGACAGACTAGAGGGAGGGACGGTAGGAAACAGAGAACAGAACACAGCGGAACAGCTGCACCAAGGAAACCGGGATGGAAACTAAACCCGGCGAGGAAAAACTCAAGTTCTGCCAGAGAGGCTCAGCTAGGGTATAGAAAACACCGCCTGAATACACCTGGGGGTTTCCTCCAGCTGAGAAACACCTGGCTTGAAAGGTATATGTACCCTCTCTGTCTGTCTGTCTGTGTGTGTGTGTGTGTGTGTGTGTGTGTGTGTGTGTGTGTGTGTGTGTGTGTGTGTGTGTGTGTGTGTGTGTGTGTGAGTTCCACAAGTACAGTCCTGCAGTCATCCCAGTGAAAGACTCAGGGAGTCTTTTTTCCAGGAACATCTTGTCTTTGTGTCTTGTGAGTTGATTAGCTTCACGTTCCTGAGCTGTGTGTGTGTGTTTGCCAGCGTAGCAGTTTGACCTCATTTATATCAAAACAACAGCGCTATTAGCCCAGTCAGACACATATGATGAGTCAGACAACCGCCAGCCGGCTGCGGTGTGTGTGTGTGTGCGTCTGAAGTTTATATGTTGGTCTTGGTCCCATCCAATGACCACAGTGCTGGAGTCTTTTTCAGTCTCTTTTCACTCTTTCCATCTTCCTTGAACTTTCTAGGTTTTTCACCTTTTGTCTTTCTCCTTTGTCTTCCCCCCTCTCTCTAAGGTTGAGTCATGGTTAGTCACAGTTGACAGAGAGGCAATGGTTCCTAACAGGGTTTTGCAGTGCATCTCCAATCTGACATGTATGTTTACAGAGAGAAGTAGATTCATTCACATTTTATTCCAATGTTTATTTTACTCCAATGACTGTGATATGTGGTTGTCTTACAATCCCTAGTTGAATGCACTTACTGTATGGCGCTCTGGATAAGAGCGTCTACGAAGTGACCTAAATGTAAAATTCCATTAGCAGACATTCTTATCCAGAGCAACCTACAGTGTTGCCAAATAGCACGATCATCACAACTCCGCCATCACCACACATTTTTAAAACAATACCTAAGTTATAAATGTCAGTTTAAACTAAGTGTGTTGTGTGGTTAGTCCCTAGTGCAAAAAGGCTTTTTGGAGTCAGACTCTGTAAAGTTGCCGGTCATTTCCCCCCTCTTCTCCTCTCATCTCTCTGTGTTGTCGTGAGTCATTCTACCCGCCCTACATCTGCTCGTCTCTTTAGGAACCGCTTCCATACTGCCCTGGCTTGGAATGTTGGGAAAGGGCTTCAGCAATGATTTGTCAGCTCACACACTCAGATACACGCATACACAGCTCTTTAGACTTCCCCTTGCGTGTCCGGATGTGTTTAGGTTGTTTGACACTGTTCTTTGTTCCTTAGGATTAAGGGCTATGGTCTCTGTTAGACACTCATTCACAGGAGGGAGAGAGAAAGAGTGAAGAGGGTCTCTGTCCTGTTTATCCCAGAGGGAGCACAATCTTGTAAACACAGCGAACAATGGTTATGAGTAGGGAGGTGAGACGAGGACAGGGGGCAGGAGGTAGGAGGTAGGGGCAGAGGACAGGGGGCAGGAGGTAGGGGCAGAGGACGGGGCAGGAGGTAGTGGCAGAAGTTCTGCAGAGGGACAAAGGAAAATGTTCTTTATTTAAGCTTTATTTAACTAGGCAAGTCGGTTAAGAAAAAAATATTATTTACAATGACTACCTACCAGGGAACAGTGGGTTAACTGCCTTGTTCCGGGGCAAAACAACATATTTTTACCTGGTCAGCTCTGGTATTCAAACCAGCAACCTTTTGATTACTGGACCAATGCTCTAAACACTAGGCTACCTGCCACCCCGTGTTATGTATCAAACTACAGGATACATTTTCTGTCATCAAAGTTCTTTCCAACGTAAACACAGACTCACTCTGTTGATTCTGATACTGTACATGCAGTTGGCATCCGTATGACTTCCGCACATGCACACACACACACACACACACACACACACACACAAATTCCACTCCACGGCCACGGACCTTAGTTTCTTCTCCGTAATGAGTTTGGATCTGAGTAACTCCCCCACCAAATGTGAAAACATTCGGGGCCGCCTGATTGGTCCAGAAACCGATGGGTTGGGCCAGAGTTGGACAATATGTCATTGGCTTTGATATTGTGATTGGTTAGAGACGATCCAATCGCTGATTACTCTGTTTTTGGAAACGCCCCTCGTGCACCTCATCACCACAAACGACTTCAATGAAGTCAGTCTCAGACTTCAGGATGTAGCGTACGACAGAGCAGCGGAAGAGCCATCAGCAATGCCCTCCAATTCCCCAAAACATTACACCTTTCTCTTTCTTTTACTCAAAGGAAAGGAAAGGTCAGGGTCAGAGTTTGAGGAATGGTTAGTATTGAAGAGTCCATCCATCCTCTACACACATCAGAGTATTATAATGGTGACCTCAAATCGAATCACATTTTATTGGTCGCATTCATATATTTAGCAGATGTTATTGTGGGTGTAGTGAAATGCTTGTGTTCCTAGCTCCAACAGTGCAGTAGTATCTAACAATTCACAACAATACACACTCATCTAAAAGTAAAAGAATGGAATTAAGAAATGTATAAATATTAGATCGAGCAATGTGGGAGTGGCATTGACTAAAATACAGTAGAATAGAATACAGTATATGCATATGAGATGAGTAAAGCAGAATGTAAAAATGATTTAAACATGATTAAAGTGACTAGTGTTCCATTATTAAAGAGGCCAGTGATTCCAAGACTATGTACACAGGGCAGAAGCCTCTAAGGTGCAGGGTTACGTAACCGGGTGGAAGCCGGCTAGATGGACCAATTGTTCACTAGGATATGTTTTGAACCCAATGACTTGACTTGTCCTGAAACAACCAAAATAGTCTCTTTCACATAGCTCAGTAAAACCTTTACTTATGTATGTTCCAGCAGAAAAGGTCCAGACACAACCATGGCCAGAATATTGGGACTGCTGCTCTTCCTGTCAGCTCTCTGCTGCTCCCTAGCGGACAAAGTAGGTACCACACCCACTGCACTAACCACAGCTATAGAAAGATATAGAAGTTGCCCTTTGGTGCAGGTCTAAGATCAGCTTAACCTCTCAAAATGCGTCAGGTGGAAAATGCTAAACTGACCATAGATCTGCGTCTAGAGTTAACTTCATCACTACTGTTGCCATGCAGACAGTTAACTTCATCACTACTGTTTGTTGGTACTGTAGAGCTTTGAAATCACTTCTCTTACCTCTCCCGTGGCAGATTGAGCTCCGTCGCGCGAAGAGAGGGACACGCTACTATAGAGGTGAGCTTGGATCGCCCGCTCTACCCTCTACAACTGGGTCAATCTACCCTCACCCTCTGACACCCCACGTCTGTCCCTCTCGCCACACTTATCATGTGTTAGCTACAATCAATCATTTGTTTGTGTGTCACTTACACCTTGTCTTTGAATCTTACTGTCTCTCTTGTAGTAAATGACTCATGTTTGTCTCTCTCTGTGTGTATGTCTGTCTCTCTGTCTTTGTGTCTTTGTCTCTGTCCCTGTGTGTGTGTGTGTGTCCCTTTACCTGTGTGGGTGTGTATGTCTCTGTGTGTGTCTGTGTGTCTGTCTGCCTGTCTATCTATGTGTCTGTGCCTGTGTATGTGTGTGTGTGTGTGTGTCTCAGCGCGTTGTGTGGATGGCCAGTCAGCAGCGGTGCGTGGTTATGGGGACACATGGATGAGATGGAGGGGCCAGCGTGTGGAGTACTGCCGCTGTGCATCACAAGGACGAGAGCGCTGTCACTACGTGCCCGTCATCAGTGAGTGGAAACACAGACACACTTACACATAGATATAGATACAGACCAACACACACACGCTCACAAACCCCCACACCGTCTAGGCCGGCTGTTACTACACTGTTCAGCCTGTAATTTCTGCCTGTGTATATGTCTTGTTCTCTTTTCCAGTCTTCCTTTTCCACTGTTTGTCTTTGTTGGATCAACAGTAGTCCCATCCCCCTCCCTCTGTCTAACTGCCCCCATCTTGCCACTCTCTATTTACAGTACCTCTCTCTTCTGTTTCCTTACTTCCTCCACAATGGAGAGTGGTTGGTGTCGTGGAGAGAGAGGGTGCGGTCTAGGATGGAGAGTCATTAGAACACTCACCCATTGTGACTTTCACCATGTTTTAACACTCTTGGCACAAACCCTCCCGTAAACACATCCCTTCACCCCGACTGCACAACGCTGTGAGGCATGACCACCCTCTCTGATGACAGACAAATCCCTTCCATATTCCCCCGCCTGTGTGAGGTTGTGAGGTTGTGCGCTGTCAACAGAGAAATTGGAGGCTGAAGCTGTTCTGACAAAGGGAAATGATGAGCATGTGTGACGCAAAAGAGGCTGACATTTGTTATAAGCGGTGGTCACTTCGTCAAATCATTGTTGTTCGAGAAAGAGAAGAGGTGTATAAAATAAAATCTGACATGTCTGACCATCCCTCTCTACACCCCCCCCCCCCCGCGCCCCTGTAGCCTGCTATCAGTCAAGGTGCTACAACGGGGGAACCTGTAAGGAGGCGGTCTACTCCTCTGACTTCCTGTGCCAGTGTCCACCAGGCTTCACAGGAGCCCAGTGTGAGATAAGTAAGTAGATCACACCTACTCGTTCCGAGATCACACCTACAATACACTGTCAATAAATACTTCTCCTCTGGGCCCATATGCTACTGAATAACAAGGACAAGGGGATGGATATGACCAGTTTCCATTCTAGTCCCTAGTCCTTATATAGATTCCTTTAGCACTATATAGCCCCGCTATAAGTGGAATAAAACAACCTTAGCGCCGGGCTAATTTGGCTGTGCCCTGCTGCACTGCTATCGAGTCTTATCTAGTACTATCTAGTAGTAATCTTGGTTACCATCATCATTAGACCAGTAGACACGCAGGAAATGGTAGAATGCAATCCTGCTACAATGACTCATAGCGGTTATGGAGTTGTGGTCTGTGGGCCAGCCGGGAGAAAATCTGAAACTCCATGGAACCCAGTGGTTTGCTGACATAAATCAGTTTGTTTTATTCCGTTTGGAGGCTGTTGTAGACACCCTACCCACTCAACATTCCACATGTAAATTGCAAATAACATGTTGACTTTTTAATCCGTTCACAGCCAAATGAGTGAGCCCAGAGTCATATCATGTGACATCATTCACCAATGGTCATTTGTTGAAACCACAGCGGCCAAACTCTCCACATATGACTCTGAGTGAGCCTAGCCAGATCCGTATACTCTCTGAATGAGTTTAATCAATACTCATGCGTGTGTCATTTCATGGATACCATAAGATCAGGGAGCCAAAACACAGAAGAGATGTGTGAGTGAGTCCTTAGTCATGTAACCATGATGCAGGACGACAGGAGGATGACAGACACACAGAGAGACTATCAGATCAACATGGTTGTTATGATGTGGTTCCTCATAGATACCAATGACGGTGTCCAAGATGCCACCCTATTCCCGGCGTAGTGCTCTACTTTGGACCAGAATCCTTAGTGCCCTGGTCAAAAGTAGTGCGCTATAAAGGAAATGGGTTGCCATTTGGGACATAACCTATGTGTTTGGATGGCTGGATTGTACAGACTAATTTCTCTCTCTCTCTCTCCACAGACACCAATGAGAAGTGTGTGGTGGGCCAGGGTAAAGGGTACCGTGGTACGTGGAGTATCAGTCGGATCGGCTCAGAGTGTATCAACTGGAACTCTACCACCCTCAGAGGGAAGAAGTTCACAGCCAAGAAACCAGAGGCTAACAGCCTGGGGCTGGGAAACCACAACTTCTGCAGGTACACACACACGCACGCACACACACACGCACGCGCACACACGCGCACACATGCATGCACACACACACAACAATCAAGCCTTCTAGATCAATTTTCCCCTCCCCTGTTCTCTCTCTCTCAGGAATCCAGACAATGATACTAAGCCATGGTGTTATGTCTACAAGGGAAACCAAATAGTCTGGGAGTTCTGTACTCTCTCCAGCTGCCCAGCAGGTAATAACATGATTAACTATGATACCATTATAGTGTACCGGGATTTGGATACATTGTTGCCTTGCCAAACTATGACAAGAGGCTAAATCAAAAATAGATTGGCACCCAGTTTGCTTTACTGACTAACGTTATTTGGTCCACAGAGTAAATTAAATCTGAGGTCATCTGCGCCTCACCCTGTGTGTTTTTCCAGACCAGAGGCCAGTGGAGTGTGTGCAGGCCTCGGGGCAGACGTACAGGGGGACGAAGGCCGTCACTAAGAGGGGCTCCAGATGTCTTCCCTGGGACTCACCCCTCATCACCCGCAAGTTCTACAATGCATGGAGGTCAGACGCCAGACAGCTGGGGCTGGGGAGTCACAACTTCTGCAGGTAGGATCAGAAACGTACACAAACTCTCTCTCTCACGCACATATAAACCACAGGAGGTTGGTGGCACCTTAATTGGGGAGGACGGGCTCATGGTAATGGCTGGAGCGGAATGAGTGGATTGGTCTGAAATACATCAAACACATGGTTTCCATTTGCTCCGTATTATGAGCCGTCCTCCCCTCAGCAGCCTCCACTGATATGCACACACACACACACTTATACACTCTCTTCTGGCTCTCTTACAGGAACCCAGACGGTGATCTCGGCCCCTGGTGTCACGTCTACAAGAACATGAAGCTGACCTGGGAACTCTGCGATATCACAAAATGCAGTGAGTACCCCGTTACCCTGTTACCATGACTACATTCCAATAATATCGGCCGCAATACGCATCATCGTCCTCTCATGTGCCGGTCAAATGGCCACTGTCTCTTCTGCCAAGTATTTCCATCATCGTCATTACCTACAGTAGCTTACTGTAATGCACATGATAACTAAGAAGACGAGTCAATGTCTGTCAGGATTGTAGTGAGTGAAATGTGTAGGAGGTTCAATTAAGTACACTTGCAACTGTAGTCACACTGTATGAGTACTTGATATTTAATGTCATACTGAACAGTATCTGTTGTTTGTTTTTTAGCGAGGAGACCAACCACCATTACTACTCTAGGCCCCAGGGCTCCCACCAGCAACAACAACAACAGAGGTAGGACAGCCACAAAATAACACATCCAATTCACCTCTACACAGCGTTTCTCCTCCTCCACACCTCCTGCTCTCCTTCGATTCCTCATCCACACCTCCCACTCTCCTGGGCTCCTCAGCTCTGCTTCCCATGAATGTTGAGGTTTTTCTATCTACAAACAGAAAACAAAATCTAATACAAAGGCCGTCCCCCGCGGGTAGGTACCTGTGGCCAGCGTGCTGACAACAATCTCCCCTCCTTCCGTATCCTGGGAGGAGCCCGGAAGAGTGACATCACAGAGCAGCCATGGCAGGCAGCCATAAACGTGTACCAGCCCAGAAACAAAGCACACATCTTCCAGTGTGGAGGGGTCCTTATAGACTCCTGCTGGGTCCTCTCTGCTGCACACTGCTTCGACGACGGGTAGGTCTAGTACACACACTCATGCACGCATTCACACGCATCCACGCATGCAGTGCACACCCACACACATGGGTGTAACTCAGTGATCTGCTGTCTCCGTCAGGCTAAAACCAGAGCGGCTGCAGGTGGTTCTAGGCAGGACGTTTCGTAAGAACTCCTCCGGCAGTGAGCAGATCTTTGAGGTGGAGAAGTACTGGAGCCACGAGAAGTACAACCTGACAACCTTTGACAACGACATTGGTGAGCCAATGCAATGTTAAAGGCCCAGTGCAGTCAAAATTCAGTTTTCCTGTGTTTTGTATCATATTGTACATAAGCTGATGAAAATAATGTATCAGTGTCATTTCTTGTTAGTTGCTGGTTGAAAATACAATTTATATAGGACCTCCTAATCAGCCTGTTTGCATGGGCTGGAGTTTTGCCTTGCCTGGTGACAACACCAGGCAGAAAATTGGTTAATAGACCGATAACAAAGAGAGTTCCAAACCTCTCTGCCAATAACAGCTAGTTTTCAGTTTTCCCCTCCCCACTCAGACCACTCCCAGACAGTCCTAGCTAAATTCTCTCATGAGAAATAGTTTTTTACTAAAAAGCTATTTTTGTCAATTTTAATAGAAAACTATTACGATAAGGTAATTAATTGTCATCCAGAAATTATTTGAAATGAAAATGTCTGCATTTGGGCCTTTAAGCACTGACACGTCAAGCCTTAATAATAACCATGACTAATGGTTATGACATGGCTATGACATGATTATGTAGCATATATGTAGCACATAGTATAGGGCAATTTACTCATTCTCTCCCGGTCCTCCTCCTCCTCGGTGCCCTCTCCTCATCCTCTTCCTCCCTCAGTCTTGATGAAGTTGAAGAGTGATATTGGCCTGTGTGCTGTGAACGCGCCTGAGGTCCTACCCGCCTGTCTGCCTGACCCAGGCCTGGTACTGCCCGACTGGACCGAGTGTGAGATCTCTGGCTACGGCAAGGAGAAAGAGTGTAAGACCGACATCATCCTTTCTTGGAATTCTTAATCTCTTTTTTAAAACTGGTTCTATGGTTTATTTTCTGTAGCCTAAATCACACAGAATCATTTTTAAATACCTAAGGCAGTGTTTCTTAATCCTGGTCATAGGTACTCAAAAGGGGGGACATTTGTATTTGCCCTAGCATTACACTCCTGATTCCACTAATCAAAAGGTTGATGATGAGTTGATAAGAGGAATCAGGTGTGTAGTGCTAGCTAGGGCAAAACTAAACCTTTACAGGATTAACAAACACTGACCTAAGGGAATACATGCATACATTTAATACAGTATCTTCTATACATGCATACATTTAATACAGTATCTTCTATACATGCATACATTTAATACAGTATCTTCTATACATGCATACATTTAATACAGTATCTTCTATACATGCATACATTTAATACAGTATCTTCTATACATGCATACATTTAATACAGTATCTTCTATACATGCATACATTTAATACAGTATCTTCTATACATGCATACATTTAATACAGTATCTTCTATACATGCATACATTTAATACAGTATCTTCTATACATGCATACATTTAATACAGTATCTTCTATACATGCATACATTTAATACAGTATCTTCTATACATGCATACATTTAATACAGTATCTTCTATACATGCATACATTTAATACAGTATCTTCTGACGATAACCCTTGCCATCTTTTTTTAATGTAGTCTAGAGATGTAACAATGTTCTATAGTCTATAGGTTCATTGAGGAATGAATCTAATACCCTCCCCTCTCCCCATAGTTGATGCGATATACTCTGAGCGGGTGAAGAGGGGTCACGTGAGGTTATGGCCTCAGGACCGCTGTGTCCCTCATGTCTTATCTGAACGTGTGGTCACCTCCAACATGCTGTGTGCCGGGGACACCCGGGGTCTGGACGACGCCTGCAAGGTGAGGAGGGCTCTTTTTCTTCCTTCTCCTAAAACTCTCTGTCTGCATCCCAAATGGCGCCCTATTCCTTATATAGTGCATTTGTCCATAGTAGTGCACTATATACGTATGTAGGGAATAGGGTGCCATTTGGCACATAGTATGCAGCCCTAAGCCCCAAACACTCTCTGCAACACTCAGCACTTAAATAGCTAGTTAGCTGGTACGGTTGAAACAAGTATGTGTCATGTTGGATGTTAGTACTACTGCAAATCTTTATCAAATGGAACTGTATGCCTACTGCTGAACCATGACTGAACCACAACTGACCCATGTCCCTCGTCGCCTCCGCTCCTCTGCAGGGGGACTCTGGTGGTCCTCTTGTCTGTCCCAAGGATGGGAGGATGACTCTGATGGGGCTGATCAGCTGGGGAGATGGCTGTGGGAAGAAAGACAAGCCTGGGGTGTACACACGTGTTACACAATACACTGACTGGATCAGCAGCAAGAAACAGGAAACTAGCCAGTAAACAAACACACAAACACATGCACATACACACACCTGGAGAGAACTTGTGAGAGAATTCATCTGACTCCATCATCAGAGAATTCATCAGACTCCTGTCCATCAATCACAATGAATGCCTTAACCAAGGAACAGACAACCACTTAACGCACGACAGGAACTGCCAGTACTCCAGTACATTCTGTGTAAGCATTGTTTAACTCTTGTGCTTAGAGGTAGGATGCAGTAAGGTCAGAAAAAACTAAGAAAACTATGTCTCCAAAGTGAATAGACTGTTAATCAGTCCAGCTCAGTGCCTTCCAGCTGATTCCTGTTCTACCCAGAGCTATATATCTCCATATGCAGCTCACAGAATGTTGGACATTTACTTTGCACACAAGGTTCCATAGGAATGTAAATAGCCACTCCAATTAACATTCAGTTCATTTTAGAGGGAATTTTACATTGGTGGCTTGCTGTCTGAATGTTGCCATGATACATCAGTGCATATGTTACCCAATCCCACTATAACATTAACCACAAGACAATCTGCTGGATCAGAGTCAATGTAAGACAGCGGCTGCATTCCAAACTGATCCTTGAACTGCATGAAGAAAGGGGTTGAGTTGTCAAATTGGAATAAAGCCAGAGCCTGAACACAGCCACCATTATCTGTCTCCATTCCATAAGCGTTGGGTTGAGCCCAGCGATCAGCATGTACAGTATTTTAATGTTGGTTTTATGTTGAAAAGGACTGGGAGGTGTTTGCAATGACTGGGTGTATGTACTGTATCTAACATAAGCTCTTTGCTTGCAAAGCACTTGGACTCCACTTCCCTCCCATAGTATAGTATTTGGTTATGTTTGAGTGGGTGTTCATATTATGTAGTATCTCATAAACATACACTCTCTCAAGGACAGTAATGTTTTATTTGATTTTACTTGTGTGTATTAAGTTAATATTTATGTCTATTAATATTACACTTTCTTTTCTACTGTAATAGTTTATGTTTTTTAGTAGTTCAATGTGTTGTGTTTTGGAATTTCTGTTTATGTTGATCATTTATTTCTGGGGCTATCATAAGAATGACATACACCCGTCTCTTTAAATAAAAAAACATTTAAGTGAAGTTGATGGTTGATCTCTTCAATTTCTGTTGTTGTTACAGGGGTAAGCTGTGCCATAGAGTAGAGGAAGCCTAGAGGAAGCCTAGAGGAAGCCTAGAGGAAGCCTAGAGGAAGCCTAGAGGAAGCCTAGAGGAAGCCTAGAGGAAGCCTAGAGGAAGCCTAGAGGAAGCCTAGAGGAAGCCTAGAGGAAGCCTAGAGGAAGCCTAGACACATAACAGCACATACACACAGAAGTCATTTTAATGAATGTATCATCATGCCAGCACACACTGATTCCTTCCAAATCACTCATTGTTGAATTTACGATTTCCAACTTCTTGTGTAATGTTTATGTCCAATGGCTGATGAGCACCGATACGTTTTATCTATAATTTTTCTTCATTATTTCTCTTCATGATGGTGCCGGAGGGGATGGCTACCATCTTATCAGCTCTCAACCAACCATACTATTTTGTTAGTTTTTTCGCTTGGTTCGTAACTTGTTTTGTGCATAATGTTGCTGCTGCCATCTCTTATGACCGAATAGAGCTTCTGGACATCAGAACAGCGATTACTCACCTCAAATTGGACAAATACTTTTTCTTTAATGAGTCGGATTGGAAGGATATACTTCAATCACCCGAACAGACCCTCATCCCCGTCATTCGCTGGAGAAGGAAACTGAGATGTTGTGGAAAAAGATCAGGGTGCCTTGTGAGGATCAGGCAACGATTGGCTAAATTGCCTTTCCCTTCCGTCCTGCTAGCTAACGTTCAATCGCTGGAAAATAAATGGGATGAACTGAAAGCACGTATATCCTACCAACGGGACATTAAAAACTGTAATGTCTTATGTTTCACCGAGTTGTGGCTGAACGACGACATTAAGAACATACAGCTGGTGGGTTATACACTCTATCAGCAGGATAGAACAGCAGCCTCTGGTAAGACACGGAGCGGGGGCCTATGCATATATGTAAATAATAGCTGGTGCACAATATCTAAGGAAGTCTCAAGGTTTTACTCACCTGAGGTAGAGTATCGCATGATAAGCTGTAGACCACACTATCTACTATCATCTGCATTTTTCGTAGCTGTCTTACATACCACCACAGGCCGATGCTGGCACTAAAACCGCACTCAAATAGCTGTATACCGCAAAAGCAAACAGGAACGGCACTCCTAGAGGCCGGGACTTTAATGCAGGGAAACTTAAATCAGTTTTATCTAATTTCTATCAGCATGTTAAATGTGCAACCAGAGGGAAAAAAAATTCAAGACCACCTTTACTCCACACATGGCAGGGTAGCCTAGTGGTTAGAGTGTTGGACTAGTAACCGGAAGGTTGCAAGTTCAAACCCCTGAGCTGACAAGGTACAAATCTGTTGTTCTGCCCCTGAACAGGCAGTTAACCCACTGTTCCTACACTGTCATTGAAAATAAGAATTTGTTCTTAACTGACTTGCCTGGTTAAATAAAGGTAAAATAAAAAATAAACACACAGAGATGTGTACAAAGCTTTCCCTCACCCTCCATTTGGCAAATCTGACCATAATTCTATCCTCCTGATTCCTGCTTACTGGCGCTTCCTGCTTTCATTTTTGCTTGTGAATTGGTCTATAAAAAAGTGATCAGTTGAAGCAGATACTAATCTACAGGACTGTTTTGCTAACACAGATTGGATTATGTTCCGGGATTCTTCCGATGGCATTGAGGAGTACACCACATCAGTCACTGGCTTTATCAATAAGTGCATTGAGGATGATGTCCCTACAGTGACTGTACGTACATACCCCAACCAGAAGCCATGGATTACAGGCAACATTCGCACTGAGCTGAGGTAGAGCTACTGCTTTCAAGGGGCGGACTCTAAACTGGAAGCTTAAAAGAAATCCCTCTTTGCCCTCCGATGAACCATCCAACAGGCAAAGCGTCAATACAGGACTAAGATCGAATCGTACTACACCGGCTCCGATGCTCGTCAGATGTGGCAGGGCTTGCAAACTATTACAGACTACAAAGGGAAGCACAGCCGAGAGCTGCCCAGTGACACAAGCCTACCAGACGAGCTAAATAACTTTTATGCTCGCTTCGAGGCAAGTAACACTGAAACATGCATGAGAGCATCAGCTGTTCCGGATGTCTGTGTGATCACTCTCTCCGGAGCCGATGTGAGTAAGACGGCCACCCTAGTCATAGACTGTTCTCTCTGCTACCGCATGGCAAGCGGTACCGGAGTGCAAAGTCTAGGTCTAAGAGGCTTCTAAACAGCTTCTACCCCAAGCCATAAGACTCCTGAATAGCTAATCAAATGTCTACCCAGACTATTTGCATTCCCCCTCCCCCTGTCCCACCCTCTTCCATGCTGCTGCTACTCTCTGTTATTATCTTTAATAACTCTACCTACATGTACATATTACCTCAATTACCTCGACACCGCTGCCCCCGCACATTGACTCTGCACTGGTACCACCTGTATATAGCCTCCACATTGACTCTGCACTGGTACCCCCTGTATATAGCCCCACTAATGTTATTTACTGCTGCTCTTTTAATTATTTGTTATTCTTATCTCTTACTTTTCTGGGGGGGTGTTGTCTTAAAACGGCATTGTTGGTTAAGGGCTTGTAAGTAAGCATTTCACTGTAAGGTTGTATTAGGCGCATGTGACAAATAACATTTGATTTCATTTTATTTCATGTGACAAGGATTAAAAGGGATTTGCCAGTAGATTGTTGACTTGATTCATGATGATGACTGCTAGCTAAGATTTTGAAAGTATGATGTTGACATGATCAGTCCAATCAAAGCTACTGTACATATAACATGATTTCACAGACAACACAAAGATTCCTTGATGTCCTTCCAGATTCCCTCTGTCTACCCAAGGACGCCAGAGGACAAAAATCAGTTAACCACCTAACTGAGGAACTCAATTTAACCTTGCGCAATACCCTAGATGCAGTTGCACCCCTAAAAACTAAAAACATTTCTCATAAGAAACTAGCTCCCTGGTACACAGAAAATACCCGAGCTCTGAAGCAAGCTTCCAGAAAATTGGAACGGAAATGGCGCCACACCAAACTGGAAGTCTTCCGACTAGCTTGGAAAGACAGTACCGTGCAGTACCGTAGAGCCCTTACTGCTACTCGATCATCCTATTTTTCTAACTTAATTGAGGAAATAAGAACAATCCGAAATTCCTTTTTGATACTGTCGCAAAGCTAACTAAAAAGCAGCATTCCTCAAGAGAGGATGACTTTCACTTTAGCAGTGATAAATTCATGAACTTCTTTGAGGAAAAGATTATGATTATTAGAAAGCAAATTACAGACTCCTCTTTAAATCTGCGTATTCCTTCAAAGCTCAGTTGTCCTGAGTCTGCACAACTCTCCCAGGACCTAGGATCAAGAGAGGCGCTCAAGTGTTTTAGTACTATATCTCTTGACACAATGATGAAAATAATCATGGCCTCTAAACCTTCAAGCTGCATACTGGACCCTATTCCAACTAAACTACTGAAAGAGCTGCTTCCTGTGCTTGGCCCTCCTATGTTGAACATAATAAACGTCTCTCTATCCACCGGATGTGTACCAAACTCACTAAAAGTGGCAGTAATAAAGCCTCTCTTGAAAAAGCCAAACCTTGACCCAGAAAATATAAAAAACTATCGGCCTATATCGAATCTTCCATTCCTCTCAAAAATGTTAGAAAAAGGCTGTTGCGCAGCAACTTACTGCCTTCCTGGAGACAAACAATATATACGAAATGCTTCAGTCTGGTTTTAGACCCCATCATAGCACTGAGACGGCACTTGTGAAGGTGGTAAATGACATTTTAATGGCATCGGACCGAGGCTCTGCATCTGTCCTCGTGCTCCTAGACCTTAGTGCTGCTTTTGATACCATCGATCACCACATTCTTTTGGAGAGATTGGAAACCCAAATTGGTCTACACGGACAAGTTCTGGCCTGGTTTAGATCTTATCTGTCGGAAAGATATCAGTTTGTCTCTGTGAATGGTTTGTCCTCTGACAAATCAACTGTAAATTTCTGTGTTCCTCAAGGTTCCGTTTTGGGACCACTATTGTTTTCACTATATATTTTACCTCTTGGGGATGTTATTCGAAAACATAATGTTAACTTTCACTGCTATGCGGATGACACACAGCTGTACATTTCAATGAAACATGGTGAAGCCCCAAAATTGCCCTTGCTAGAAGCATGTGTTTCAGACATAAGGAAGTGGGTGGCTGCAAACTTTCTACTTTTAAACTCGGACAAAACAGAGATGCTTGTTCTAGGTCCCAAGAAACAAAGAGATCTTCTGTTGAATCTGACAATTAATCTTAATGGTTGTACAGTCGTCTCAAATAAAACTGTGAAGGACCTCGGCGTTACTCTGGACCCTGATCTCTCTTTTGAAGAACATATCAAGACCATTTCAAGGACAGCTTTTTTCCATCTACGTAACATTGCAAAAATCAGAAACTTTCTGTCCAAAAATGATGCAGAAAAATTAATCCATGCTTTTGTCACTTCTAGGTTAGACTACTGCAATGCTCTACTTTCTGGCTACCCGGATAAAGCACTAAATAAACTTCAGTTGGTGCTAAATACGGCTGCTAGAATCCTGACTAGAACCAAAAAATTTGATCATATTACTCCAGTGCTAGCCTCTCTACACTGGCTTCCTGTCAAAGCAAGGGCTGATTAAGGTTTTACTGCTAACCTACAAAGCATTACATGGGCTTGCTCCTACCTATCTCTCTGATTTGGTCCTGCCGTACATACCTACACGTACGCTACGTTCACAAGACGCAGGCCTCCTAATTGTCCCTAGAATTTCTAAGCAAACAGCTGGAGGCAGGGCTTTCTCCTATAGAGCTCCATTTTTATGGAACGGTCTGCCTACCCATGTCAGAGACGCAAACTCGGTCTCAACCTTTAAGTCCTTACTGAAGACTTATCTCTTCAGTGGGTCATATGATTGAGTGTAGTCTGGCCCAGGAGTGGGAAGGTGAACGGAAAGGCTCTGGAGCAACGAACCGCCCTTGCTGTCTCTGCCTGGCCGGTTCCCCTCTTCCCACTGGGATTCTCTGCCTCTAACCCTATTACAGGGGCTGAGTCACTGGCTTACTGGGGCTCTCTCTTGCCGTCCCTGGAAGGGGTGCGTCACCTGAGTGGGTTGATTCACTGATGTGGTCATCCTGTCTGGGATGGCGCCCCCTTTGGGTTGTGCCATGGCGGAGTTCTTTGTGGGCTATACTCAGCCTTGTCTCAGGATGGTAAGTTGGTGGTTGAAGATATCCCTCTAGTGGTGTGGGGGCTGTGCTTTGGCAAAGTGGGTGGGGTTATATCCTTCCTGTTTGGCCCTGTCTGGGGGTGTCCTCGAATGGGGCCACAGTGTCTCCTGACCCCTCCTGTCTCAGCCTCCAGTATTTATGCTGCAGTAGTTAATGTGTCGGGGGGCTAGGGTCAGTTTGTTATATCTGGAGTACTTCTCCTGTCCTATTCGGTGTCCTGTGTGAATCTAAGTGTGCGTTCTCTAATTATCTCTTTCTCTCTCTCTCTCTCTCTCTCTCTCTCTCGGAGGACCTGAGCCCTAGGACCATGCCCTAGGACTACCTGACATGATGACTCCTTGCTGTCCCCAGTCCACCTGGCCGTGCTGCTGCTCCAGTTTCAACTGTTCTGCCTTATTATTATTCGACCATGCTGGTCATTTATGAACATTTGAACATCTTGGCCATGTTCTGTTATAATCTCCACCCGGCACAGCCAGAAGAGGACTGGCCACCCCACATATGCTCTCTCTAATTCTCTCTTTCTTTCTCTCTCTCGGAGGACCTGAGCCCTAGGACCATGCCCCAGGACTACCTGACATGATGACTCCTTGCTGTCCCCAGTCCACCTGACCGTGCTGCTGCTCCAGTTTCAACTGTTCTGCCTTATTATTATACGACCATGCTGGTCATTTATGAACATTTGAACATCTTGGCCATGTTCTGTTATAATCTCCACCCGGCACAGCCAGAAGAGGACTGGCCACCCCACATAGCCTGGTTCCTCTCTAGGTTTCTTCCTAGGTTTTGGCCTTTCTAGGGAGTTTTTCCTAGCCACCGTGCTTCTACACCTGCATTGCTTGCTGTTTGGGGTTTTAGGCTGGGTTTCTGTACAGCACTTTGAGATATCAGCTGATGTACGAAGGGCTATATAAATAAATTTGATTTGATTTGATTTGACATAATTGTATCTGTGTCCAATGACCTTGAGCCTTCTTGGATGTGAACTTCTAATGTAACTCTATGGCAGTACCCAAGTGGCTAGAATTTTCTAGCTCTACCCTTAGACTTGGCCTTGACGTAGTGTCCCCATGAGTGACAGAACGCTGAGCAACGCTCCATATTTTCTGCTGGCTTGCCCCACCACCACTGAATCACCTGCATTTTGGAGTTGTCTTACTCAAGAAAACAAAAAAGAGACCATGTCTGTATCCAGTTTTATTAACTAAATTATATATATACATTTTACATTGTTTCCAAACTAATATGTGACACGTATTAATGCCAAAATAACATCTATTTTTTTTTTAAATGCTAAAAATGCTGGGTTGAAAACAGGTGGGGCTCTACCCCACCTGCCCTGAATGATGGGTCTCCACTGGACTTAGCCTGTTCTCAGAAGTTATCCTTATGCTGCATATAGGACCATACAACTTTACTGATTCAAAAATGTAACTTTAACATTTTTTTTTTTTTTTTAGCGGCAGCCAGGCAACAAGTAGGACAGGCTGTAAACCAGGTGGCACTTAGCAGTCAGAGTGACGGGGTGGAATGCAAATGATCAGAGAGAGAGAGAGAGAGAGAGAGAGAGAGAGAGAGAGAGAGAGAGAGAGAGAGAGAGGCGCATCAGGACTGTTGTAGCTGCTAGCCTAACTGTTCATAGTTCAATGTTCCTTGTCCCGCTCTTACTCTAATGTGTATTTGCATCTGAGGTCAGCAACAAAGGAATTTCCTCATGAGTTGAGAAGAGAGACTCCAAAATTATGACAATGGTAATGTACAGTTTCAATTTGTTACCTTCTGAAAATAGTCAGACAATGATAGAACATATAAACTTTAGAACATTTAAACTTTGTACAGACGTCTCACTTTGCGTTGATAAAAGGAAATTAGACACAGCCCAATTTGCATATAACGTTGCAACAAATTGTTCAGAAACTTAGAAATACAGTAGTAGGCTACCTTCATTACGGAATGGAGAACTGTGAGGATTGTTATAATGGTGAGTCATACAGTTTTACAGTGTTATACAGTGTGGACTTTCACTTTTCGTACAGTGGCTCTGTTGTTGATCAAGTAAACGGTGTCACCTGCTCCCAGTTATTGCTTTCAATTTCTCTGCCTACACAAGCACCCAATATCAACACTCACACAGCTGTGTAATGCCTAAGATTAGAATGTTTACCAGTCATTAAAATCATTCCCTAAATTAAAGGTTTTCACTGCAATATGTCCATGCGCATTAATAGTTGTTAATTATTTATTTATTTGTTATTAAATAATGATACGTGTAGTGATTGAAAGGGAACAGCTGATACAGAGCTTGAGATCCATTGGTGTTTTCGGGGGTGTGTGCCCATAATATCTCCTTTCTCCTGAAGTGTACACTCGTTCACTACTTCACACACATTTAAAAGCATTGACGGGATTGGGCTAGAGAGGGTTTCCACCATATTTCTTATATCAGTCATTATCTTTTAAATCAGTGAAGGTAAGTGAAGAAGTGCACACTTTGGGAAGAAGGAGAGAAATTGGGATGTGGCCAGAGGGAGCCACAACCACCTGATCTGTGCCAGAAAGGTGCAGACCTCTTAGAAGAGGTCGTAGTAGCCACGATCACATACTGGGAGGCTATCTGGCCTAGTAGTATTGAAGTCCATGATAGCTAAGGGTTTTGCTTGTACAATAGTAATGTGCCATGATGTGAAATACACTGTAAGATAAACCTCTAGAAAATAGTTACCCAATACATGTATGGCTGTACCATTGCACTTTACTAGGCAGAACCAGAAGCCAGCACACCTGTGAGCAGCTTAGCATTAGCCAGGGCAACTGCACTGTGCTCTGTCCCTGTTTGCATCAGATACGATTCATAGTCACACGGCCATTTCCCTTTTCTACTGGTAGTTTATGGTCTCCCACGGTCCATAACAATGTCCTTTTCTGTGGTCACTATCACTCTCCCTTGCTTAAAGGGCTAGCTCAGAACACAACCATAAATGTATCGTTTTCATATTATAGATGTTGTCAAGCCGAGCTCATTATTGAATACATTGCCGGCTCCCTTCTCTAAAATTAGACTGGGATATTCAGACTGGGTGAAAAACAAGAGATTGCTATTTGAAAGGGTTTACGCAGATACTGTTAATTGGATAATGAACATGCATGACAGATTTAAACTCTGCTGCCTGGGACACAAACAATAACAAAGTAAGGAATCCTCAGCTTACTTGCTGTATTTGCTTTTATGTATTTCGTAATCAACATGTTGCGGTCTTTCTTGGTCTATATACAAATCACTTCAAAGGTAGTTGAGTTATTCAGTTAACAACACTAAACAGGACATGCTAGTGATTTAAGACGTGTCAGGACATGAATATGTTAAAGACGGCGCCTAGGACTGTAACAATGGGGGAAATTATATTCAAAGTAGTGTTGACCTGAGGCATAGATATCAGTTATGACTCATGACATCTTCCTTTCCACTAATTAAACAGACCTACAGCTGGCTAACCATAATGCCAGAGAATCCCTGCAGTCTATAAAAGTTTCATGGAATGATTAGTTGATAGATTGACTGGTTCGTTGATTGATAATGACACTGTTTAAGTAATGGGATACAGTAGAACAGAAAATAGATTTGTTTGCTAAAGAGAGACTTTAGCAAAGACCATGTGGGCTGGCTTTGTTCATTATCAATGTTGACGCACAGGATATCTAAACATTAACCTAATGAATCAACTCAAACTGTTCTTCTCTTGCCCCCCCGCCACCCCCCCTCTCCCATATCCACTCTCCCTGTCTCATTCTCCCCTTTCCCTCCCCCTCTCTATTTCTGGGATCATTTACATCAGTCCTTCCTCTCCTCTCTGACCTGCCATGCTGTGAAAACACAGCCAAGTACACTTCCTGGTTTTAGTCATCTGTTTCATCATGGGGACAGTGTGCCACACATTACAGCCTCTATTATCCTCCTCTCCCACATACACACATTGATGTGGCTTCACTAGATCATTTGTCCTTTGTGTAATCATTTGTGTAAATAGTTTCTTTCACCTACTAAGGCTAGTATAAAAGACGTCTTTTAGATTGTTGGGACATCTAAATTCTCAATATTCCCCTGTGGTAGTTTGTGATCGTTAGTCATCTTCAAAGTTGTTTCATTCTAATTTATTCTGACCTGAGGTCTTGGCTTTGGATTAAAGCTCTTTTGTCTAGCTTAGTGACCTTCGGAACATAAAGCAGTCATTGACACAGCCTGTGTATTAGCTCTGATAGCGA
This sequence comes from Oncorhynchus tshawytscha, assembly GCF_018296145.1. Taxonomy (NCBI): domain Eukaryota; kingdom Metazoa; phylum Chordata; class Actinopteri; order Salmoniformes; family Salmonidae; genus Oncorhynchus; species Oncorhynchus tshawytscha. The sequence goes on from NC_056432.1 coordinate 33,809,069, forward strand.
GTCTGATGGGAGAGTTAATTACATGTAAATATCTGGGATGGGCCAGACATATAGTGTAACGGCACCGTTTATCGTATGATGTCACACAACCGGTATGAAAACAATATTGTTGAGATTGCATCGTGATTGTGTTCGTGTGTGTGCTACAGACTTCACAGTCAATTCTGTTTCCTTTTTCAGAGTTTCTTTGGAAAATTGAAGAACCTGTAAGTAGCCTACAGTGAAGATAAACGTTTTGTTCTTCAGTCTTATATGCCTTCCTCTGGCCAGAAACATAAGCCACTGACATGACACAGCACGCAAGTAACATCTCTCTTTTTCATTACAGACACAGTGGGCCTCCAGCTCCACCCAAAAGAATAGGTGAGCCTTCAGGAAATGCCCCTTATTATGCTCATTGTTATAGGGATCCTCTATATGGAAGTTCTAATGTAATGTGTTTCTTCTGCTCTCTCCCTCGTCGCTCTACCTCTCCTCTCCCCAATTTCTCTCTCTCTTTCTCCATCCCCCTTCTCTACTTTCTCTCTGTCTCTATTGATTTGTTTCAGAGAACAATGCGGGGTATGGTGGCTGGCCAGAAGATGAGTTTGTAAGTAGAAATCACACACATACACACGGGCCCAGACTGACACGCCAATGGATATTTTGTTGAGAGGTCCTGTGTGGTCTTCTTGTGTGTATAACAGGACGATGAGGATGGGAACACATATGAGGCTCCCCCCTGTGAGCGACCGGCCATGAAGGTTCCTCCCAGACATGTGGAGGAGAACGTCTATTTAGGTAACACCACCACTGTAGACTATCCTTCTCATTTGAGATTAGCTGAAATCTGACTTTCATGGAAAGTATGCATTGATGCCAATGGGAGTTTGGTGCGTGGATCTCAAGTTATAATTTGTATGTAATGTTTTGAGGTGTGTTTTTATGTGAAAACACCATTTTCTTGTTGCTGTTTTTGTGTTCCACAGATAGTTCTTCAGAGAGGTCCAATCGTGTTCTTCCCAAAAGACAGGCAGCACCACCCCCAAGGCCAGCCAAGATGGCGCCCATGGGCAAAGCATCGGTAAACTATCAGAGTATCAATGCCCATGCCTACCTCTGGCTAGCCTGTCTCTGTGTGTCTGCATACCTTTAGTGTTATTTAATGTTGTCTTTCCCCTCTATAGAAACAGCAGCCTCACCATCAGCCTGACCCTGAGGAGTTCTACATCGACCCCAACACCAAGAAACGTGAGACACCTCTCTCTATCCTGTCTTTCTATCCTCCTCTCTCTATCCTCTTCTCTCTATCCTCCCCTCTCTATCCTCCTCTCTCTATCTTCTTCTCTCTATCCTCTTCTGTCTATCCTCCTCTCTCTATCCTCCTCTCTCTATCTTCTTCTCTCTATCCTCTTCTGTCTATCCTCCTCTCTCTATCCTCCTCTCTCTATCTTCTTCTCTCTATCCTCTTCTGTCTATCCTCTTCTCTCTATCCTCTTCTCGCTATCCTCCTCTCTCTATCCTCGTCTTTCTACCCTCCTCTCTGTCCTCTTCTCTCTATTCTCCTTTCTCTATCCTCCCCTCTCAATCCTCTTTTCCCTATCCTCCTCTCTATCCTCCTTTCTCTATTATCTTCTCTCTATCATCCTTTCTCTATTATCTTCTCTCTATCATCCTTTCTCTATCCTCTTCTCTCTATCATCTTTCTCTATTATCTTCTCTCTATCATCCTTTCTCTATTACGGGGTGGCAGGGTCGCCTAGTGGTTAGAGCGTTGGACTAGTAACCGGAAGGTTGCGAGTTCAAACCCCCGAGCTGACAAGGTACAAATCTGTTGTTCTGCCCCTGAACAGGCAGTTAACCCACTGTTCCCAGGCCGTCATTGAAAATAAGAATTTGTTCTTAACTGACTTGCCTGGTAAAATAAAATAAAAATTCTCTATTATCTTCTCTCTATCCTCCTCTCTCTATCATCCTTTCTCTATTATCTTCTCTCTATCCTCCTTTCTCTATTATCTTCTCTCTATCCTCCTCTCTCTATCATCCTTTCTCTATTATCTTCTCTCTATCCTCCTTTCTCTATTATCTTCTCTCTATCATCCTTTCTCTATTATCTTCTCTCTATCCTCCTCTCTCTATCCTCCTTTCTCTATCCTCTTCTCTCTATCCTCCTTTCTCTATCCTCTTCTCTATGTCCTCCTCTCTCTATCATCTTCTCTATCCTCCTCTCTTTATCCTCCCCTCTCTCTATCCTCCCCTGTCTCTATCTCTATTCTCCTCTCTGTCCTCCCCTCTCTCTATCTTCTTCTCTCTATCCTCATTTCTCTATCCTCATTTCTCTATCCTCCTCTCTGTCCTCTTCACTATATCCTCCCCTCTCTCAATCCTCTTCTCTCCATCATCCTTTCTCTATCCTCCCCTCTCTGTCCTCTTCTCTTTATCCTCCTCTCTCTATCCTCCCCTCTCTATCATCCTCTCTCTATCCTCTTTGTCCAGGACATGCAAGTTTCAAGTGTTATTAGTCGTATGTATGGTATATACTGTCCAAAGAAGTGCATACTTGCAGGTTTTTTCTCTCGACAATACAACAATAATAAGAAATAATAAAAGATACTAATACATACATAAAGTAAATGGCTCAGTAGAATAGAATAAAGATTTTAGCATAAGTATGATACAGGTGTTTAGAGGAAAGGAATTCAGCTGCAAGTGTTTAACTTGTGCAGTATTTAAATCAAATCAAATTTGATTTGTCACATGCAGATGTTAATGCGAGTGTAGCGAAATGCTTGTGCTTCTAGTTCCGACCATGCAGTAATATCTAACAAGTAATCTAGTTGAACAATTTCACAACAACTACCTTATACACACACGTGTAAAGGAATGGATAAGAATATGTGCATAAAAATATATGAATGAGCGATGGCCGAACGGCATAGGCAAGATGCAGTAGATGGTATAGAGTACAGTATATACATATGAGATGAGTAATGTAGGGTATGTAAACATTATATGAAGTGGCATTGTTTAAAGTGGCTAGTGATACATTTATTACATACATTTTTTCATTATTAAAGTGGCTAGAGATGAGTCAGTATGTTGGCAGCAGCCACTCAATGTTAATGATGGCTGTTTAACAGTCTGATGTCCTTGAGATAGAAGCTGTTTTTCAGTCTCTCGGTCCCTGCTTTGATGTACATGTACTGACCTCGCCTTCTGGATGATAGCGGGGTGCCCCCGGTGATGCGTTGTGCAGACCTCACTACCCTCTGGAGAGACTTATGGATGTGGGCGGAGCAGTTGCCATACCAGGCGGTGATACAGCCTGACAGGATGCTCTCGATTGTGTATAAAAGTTTGTGAGTGTTTTTGGTGACAAACCGAATTTCTTCAGCCTCCTGAGGTTGAAGAGGCGCTGCTGCGCCTTCTTCACACGCTGTCTGTGTGGGTGAACCATTTCAGTTTGTCCGTGATGTGTACGCCGAGGAACTTAAAACTTTCCACCTTCTCCACTACTGTCCCGTCGATGTGGATAGGGGGCTGCTCCCTCTGCTGTTTTCTGAAGTCCACGATCATCTCCTTTGTTTTGTTGACATTGAGTGTGAAGTTATTTTCCTGAAACCACACTCCGAGGGACCTCACCTCCTCCCTGTAGGCCGTCTCGTCATTGGTAATCAAGCCTACCACTGTAGTGTCGTCTGCAAACTTGATGATTGAGTTGGATGCCCCTGTGGGGCCCCAGTGTTGAGGATCAGCAGGGTGGAGATGTTGTTACCTACCCTCACCACCTGGGGGTGGCCCGTCAGGAAGTCCAGGACCCAGCTGCAAAGGGTGGAGTCGAGACCCAGGGTCTCGAGCTTAATGACGAGTTTGGAGGGTACTATGGTGGTAAATGCTGAGCTGTAGTCGATGAACAGCATTCTTACATAGGTATTCCTCTTGTCCAGATGGGTTAGGGCAGTGTGCAGTGTGCAGTGTGATTGTGATTGCGTCGTCTGTGGACCTATTGGGGTGGTAAGCAAATTGGAGTGGGTCTAAGGTGTCAGGTAGGGTGGAGGTGATATGGTCCTTGACTAGTCTCTCAAAGCACTTCATGATGACGGAAGTGAGTGCTACGGGGCGATAGTCATTTAACTCAGTTACCTTCACTTTCTTGGGAAGAGGAACAATGGTGGCCCTCTTGAAGCATGTGGGAACAGCAGACTGGGATAAGGATTGATTGAATATGTCTGTAAACACACAGCCAGCTGGTCTGCGCATGCTCTGAGGGCGCGGCTGGGGATGCCGTCTGGGCCGGCAGCCTTGCGAGGGTTAACACGTTTAAATGTTTTACTCATGTTGGCTGCAGTGAGGGAGAGCCCGCAGGTTTTGGAAGCGAGCCGTGTCAGTGGCACTGTGTTGTCCTCAAAGCAAGCAAAGAAGTTGTTTAGTTTGTCTGGGAGTAAGACATTGTGGTCCGTGATTGACTGTAGACCCGGCCACATACCTCTCGTGTCTGAGCCGTTGAATTGCAACTACTTTGTCTCTATACTGACGCTTAGCTTGTTGATTGCCTTGAGGAGGGAATAGCTACACTGTTTGTATTAGGTCATGTTTCCGGTCACCTTGCCCTGATTAAAAGCAGTGGATGCACTTTCTAATTAACTTGCTCACCAAATTAGCGTATTCATCAGTGTTATTGTCAGACACTATGCGGAACATATCTCAATCCACATGATCGAAGCAATCTTGAAGCGTGGAATCCGATTATTCAGACCAGCGTTGAACAGACCTGAGTCTGGAAGCAGCAGTTGTGATGTGTGTGTAGCCTGAATATGTGTGTGGATGTGTGTATGTCTGTGTGGGTGAGTGAGTGAGTGAGTGCATGTGTGCTAATGTGCGGAGAATCAGAGCAGGTGGTCAATCCAGTTCAAGTGTTCAGCAGTTTGATGGCTTGTAGATAGAAACTGTCTCTGAGCCTGTTGGTATCCGACCTCATGGTCCGATAACGTCTGCTCGACAGTAAGGGAGTGAATAGCTCTTGGCTGGGGTGTGTGGGGTCCTTGATGATGCCGCGGGCCTTCCTCAGGCACCGTTTCGAATAAATGTCCTGGATGGGTGGGAGTTTATCCTATATGATGATTGTGTATTTTAAATGTGGATATGAATTGTGCCCTATACATAGATGTGAATATTGATTGATGAAAAGGTGTAAAAATTCATATAATTCTTGAGGCATGTAATTGTACAGGAGAATTGACTTAAACAAACGAGTAAGTTAAGTTTGAGATGGTCAAGCTTCCCTCTCTCTCTCTCTAGCTCCTGAGGTAGACAGAAAGGAGAAGCCAGGGAAAAGGTCTACTCCTAAGAAGTCTGCCCCTCCTCCTTCCCGCCCTGCCCCTGCTCCCACCCCTCCCCCTGCAGAGGAAGGTAAACGCTACAGTTATAGATCTAGTTCCTGTCCGACTAGTAATTTAGGTGCAAGCAGTGCATTGCATCAATCATTGGTTGCATTCCAAGTCATCGACTGTGCATAGCTGATATGTTAAATACCTATCCAGTTGTTGTAAGATCTGGCATGCATCTGCAATGTAGTCGTGCAGGATCTCGACCAATAGTCAGACCCTGGAACCCTGATAGGACATTGGTGTGCTATTACATCAAGTCACCACTAGAGGGATGTGTGATTCTGCAACAGCATCAGCCTCTGTTTTCTCTTTGCAGATGTCTACCTGGATCCTAATGAAGGACAGGTGAGCCCAACACATCGTTAACAGACAGAGCCTCACCCCTAACTCCAACCCCCAAACCTTAGCCTTTTTATCCGCTGTACCCTTTTAACACATTCTTGATGGACAATCAGTATATTCATAGTTCCATAGGGCCATGAGATGTCTGGTCTCTGGACAATTTCTAATTCAGCCAGAGAGAGGTGATTAATATGCGTGTTGTGTCTCTGTTTCAGGCAGACAGTGATGACCTGTATCTGGAGCCCACAGCAGGTCAGTTACTCCTGTAGAACCACTAATACAGCCTCAGTGTCAATGCATTTATACTGAGGTTTGACTAGATAATATATTTTATATGAGATAAAGAGACAGGACATGAATTCCAAATTATTAAAGAAAAAACGTATTTAGCTTATTTTGAGAGAAAATAATCCTTGGCACTGTCAAGAATAAGTACTCCTGTTTCACCAGCTTGCCCCCCTGCTCCTCGCGGGCCCGTAAGGATGCCCCTCCTACCCAAGACAGCAATTGCCCCTCCCCCCATGCCCATGTGAGTACACCTGTCAAGACACGAGATGAAAAATGCACAAACTCATCTTGGTGTAATTTAGGTGTATATCACCACTTCCATTCTTTTCATAGTTATGCAAATGCATAACTGAATTGACTGGATTAACCTGGCCTTGACACCATCCCTGAAACCAGTGCCATTCTATGTCATGAGAGAAGCCATGTTATTGTTTTTGAGTTTTATTGTTTGACATGCGATATCAGCTCAATCCCATCATGTATGTCTGTCTGTCTTTCTCTGTAGAAAACCTCCAGTACCCAGAGCCAAGTCGGTGAGTTTCTCCATGGTTCACACATGATTTAACACACTACGGGCACATGATTTAACACACTACGGGCACATGATTTAACACACTACGGGCACATGATTTGACACACTACGGGCACATGATTTAACACACTACGGGCACATGATTTAACACACTACGGGCACATTATTTAACACACTACGGGCACATTATTTAACACACTACGGGCACATGATTTAACACACTACGGGCACATTATTTAACACACTACGGGCACATGATTTAACACATCACAACACTGGCCGGTTTCTAACACAGAATTTGCCTATTTCAGAGATTCTCCACTGAACATGTTTTTTAGTGCAGGGGTATAGGCCTTATCTGTGTCCACATTTGAATGAGTTTCACAATTTCCTGCATTCCAGAGTTCTCTACTGGTCAGTGAGGCAAAAACAGGTAAGTGACACTACATTCTGTCTGACTAAAAATAGATGGATCATGATGATAAGGTCAGCATCCCAAATGGCCTGTTCCCTACATGCACTACTTTTGACCAGAGCCCTACATTGGGAACTGAGTGCCATTTGGAACACAACCATGAAGTGAAAATGCAGAACCTGGTCCATTGCTGTGTTTCTGTGACCCTCCCCAGCTCCTCCGCCTGATGTGAAACGCTCCACGTTCCCTGGCAAGCTGCCCCCACCCACCCCAGGCATCAAACCCCCCCTCCCTGCATCCCTAAAGGAACCAAAACCCAGGTGAGGCTTGGGCACACAGCCACTCTCACAGCACTATGCATGTACACACTGGATGAGACCACGCTATACGCTGCAAGAACATACATGTTTTACATGTGTTAAACATGTGATGCAGGTTCATGCTTTATGAACTTTCAGTCCTGTACAAGCAGCAACAGTCAAACACATGGATACCACTTAGTATTGCCTGATAACGATTTACATTCTGTTGAGGTCTATAAAGAGGATCTTATGTTTGAAGTGTTAAGATGGCGCCGAATAGGATGACTGACGTTTTACTGGCTCCTAACCAACTGTGCTATTTTTTTGTTTTTTTGTACTGTCTGTAACTTATTTTGTACCTAATGTTGCTGCTACCATCTCTTATGACCGAAAATAACTTCTGGACATCAGAACAGCGATTATTCACCTCGAACTGGATGAAGCTTTTTCCTTTAACGAGTCCGATGAGAAGGATATACTGCTTTCCCGGGAACAGGCCCAAATCCCCATAATTTGCGTGAAGAAAAGACGAAGGAAAAGGGGGCGCAGGTCAGGCTGCCTTCTGAGAATCCGTAGGCAAGCGAGTAAACTCCCACTGCCATCCGTTCTACTGGCTAACATGCAATCATTGGAAAATCAAAATTGATGACCTACGATTACGACTATCCTACCAACGGGACATTAAAAACTGGAATATCTTATGTTTCACCGAGTCGTGGCTGAACGACCACAGCGATAATATAGAGCTGGCGGGATTTTCCATGCACCAGCAGAATATAGATGAAGCTTTGTCTGGTAAGACGAGGGGTGAGGGTGTGTGTCTTTTTGTCAATAACAGCTGGTGCATGATGTTAAATATGAAATAAATCTTAAGGTATTGCTCGCCTGAGGTAGAGTACCTTATGATAAGCTGTAGACCAGACTATCTACCAAGAGAGTTCTCATCTTGTCACATTCTGACCTTTATTTCCTTTGTTTTGTCATTATTTAGTATGGTCAGGGCATGAGTTGGGGTGGGCAGTCTATGTTTGTTTTTCTATGATTTGGGTATTTCTATGTTTCGGCCTAGTATGGTTCTCAATCAGAGGCAGGTGTCATTAGTTGTCTCTGATTGAGAATCATACTTAGGTAGCCTGGGTTGCACTGTTTGTTTGTGGGTGATTGTCTATGTTGATGGCTTGTTTCAGCGCAGCTCACATTAGCTTCAAGGTTGTTATTTTGTTCACTGTTTTTTTTATAGTGTTTCAGTGTTCAGTGTTTTCTTTATTAAAATTCATGATGAACACATATCACGCCGCATTTTGGTCCTCCGATCCTTCTCGCCTCTCCTCTTCAGATGAAGAGGAGGACGACCGTGACACATCTATATTATTCGAAGCTGTCTATTTGCCACCACAGACCGATGCTGGCACTAAGACAGCAACTCAACCAACTCTATAAGGCCATAAGCAAGCAAGAAAATGCTCAATCAAAAGCAGCGCTGCTATTTGCTGGGGACTTTAATACAGGCAAACTTAAGTCAGTTTTACAACATTTTTACCAGCATGTCATATGTGCAACCAGAGGAAAAAAACCTCTAGACCACCTTTACTCCACACACAGAAATGCATACAAAGCTCTCCCCCGCCCTCCATTTGGCAAATCTAACCATAATTCTAGCCTCCTGATTCCTGCTTACTAGCAAAAACAAAAGCAGGAAGTACCAGTGACCTGGTCAGATGACGCGGATGCTACGGTACAGGACTGTTTTGCTAGCACAGACTGGAATATGTTCCGGGATTCATCCAATGACATTGAGGTGTATACCACCTCAGTCATCAGCTTCATCAATAAGTGCATCAATGACTTCGTCCCCACTGTGACCGTGCGTACATATCCCAACCAGAAGCCATGGATTGCAGACAACATCCGCAGCGAGCTAAAGGCTAGAGCTGGTGCTTTCAATGAGCGGGACACTAATCCGGATGCTTATAACAAGTCCCGCTATGCCCTCAGACGAACCATCAAACAGGCAATGCAGGATTAAGATTGAATCCTACTACACCTACTACACCTTTAAACAGGTCAACATTCAATCTCTCCCTGACCCAGTCTATAATACCTAAACTCAGCAAAAAAAGAAACATCAACTTTTTCAGGACCCTGTTAATGAACATGCACCTGTGGAACGGTCGTTAAGACACTAACAGTAATTAAGGTCAGAGTTATGAAAGTTTAGGACACTAAAGAAGCCTTTCTACTGACTCTGAAAAACATCAAAAGAAAGATGCCCAGGGTCCCTGCTCATCTGTGTGAACATGCCTTAGGCATGCTGCAAGGAGGCATGAGGACTGCAGATGTGGCCAGGGCAATAAATTGCAATGTCTGTACTGCTGATCGTCCTCGCAGTGGCAGACCACGTGTAACAACGCCTGAACAGGATCGATACATCTGAACATCACACTTGCAGGACAGGTACAAGATGGCAACAACAACTGCCCGAGTTACACCAGGAATGCACAAACCCTCCATCAGTGCTCAGACTGTCCGCAATAGGCTGAGAGAGGCTGAACTGAGGGCTTGTAGGCCTGTTGTAAGGCAGGTCCTCACCAAACATGACCGGCAACAACGTTGCCTATGTGCACAAACCCACCGTCTCTGGACCAGACAGGACTGGCAAAAAGTGCTCTTCACTGACGAGTCGTGGTTTTGTCTCACCAGGGGTGATGGTCGGATTTGCGTTTATCATCGAAGGAATGAGCGTTACACAGAGGCCTGTACTCTGGAGAGGGATTGATTTGGAGGTGGAGGGTCCATCATGGTCTGCGGCGGTATGTCACAGCATCATCGGACTGAGCTTATTGTCATTGCAGGCAATCTCAACGTTGTGTTACAGGGAAGACATCCTCCTCCCTCATGTGGTACCCTTCCTGCAGGCTCATCCTGACATGACCCTCCAGCATGACAATGCCACTAGCCATACTGCTCCTTCTGTGCGTGATTTCCTGCAAGACAGGAATGTCAGTGTTCTGCCATGGCTAGCAAAGAGGCCGGATCTCAATGCCATTGAGCACGTCTGGGACCTGTTGGATAATAGGGTGAGGGCTAGGGTCATTCCCCCCCAGAAATGTACAGGAACTTGCAGGTGCCTTGGTGGAAGAGTGGGGTAACATCTCACAGCAAGAACTGGCAAAGCTGGTGCAGTCCATGAGGAGGAGATGCACTGCAGTACTTAATGCAGCTGGTGGCCACACCAGATACTGACTGCTACTTTTGATTTTGAACCCCCCTTTGTTCAGAGACACATTATTCCATTTCTGTTAGTCACATGTCTGTGGAACTTGTTCAATTTATGTCTCAGTTGTTGAATCTTGTTATGTTCATCCAAATATTTACACATGTTACGTTTGCTGAAAATAAACGCAGTTGACAGTGAGAGAACATTTCTTTTTTTTGCTGAATTTACATGTTTCAAGCAGACCACCATATTCCATGTGCCAAAGGTAGCGAAGGTAACCTGCCTAAATGATTACCGCCCCGTAGCACTCACGTTGGTAGCCATGAAGTGCTTTGAAAGTCTGGTCATGGCTCACATCAACAACATCTTCCCGGATACCCTAGACCCACTCCAATTTGCATATAGCCTCAACAGATCCACAGATGACGCAATCTTAATCGCATTCCACACTGCACTTTCTCACCTGGACAAAAAGAACACCTATGTGAGAATGCTGTTCATTGACTACAACTCAGCATTCAACATAATAGTGCCCACGAAGCTCATCACTAAGCTAAGGACCCTGGGACTAAACACCTCCCTCTGCAACTGGATTCTGGACTTCCTGGTGGGCCGCCCCCAGGTGGTAAAGGTAGGCAACAACACATCTGCCACAGTGATCCTCAACACTGGGGCCCCTCAGGGGTGTGTACTTAGTCCCCTCCTGTACTCCCTGTTCACCCACGACTGTCTTGCCAAACACGACTCCAACACCATCATTAAGTTTGCTGACGACACAACAGTGGTAGGCCTGATCACAGACAACGATGAGACAGCCTATAGGGAGGAGGTCAGAGAACTGGCAGTGTGGTGCCAGGCCAACAACCTCTCCCTCAATGTGAGCAAGACAAAGGAGCTGATTGTGGACTACAGGAAAAGGTGGGCCGAACAGGCCCCCATTAACATCAACGGGGTTGTAGTGGAGCGGGTTGAGAGTTTCAAGTTTCTTGGTGTCCACATCACCAACAAGCTATCATGGTCCAAACACACCAAGGCAGTCGTGAAGAGGGCACGACAAAACCTTTTCCTCCACAGGAGACTGAAAAGATTTGGCATGGGTCCCCAGATCATCAACAAGTTCTTTAGCTGAACCATCGAGAGCATCCTGACCGGTTGCATCACCGCCTGGTATGGCAACTGCTCAGCATCTGACGGTAAGGTGCTACAGAGGGTATTGCGTACAGCCCAGGACATCACTGGGGCCAAGCTTCCTGCCATCCAGGACCTATATAATAGGCGGTGTCAGAGGAAAGCCCATAAAATTGTCAGAGACTCCAGTCACCCAAGTCATAGACTGTTCTCTCTGCTACCGCACGGGAAGCGGTACTGGAGCGCCAAGTCTTGGACCAAAAGCCTCCGTAACAGCTTCTACTCCCAAGCCATAAGACTGCTGAACAATTAATCAAACGGCCACCGGACTATTTACATTGACCCCCCCCAATTTGTTTTGTACACTGCTGCTACTTGCTGTTTATTATCTACGCATAGTCACTTCACACCTATCTACATGTACAAATGACCTCTAACCTGTACCCCCGCACACTAACTCGGTACCGGTACCCCCTGTATATAGCTTTGTTATTGTTATGTTATTGTATTACTTTTGATTATTTTTCACTTCAGTTTATTTGGTAAATATTTCCTTAACTCTTCTTGAACTGCACTGTTGGTTAAGGGCTTGTAAGTAAGCATTTCACCTTAAGTTCTACACTTGTATTCGGTGCATGTGACAAATAAAGTTTGATTTGTGATAACTTAGCTAAGTCATTGAAGTATGAAGGCCTACTGTTCTTGCGTATTCAATGTTGTTGTAGCCACAGGCCTATATCGCTCATCTATTATAGTAAGCATGTTGGCTAACATTGGACCTGTTGTCTGTGTTGCAGCCCCCCTCCCCCGCCCATTATAGACACTACCGCAGCAGGTAAGAGCATGCTGGGAACAGGACCAGTTTTGGGTCACAGCTGAAGGATAGAAAGCCATAGAAATGGAAATAAAGGATGTGTGGAACTCTGAAATGCTCCAACTGTGGTTTGCTAATCAGAGTGAAGGACATCCTTAATTTCTTTACATTTGTGTTGTTTTTCTGTCCACATAATATGAACATGTTGGAGGTGCATATTGTTCATTTTTCATTACCTATGTGAATTGGAAGCCATTTTCATTATAACATAATTATAACTTGTTTAACCCCGTCATCTAGGGTGACTGTGGCTACTGTCAGCAGTGCTGTCCAGCATACTTGTGGCCTTGATTGTAACTACATGCTTTATTTTGAATTGACTGTAGAGCAGGGTTTCCTAAACTTGGTCCTGCACCCCCGCCCCCAGCTGTGGAGTGCTAGGGCAAAACCCAAACCATGCACCCAGGGGAGGGGGCAGGACCAAGTTTGGGAAACCCTGCTGTAGAGCACTCTACACGTTGGTCAACAACTCATTATTTCTCTCTATGCCAAAGTTTCTCCCTCTGGTATGAAGACAACCATGCAGGCAGGAAAGGAGGTATGTGCCTTCCACTCTCATACTGTACCTCTCATGTAACCATGCATAATACCGTGTTAAAGTGCTACAAATGTTGCTGCAAACCTTAGTTAAATGGTGATATACCTGAAGTATGGGGTATCCTTGGATATAACTGTGGTGGCAGGCAGTGGAGTGCGTCATAGAGAACTGTTGTAATGTTACAGGAGAAAGAGTGGTTCGCTGGAAACTGCAATAGAAAGACTGCTGAGGACCTCTTAATGCAGATCAACAAGGTGGGATACACACACACCGGAGATGAGCAGACACACACACAAATGCAAGCAAATACACACACACACACACACACACACACACACACACACAGTTCTTGAAGTACCATATAAAAGAAAAACTGAAAATGACTTAGAGGTAAAGAATCCCCAGCTCTGAAGGACCTGGCCAATGTGATTCCTGAATCAATATGATTAGTTATAGTTAGTTAGCCAGTATTCCTCAACAGTGAATCAATACTTCATTGATCTATTAGCCTGTCCACTTGGTCCTCTGTGGTTCTCTCCCCTCCTCTCTATATGTTGCTCAGTAGCTGCTGATGTTTTGTGATTATGTGTTATAATGCTGCTGATTATATGAGCGTATCTGTCTCTGGCCCTTTGTCTTTACTAACACAGCCGACCTGTTTCATTTCATGCTGAAATAGACAAGTAACGATGTGAGAGTAATCTTGATCGTAACTACCCTTTATTTGACTGTGTGTGTGTGTAGCCTCGGGTTACATCTGACACATACACACACCATCACTGAGTCTGATTCATCTATGCTCATTCAAAGACCCTGTGGGTTTTGATACTGATATCCATTCTCCCTCCCTCCCTCCCTCCCTCCCTCCCTCCCTCCCTCCCCCCCTCCCTCCCTCCCTCCCTCCCTCCCTCCCCCTCCCTCCCTCCCTCCCTCCCTCCCTCCCTCCCTCCCGCGGCCTATTCCCTCCCCCTCTCTCCCTCTCCCTCTTGTAGGACGGGGCATTCCTGATACGTCACAGTTCAGCCCAGAACGCCCGTCAGCCCTACACACTGGCTGTCCTATACAGACAGAAGGTCTATAACATCCCCATCCGCTTTCTGGAGGAGACGTGCGGCTACGCCCTCGGAAAGGAGGGCAAGAAGAACGAGGAGGTGAAAAGACAGGGGGGGTAGAGTGCTAAACAAGGGGTAAAATAATGAATCGGTGAAAGAGAATGGGAGGATGAGGACGAGAGTGTTGAGATGGGGGACACAGAGAGAGAGCGAGAAAGAGAGAGAGAGGGGGGAAATGAGAATGTGAGAGGGTAGGGAGGAGGAGAAGAGAGGGATAAGGAGAGGGGAAAAGACAGATGCCACAGGAGGAAAGGAGGATTTGCAAAAATAATTTGCAAAGGGAGAATGTGGGGGGAAAAGAATGAAGAGGTCAGGTGGGATAGAGGGAGGATGTGGGAGGAACGGAGGATGTGTGGAAAAGAGATGAAGGAATGCAACTTAGTACTGTACTGTAACCTCTGCAATAACTATACTGTAGTAACTCTCTCTCCCTTTCTCTCTCTCTCTCTTTCCCTCGCTACTCCCTCCATCTCTCTCTCATAGCTTTTCAGTAGTCTCCAGGAGATCATCTCTCACCACAAGAATAACCAACTGCTGCTGATCGATAGCAAGAGTCAGGCCAAGCACACCACGTATCTCACCCATCCAGCCCATCCATAAACTACATTATCCATAACCCACACACAATATATATCACCCACCCAGCCTGACAAACTACACTACACTACTATAGGGTGGCAGGTAGCCTAGCGGTTAGAGCGTTGGGCCAGTAACTGAAATGTCGCCTAATTTGCTCCAGGGCCGCCGTGCTACTATTGCTGACCCTGTAAAAAAAAAACACATCACTGCACCTGTACATTTCACTTCGCTGTATGTGACAATAAAACAAAAATATTTTCATAACCCACAGAAATGTGTATCTCACCTACACCAGCCCATTCATAAAGTACATTAAATGCTACCATTAATAACTAAATACATTTGATAACTTGGAAATACTACCTTCAATCGTCATGTTCCTCACCACAAGATATCCATTACAAACCCTTGTTTTTGTTTTGTGATGAAAATGGCTAGAAGTGTACATATTACCGTATATCTGTGTACTGTATGTGTTTGTGTGTTTAAGTATGCTGTAATTACATCTGTATGACTTTATTAACCTATTTTTGATTTAAATTAGATTAATTTTAAAATGCTTGCACCTGAATAGAGTAGTGAGTAGTCTATGAAAAGGTATATTCAATACCTCATTCTTGCTCTGAGTCTTTATGCAGTGCTCGTTTCAGTGAGTGATGGGGAATTCAATTTTGTGTCTACACCTGTGTTGTGACTGAATACTGTGTAAGTGGGCCATCTGTAAGTTTCTATTTATATAATAATATAGTCTGAAATGTTTTGAAATCCTGTTTGTGTTTTATCATTTTGTTGTATTTGCAACACAACAGCGCGAATGGCATTTATTTCCCTCAAAGTTGAAGTTGTTAGTTTAGATCTCCATAAATGCAAGGATTCACTAATTCCACAAATTAACTTTCAAGAAGGCACACCTGTTAATTGAAATGCATTCCAGGTGACTACCTCATGAAGCTGGTTGAGAGAATGCCAAGAGTGTGCAAAGCTGCCATCAAGGCAAAGGGTGGCTATTTGAAGAATCTCAAATATAAAATAGATTTAGATTTGTTTAACACTTTTTTGGTTACTACATGATTCCATGTGTTATTTAATAGTTTTGATGTCTTCACTATTATTCTACGATGTAGAAAATAGTAACATTAAGAAAAACCCTTGAATGAGTAGGTGTTCTAAACTACAGGTAACTGCCAAAATAAAGGAAACACCGTGTCAATAAGGCGTTGGGTCACCACAAGCCAGAACAGCTTCAATGCACCTTGGCATAAATTCTACAAGTGTCTGAAACTCTATTCGAGGGATGTGACACCATTCTTCCAAGAGAAATTGTTGACGTTGGTGGAAAACGCTCTCAGGGGTTTCTTCAGAATCTTCCATAAGTGTTAAATTGGGTTGAGAACTGGTGACTGAGACGGCCATGGCATATAGTTTACATTGTTTTCATGCTCATCAAACCATTCGTGTCCTGCACATGGGAGCATTGTCATCCTATGAGGAAATAGCCACGACATGACCCTAGGCATGGGATGTTATTTGCTTAATTAACTCAAGAACTACACCTGTGTGAAATCACCTGCTTCAATATACTTTCTGTACCTCATTTACTCAAGTGTTTCTATTATTTTAGGAGTTACCTGTATGGTGCACATACATAGCATAAATCAAATCAAATTGGTCGCGCACACATATGCGCATATGTTATTGAAGGTGCAGCGAAATGCCTACTCCTACCTTGACTAATACATCATTTAAATTCCTCTTTTACAATCCCAACATATTTTCTCACTACTAGACACTTTTCACAGGGTGGGGTAAAGGCATATTCCCAACGTCTCAGCACTTGAGTTTGCAGAAATCGGAAGGGGAGTGGGCGCCTGTCACGTGCCTTTATTTCGACTTAGGGAAAATTAAGGGGAAGGGGCAGCGGAGGGGTACATTGAGGACATCCGATTTTTTTTTCTGCATTGGTAGGCTATTTGTGGGGAAATCCTCTTGGTTAGCTGTAGGGCTTATAAGTAGCAAGTGTATTATTTTGTATAATACTGTAAGCAACATTAGAGCTTCACAAAAATAGTTTTCTCCCAGAGCTAGTGTAATTATGTTTTGGACTATTTTACTTAGCGGAAGCGTAGAGTTTTGGTTCAGGAGTGTTGTTTGGGTGCTACTGAACGAGAGCAGGCAGTGAATTCAGGTGATATCAACGCAAGCCGGCGAGACCCCTATCATTGCACATCGCATTTTACTTTTGGGGCGTTTTGGGGACTTCCAATACAATACAACATTCATTCCTCTTCGTGTCCCCTTCCCCTTTCCTTTTCTCCGGACAATTGAAACATAGAAAGCCTCAAGAATGGCCCAGATACTGCCGATACGATTTCAGGAACATCTGCAGGTAAGAAGACAAACAGCCGGGGGAAAAAACGCAGTACAGATGCATTTTCGCACAGTTCTTTAGCTTTCCAGGTCCGCACGTAAGAAACACAACTACGCATTTAAATTTAATCGTACATGGGGCTGTAGCCTGCAAGGAGAATGCTCAATATAGCCACAGGCCTAGCTAGCTTGTGCAGGGCAGATGATGACTTGATAAAATTGAACAGTCAAATCGTACTGGGAGGCGATAGTATGCTTACTGCAGACCCGAAAACACAGACAGTGATTCACGCCGCAGTCTGTTCAAGTGGAAAAACGTCGCTGTCACAACTCCCAGAGCCTACGCGTCAAAGCTCGAAACCGCAGTATTTTGACACTTTGTTGCCTTGATCGCGGCACTGAAGTGCCAAGATTGTTAATTAACCCTACATGACACATCCGATTTAACGAATACGTTCCAAATGTATACCATTTGACCTCCATAGAATGAGTTAGAGGAAAGTTAATCGGATCGTAAATCATAGCGCTGTCCACTCAACTAGAATCAAGCTCTCGTGATTACGTTTTTGGTCATGGTTCTCAATCTGAATCGATTGGTTATTTAGGCTATGTTGGTTAATGAGCTATAGGCCTACACAATTAACTATTGTTAGAATTGAGTGATTTGAGAGAAATGCATGCGGTTATATAAACTATCTGTGCTTCATATTTTTAAATTAGTAGGCCTTGTTCGAGAACCCACCAGTAAACCTCTCCATATGCGTAGTGGATCACATCAATGCGGTAATGTTGTTAATTTTGGTAGCTGCACCGGCCCAGTTTCTTGGGACCAAAGTGCAAGTTTCTTGTGATGCGCTGGTTCAAGCCCTACTCTGCTCGTTCCCCCTCCATTCCTACAAATGCATCCATTGAAAGGCAACACACCATTATTTGATCAGGCATGTCTATTAATTGAAAGTGTATCCATTTAGTCCTAATAGAAATGCCTGGAATAAACTGAGGACTCTGGGCCTCAAGTTGCTTTGTTTTTTCTCCTGAATTGGTATTTACAGCCTCTATGCATTAAACAGTATAGTCTGGGTGGGTTTAGGTATGGATTTACATGCACTGCCATGTAGACACAGATGAGACTGGCTTTATTGTTTTAACTCTATGTAGAACTACTATAATACATGTGGAGACACCTTCAAATTAGTGGATTCGACTATTTCTGCCACACCCATTGCTGACAGGTGTATAAAGTCGAACACACAGCCATGCAATCTCTATAGACAGACATTGGCAGGAGAATATCCTTACTGAAGAGCTCAGTGACTTTCAACGTGGCTGTCATTGGATGCCTCCTTTCCAACAAGTCAGTTCGTAAAATTTCTGCCCTGCTAGTTAGAACCGTCGGGAGCTTCAAGTCGAAGCGCGTTCTCTGGAGTGAAGCTTCACCGTCTGGCAGTCCGATGGACGAATCTGGGGTTGGAGAACGCTACCTGCCTGACTGCGTAGTGCCAACTGTAAAATTTGTTGGAGGAGGAATAATGGTCTGGGGCTGTTTTTCATGGTTCGGGCTAGGCCCTTTAGTTCCAGTGAAGGGAAATCTTAACGTGACAGCATAGCATGACATTCTAGATGATTCTATGCTTCCAACTTTGGGGAATGCCCTTTCCTGTTTCAGCATGACAAATGCCCCTGTGTACAAAGCGAGGTGCATACAGAGATGGTTTGTCGAGCTCGGTGTGGAAGAACTTGACTGGCTTGCACAGATCCCTGACCTCAACACCATCGTTCACCTTTGGGATGAATTGGAATGCTGACTGCGAGCCAGGCCTAATGGCCCAACATCAGTTCCCGACCTCACTAATGCTCTTGTGGCTTAATGGAAGCAAGTCCCCGCAGCAATGTTCCAACATTTAGTGGAAAGCCTTCCCAGGAGAATGTAGGCTGTTATAGCAGCATAGGGGGAACCAACTCCATATTAATGCTCATGATTTTGGAATGAGATGTTTGACAAGCAGATGTCCACATACTTTTGGTCATGTAGTGTAAATGCCATTTAGCAGATGCTTTTATCCAAAACAACTTAGTCATGCGTTCATACATTTTTACACATGGGTGATTCTGGGAATCATACCCACTACCCTGGCGTTACAAGCGCCATGCTCTACCAACTGAGCTACAAAAGACTATAGAACTATTACACTGCTGGACTTTTCACAATTGTATAAGGCTAGGAATAAACAGAGCACCCTCAATAAACATTGGCCTACACACACACACACACACACACACACACACACACACACACTGTTAATTAAGCATTGCCAGTGTCTCATTGTGTGGGCTTGTACATGTAATTAAACACTAAATTAGTGTAATTCTCCTTTTTCCCAGGCTTGACTGACTGACCCTAATCTAGGCCGTGTGTGAGGTAGAGGTCTTCTCGGGTCCTAGGACAATCAGACCCGAACACAAATGGACCTGACAACAATCAGACCTAGACCTGACCCATACCCTTACTGGTCCGGGTTGACAAGTGACAAAATAATTTGTTTTAGACCGATGCTCCCGAGTGGCACTGCATCGCATTGCTAGAGGTGTCACTACAGACACCCTGGTTCGAATCCAGGCTGTATCACAACTGGCCGTGTTTGGGAGTCTCATAGGGCGGCACACAATTGGCCCAGCGTCGTCCGGGTTTGGCCGGTGTAGGGCATCATTGTAAATGAGAATTTGTTCTTAACTGACTTGCCTAGTAAATAAAGGTTAAATTAAAAAATATATAATATCAGCCAAGTTTCTCTTCTTGTTAATGAATACAGTGCCTTCAGGAAGTATTCACACCCCTTGACTTCTTCAACATTTTGCTGTGTTACAGCCTGAATTTAAAATGTATAAAATCTAGTTTTTGTGCTACTGATCTATACACAATACCTCACAATGTTAAAGTGGAATTTTGTTTTGAAAAAATTCTAAACAGAATTGTCTTGAGTCAAGTATTCAACCCCTTTCCTATGGCAATCCTAAATGCGTTCAGGAGTAAAAATGTGCTTAACAACTCGCGTAATGCGTTGCATGGACACACTGTGTGCAATAATAGGGGTTAATATGATTTTTGAATGATTACCTCATCTCTGTACCCCACACAGGTCCCTCATTCGAGCAGTGAATTTCGAACACAGATTCAACCACAAAGATCAGGGAGATTTTCCAATGCCTGGCAAAGAACGGTACAGTCGATGGGTAATAAATAAATAAAAAGCAGACACTGACTATCCCTTTGAGCATGGTAAAACATATTAATTTAGCTTTGGATGGTGTATCAATACACCCAGTCACTACAAAGATACAGGCGTCCTTCCTAACTCAGTTGCCGGGGAGGAAGGAAACCACTCAGGGATTTCATCATGAGGCCAATGGTGACCTTAAAACAGTTACAGTTTAATGGCTGTGATTGGAGAGAACTGAGGATGGATCAACATTGTAGTTACTCTACAATAATAACCTAAATGACAAAGTGAAAAGAAGGAAGAAACAGAATGTACAGAATGAAAATATTCCAAAACATGCATCCTGTTTGCAATAAGGTACTAAAGTAATACTGCAAAAAATGTGGCAAAGAAATGAACTTTTTGTCCTGAATACACATCACTGAGTACCACTCTTCATATTTTCAAGCATAGGTGGTGGCTGCATCATATTTTGGATATGCTCGTTATCGGCAAGGACTAGGTAGCTTTTATAAAAAGAAAATCCTAGAGGAAAACCTGGTTCAGTCTGCATTCCAACAGACACTGGGAGATGAATTCTCTTTTCAGCAGGACAATAACCTAAAACACAAGGCCAAATATACACTGGAGATTCTTACCAAGACGAGATTGAATGTTCCTGAGTGGCCTAGTTAGTTTTGACTTAAATCTACTTGAAAATCGATGGCAAGACTTGAAAGTTGCTGTCGAGCAAAGAGTTTTAAAAAATAATTATGGGAAAATATTGTACAATCCAGGTCTGCAAAGCTCTTCGAGACTTACCCAAAAAGACTCACAGGTGTATTCGCTGCCAAAGTTATTGACTCTGGGGTTGAATAGGTATCTAATCAAGATATGTTAGTATTTTATTCTTCATTACACTTAACATTTTTTTTTTTTTTAATTCTTCCACTTTGACATTAGAGTATTTTGTGTAGATTGTAAAAAAAAAAATATTAAAAAAAAAAGGAAAGATGAAAGACATACATTTTAATCCCAATTTGTAACACAGCAAAATGTGGAAAAGGTCAAGGGGTTTGAATACTTTCTGAAGGCACTGTAGGTCTTTTTGGATCGGCCTTCTATAAGTCAATAAATTCACCTTGTTAGTGTAAAATAAATATGCTATAGGTTGTGCGGAGCTGTGGTCGGGTCTATCAGCTGTAGTTACATAGACCCGAGACCCGATGACAATCAAACAGGATCTGACCTGTACCGAGGGAAAAGTTTGGATTTTGGACCCAGACCCTCTCGGGTGTTTGGGTGGTCCCGTGAAGACCTCTAGTGTGAGGGAGAAAGAGTGTCTGTGTAAATGGATTCTTGACCTATGCCCTTTAGTAGTTCATTTACAGTGCAGTACAGTGTGTGCATTAGTCTATTAGCAGATTCATGATTATTCTGGGGCTCAGTCTGTGACAAATTATGCTCTGCATTATATAGGGCAGATATTGCTAAAAGCACCCACCCTCTGCTTTAGCTCAGTGGGCTTATGCAGTCATAAGTCTCACAGAATACCTAAGTTTAATACCCTGTCATTTAGCCTCAGCCTGACACTGCCCTAGTAAGAGGGAGATAGATACCTGTAAGGGGTTTAGCCAATCATTAAAGGATTGGAAGTGGGGCAATTCGGGCAAATGCCAGATGGGCTGGTCCATCTTTAGCCCAGTGAGCTTGTCTATGTATACTTTTTTTCTGCAGAAGTATGGATCATTATTTGGCTAATAATGAGGGACCTGAGAGAAACAAATTGTCAGGTGTATAAGAAATTCCTGGGCTGATTTCTTGTCCCAGTCCGTCCATGTTGCCTGTCCACCCTGCTTTGTGATATTACTCTACACAGAGGGTGGTGCGGACAGCCCAGCATTTCACTGGGGTGAGGTCCCAGCCATTCAGGATATACACACCAAGCGATGTCTGTGGAAGGCCTGAGAAATTGCCAAAAACTCCAGCCACCCCTGCCATAGATTCTCTCTGCTTCTGTCAGGCAGTATCAGAGTATCAGGTCTCGGACCAGCAGGCTCCGAGACAACTTCTACCCCAAGCAATGATACTTTTTAAACAGATAGACAATAGCTGCCCACCACCACCAAGGACTATATGCACTGACTATGCACTCTTACTGCTCTCTACCCACACACGCCTACATTGACACGCTTGTGCACACTCACACTGAACACACACACACACTCATTACCACGCAGACTACCACTTATGCTGCTGCCATATTGTTTATTATTATTAATCCTGCTACCAGTCACTTTCCCCCAAGTTTTACCAGCCACTCCATTTTCTTACCAGACAAATTTTTTTCAGGATAAAATAAAGAATTAAGATGCATCACAGAAAACACTGTAGCCCACACTTTCACCACTGTAGCGTTGAGATTCTCTATTCCAGACTACCACACACACACACACACACAACACACGTTTGATTTTTTTACATGTGGGCTCTGGATTGGAAAACAATAATGCTCCCAAATGCTCTATGACAACCCGCTAGTGTGGCTGGTAAAAATAGACATTCTACCAGCCAATGGCAAAATCTACCAGCATTTGGCTGGTGGCTGGTGTTAATTTCTCACTCTGTGTACATACTGTATCTACCTCAACTACTCCAGTATCCCTGCACATTTTACATTTGGTACTGGCACTGACCCTGTATATAGTATGCAAATTCTCTTTTTTATTTTATTTTGTGTTTTTGTTTGTTATATTATATGGAATACTGCGTTGTTGGGAAGGGCTTGCAAATTAAACATTTAACTATACTTGTGCATATGACAAATAAAAGTTGAAACTACTAACAGATTACCAGCTCCCTGCTCTTGGCGGCTGCTGTTGTCTCCATTAATAGACAGATGCGGTAAGCAGGCCCATTTAACCCAGCAAACCACATCAGGGCAGGAAGGGGAAGTTAGGTGATGATGATCATCAGGCCCAGCAGAGCACCTCTGGCAGGAGAACTGTTGCCTGGAACTGCTCTGTCTAATGGCTGGAGTACCGTCAGTCAGGCATATCGCTGCATACTAACCCCCCATCCCCCCACACACAAACCACAATCTCAGCTGAAACAATGCACCTAACTGGAATGAGCTGTCCTAAAACTGTAGTCTGTTATTGTCAGTCAATATTGTTGTGTACCATTCTTTATTCATGGCTGTGTTCTTAGGCAAAATTGTGAGTGAGCCCACTCCCTTGGCTGAGAAGCAACCCCACACATGAATGGTCTCAGGATGCTTTACTGTTGGCATGACACAGGACTGATGGTAGCGCTCACCTTGTCTTATCCAGACAAGCTTTTTTCCAGATGCCCCAAACAATCGGAAAGGGGATTCGTCAGAGAAAATGACTTTACCCCAGTCCTCAGCAGTCCAATCCCTGTGCCTTTTGCAGAATATCAGTCTGTCCCTGATGTTTTTCCTGGAGAGAAGTGGCCTTTTTGCTGCCCTTCTTGACACCAGGCCATCCTCCAAAATCTTCACCTCACTGTGCGTACAGATGCACTCACACCTGCTGCCATTCCTGAGCAAGCTCTGTACTGGCGGTGCCCCGATCTCACAGCTGAATCAACTTTAGGAGATGGTCCTGGCGCTTGCTGGACTTTCTTGGGTCCCCTGAAGCGTTCTTCACAACAATTGAACCACTCTCCTTGAAGTTCTTGATGATCCGATAAATGGTTGATTTAGGTGCAATCTTACTTGCAGCAATATCCTTGCCTGTGAAGCCCTTTTTGTGCAAAGCAATGATAACTGCACGTGTTTCCTTGTACATAACCATGGTTGACAGAGGAAGAACATTAATTCCAAGCACCACCCTCCTTTTGAAGCTTCCAGTCTGTTTTTCGAACTCAATCAGCTTGACAGAGTGATCTCCAACCTTGTCCTTGTCAACACTCACACCTGTGTTAGCGAGAGAATCACTGACATGATGTCAGCTGATCATTTTGTGGCAGGGCTGAAATGCAGTGGAAATGTTTTTTTGGGGATTCGGGGCAAAGAGGGACTTTGCAATAAATTGCAATTAATCTGATTACTCTTCATAACATTCTGGAGTATAGGAAAATTGCCATCATACAAACTGAGGCAGCAGACTTTGTGAAAATTAATATTTGTCATTCTCAAAACTTTTGGCCTCGACTGTACATACACATGCAGGTAGGCCTGCTGCCTCAGACAGGATATTTTATTTTTTATCTATTTGTCAAAAATAAAATGAACTGCATTGTTGCGAAAGGGCTCGTAAGTAAGCATTTCAAGGTAAAGTCTACACTTGTTGTATTCGGTGCATGTGACTAATAAATTATATTTAGGCTAAACAAACAGCGATGGATTACACTCATAACCATGGTCCGCATCGAATGTGAGATTGTAACACACATGTCCATGAAGGAGTGGTGTGTGTGACTGTGTGTTGGTTGGTTCTTCAATCCCTGTATGGACCAAAAATCCCCAAAAGTTTCCACAAGGATAGTAAAACAAGGAAAATGCTCCCTCTTTAGGACATTTCCCACGTCCCCATGTGGACAAATGCTATTTTAAGTTTAGCGTTAGGGTTACAATTAGGGTTAGGGTAAGGGTTTTGGGGTAAGGTTAGAGGTGAAATCGGATTTTGAATGGAAGTACATTTTTAGGTCCCCACAAGGATAGAAGAACAAAACGTGTGGTGTGTGTGTGTGCGCACTCACTGGGCTGTGGAAACTGAGTGTGTATCAAGACACCGGGGGTGTTTCAATTTGCAATACTATCGTGCTCTGAGCACGCAAACTGGAGCATGCAATGGTCAGAGTTTTTGAAACGGAGCACAGAGGGCACTTCTTGGGTGCATACTTTGTTTTTGTTCTCCTTTCGAAGCATGCATTGGCGCAAACTTCAAATATTTACAGGATTGTTGACGTAATGTGACGCCTAGACGCAACCGTGTAAAAACGATGGAAAATGTTATTGAAACCAATGGTGGCTGTTTTGCAGCTGAAGCGAGAAAATGAACTCAGACTTCCGAATGAAATGTTGCCCGTTCACATCTCATATGTTTGCCGGACTACAATCCATTTATCTCGATACGTTAATAAATACATACTGTGCTAATTCTGACATGTTTACCTGCCTACAATACCCACTGTCGTGTGGGTAGATCGCATGACCATAGCCAGTTAGCCCTATTGGATTTACTATCTAGCTACCCACAAAGAATTGACAGCTAGTCATCTACCTCACATAACATTAGATTTAGATTGTTTTTGCCCGTTAAACCAGCTGGCTAGCTAGATGATTACTATTGACTTATAGCTAGCTGATAATTATTAAGTAAAAAGGTTTGCTTTGTGTATGTCTAGTTTAGTCTCTGCCATTATCCTGACTGGAAGAAGGTTCTGTGAATGGGGAGATACAGCGTGAGGTAATCCAGTAGATGGAGTGCGAGTTCTTTTCAAATGTAATGTTTTATGCGTTCTCCACACTCTGGTCCTCACAAGAACGTACTAATAAGAAGGTCCTCGGAGAATACACTCGGAGCATAAGTGTGGAGCACTGTAGAGCACTGTAGTGTGCATATTGAGAAACACCCTGGGTTGTGGTTGCGAGTGATTTAGTCTGGAATGTTCTATATAGGAACGGGGGTGCTTCCGGTGACTCAGCCACCCCACCCTAACCCAGGCCTCAAACAAGCACTGTATTCCAGGAATTCTTGAGTACAGCCCCCCCCCCCTCCCCAATTCCCCCAGCTTACTGGTTACCTCTTCCTTCCTTTACTTCTCTATCTCCCTCTATCCTCCCTCCTCCTGAGAGATTTCTGGCAGCCAGTGGAGATATCTCCTCTTTTGGCCTTTCCTCTGATGTTATCGTCTGATTTGGTGCTCCATCCTAACCCCTGACCCCCTCACAGAGCTGGGTGAGGCCCATTGGAGACCGAAAGACACGAGTCAGTTTGTGTTTTTCCCCCATCATGGTTAGGGTATGGGGAGGGCAAGGTGATCCTAGATCTGTGCCTAAGGTCAAGAACAACTTCACCTGGAATTTAGCCAGTATCACTGAATACTATTACTGAAAATGGTTGAAAACCTTCAGGTGGTATGTTGTGGTTGTAACCAACCATGTTCAGTATTCACTGATATTGGCTATATCTTCAGATCAAGAGGCTTCTTCTCATTAGGACAATGATATGCTCAATGATGGAGATCTGTCTCTCTGAAAATGATGACCTGCTGGGAGAGATCACATCACACTCTAGATCAGACCTGTGTCCCAGTTGGCACTATGTTACCTATATAGTGCACTACTTTTGACCTGGGGCCTACACACACTAATGAATAGGGTGCCATTTGGGAGTCACACTAGAGATCAGGGCACATTCTCAGCCTACTCCGGGAAGCCCCTGTGAACCCACTAGCAGAGGTCTGTGCTGAATCAACCATGTGAACAGGCTGCTGTTTACATGGTATTTACTTAGAAATTACGTAACATGGTAATTACACAACAATTACATGGTTATTAGTGTTCGGCATCTGAGATTCCTGAAACAAGCGCCACTATGTACAGTTTTGTATTTCGTAGTGTTGGGTTATTTGAATTAAATATGCAGCAGAAACTACTGCTGCATGTTATGGTATAATGCCTCAGTAAAAGCTAAATGAATAGCAGCTGTCATTGAAAATAAAGCTTTCCAGAGTCAGCCTAATATCCTGTTGTTGTCTGTCTGCCTGCCGTATGCTACTGTATGCCCACACTGTTTCCATGGGCTGACTGTGATGGGTGCCACCACCGCCTAACCTTCTTGGAAACGACATTTAAGAATTTCCTCCTCAGAAAATTGGACAAGAACGGGAGTTCTTTTAATAGAGGGAGTGATTTTGGTACCAACTGTTTTCCCGACCTTTAGGCAAATGTCAGCAACTGGTGCCTTTGTTTTTTCCTATGATTTTTTTTTCATGGAGGTACGACTCCAGCAAATCTCACTGCTTCTATGGATGTTTCAGTGTTTTCCACAAGCACATGTAGTAGCCAGTCAGACTCCCCTGGGGGGGGGGGGTCGAGTCGAATTTTTGTTTGCCTAAAAAGCTCTACTTTTCATCCAGCAACTATCAGGAAATAACACTGATCAAACGTTCACATTTTTACAGTGTTAGTTTCACCAGTTATTGTACAATATGATATAAAACAGAAAAAACATCATTTTGACTTCACTGGGCCTTTAAAGAATCATGTAACAATTTGAGCTTCTACTTTTAAAAATCCACCGTTCCAGATACAAGTCTCTCACCGTTGCCCCTTGCTATAGACCACCTTCTGCCCCCAGCTGTGCCCTGGACACCATATGTGAATTGATTGCCCCCCATCTATCTTCAGAGCTCATGCTTCTAAGTGACCTAAATTGGGGCATGCTTAATACCCCGGCCATCCTACAATCTAAGCTTGATGCCCTCAGTCTCTCACAAATTCTCAATGAACCTACCAGGTACAACCCCAAATCTGTAAACATGGGCACCCTCATAGATATCATCCTAACCAACCTGCCCTCCAAATATACCTCTGCTGTCTTCAACCAGGATCTCGGCGATCACTGCCTCATTGCCTGCATCCGTAATGGGTCTGCGGTCAAACGACCACCCCTCATCACTGTCAAACGCTCCCTAAAACACTTCAGCGAGCGGACCTTTCTAATCTACTTTGCCCGGGTATCCTGGAAGGATATTGACCTCATTCCGTCAGTAGAGGATGCCTGGTTATTCTTTTAAAAGTGCTTTCCTCACCATCTTAAATAAGCATGCCTCATTCAAAAACATTTGAACCAGGAACAGATATAGCCCTTGGTTCACTCCGGACCTGACTGCCCTTGACCAGGACAAAAGCATCCTGTACCGTACTGCATTAGCATCAAATAGGCCCTGAGATAATCAACTTCTCAGGGAAGTTGGGCACCAATATACACAGGCAGTTAGGAAAGCAAAGGCTAGCTTTTTCAAACAGAAATTTGCATCCTGGAGCACAAACTCCAAAAAGAGCACCTCCTCACAGCTGCTCACTGCACTGAGGCTAGAAAACACCACTGATAAATCCACGATAATTGAAAATTTCATTTTTCATTTCAATAAGCATGCTTTCCACCTGGCTACTCCTATCAAATCAAATGTATTTATATAGCCCTTCGTACATCAGCTGATACCTCAAAGTGCTGTACAGAAACCCAGCCTAAAACCCCAAACAGCAAGCAATGCAGGTGTAGAAGCACGGTGGCTAGGAAAAACTCTAGAAAGGCCAAAACCTAGGAAGAACCTACCCCGGTCAACAGCCCTGCACTCCCCACAGCAACTTGCCCAAGCATCCCCATTTCTCCTTCACCAAAATCTAGCCAGGCTAGACAATCTGGACCCTCTCTTTCTAAAATGATCCCCTGAAATTGTTGCAACCCCTATTACTAGCCTGTTCAACCTCTCTTTCGTATCGTCTGAGATCCCCAAAGATTGGAAAGCTGCCGCGGTCATCCCCCTCTTCAAAGGGGGAGACACTCTAGACCCAAATTGCTACAGACCTATATCTATTCTACCCTGCCTTTATAAGGTCTTCGATAGCCAAGTTAACAAACAGATCACCGACCATTTCGAATCCCACCGTACCTTCTCCGCTATGCAATCTGGTTTCCGAGCTGGTCATGGGTGCACCTCAGCCACGCTCAAGGTCCTAAATGATATCATAACCGCCATCGATAAGAGACAATACTGTGCAGCTGTATTCATCGACCTGGCCAAGGCTTTCGACTCTGTCATTCACCACATTCTTATCGGCAGACTCGACAGCCTTGGTTTCTCAAATGACTGCCTCGCCTGGTTCACTAACTACTTCTCAGATCGAGTTCAGTGTGTCAAAATGGAGGGCCTGTTGTCCGGACCTCTGGCAGTCTCTATGGGGGTGCCACAGAGTTGAATTCTTGGGCCGACTCTTTTCTCTGTATACATCAATGATGTTGCTCTTGCTGCTGGTGATTCTCTGATCCACCTCTACGCAGACGACACCATTCTGTATACTTCTGGCCCTTCTTTGGACACTGTGTTAACAAACCTCCAGACGAGCTTCAATGCCATACAACACTCCTTCCGTGGCCTCCAACTGCTCTTAAATGCAAGTAAAACTAAATGCATGCTCTTCAACCGTTCGCTGCCCACACCTGCCTGCCCGTCCAGCATCACTACTCTGGGCGGTTCTGACTTAGAATATGTGGACAACTACAAATACCTAGGTGTCTGGTTAGATTGTGAACTCTCCTTCCAGACTCATATTAAACATCTCCAATCCGAAATCAAATCTAGAATCGGCTTCCTATTTCACAACAAAGCGTCCTTCACTCATGCTGCCAAACATACCCTCGTAAAACTGACTATCCTACCGATCCTTGACTTCGGCGGTGTAATTTACAAAATAGCCTCCAACACTCTACTCAGCAAATTGGATGCCATCTATCACAGTGCCATCCGTTTTGTCACCAAAGCCCATATACTACCCACCACTGCGACCTGTATGCTCTTGTTGGCTGGCCCTCGCTTCATATTCGTTGCCAAACCCACTGGCTTAAGGTCATCTATATGTCTTTGCTAGGTAAAGCCCCGCCTTATCTCAGCTCACTGGTCACCATAGCAGCACCCACCCGTAGCACGCGCTCCAGCAGGTATATTTCACTGGTCAAACCCATTCCTCATTTGGTCGCCTTTCCTTCCAGTTCTCTGCTGCCAATGACTGGAACGAACTGCAAAAATCACTGAAGCTGGAGACTCATATCTCCCTCACTAAATTTAAGCACCAGCAGTCTGGGCAGCTCATAAATCACCAATCCAACTACCTCATCCCCATACTGTTATTTATTTTTCTCCTTTGCACCCCAGTATCTTTACTTGCACACTCATCTTCTGCACACCTATCATTCCAGTGTTTTAATTGATATATTGTAATTATTTTGCCACTATGGCCTATTTATTGCCTTACCTCCCTTATCCTATCTCATTTGCACACACTGTATATAGACTTTTTCTATTGTATTATTGACTGTATGTTTGTTATTCCATGTGTAACTCTGTTTGTGTCGCACTACTTTGCTTTATCTTGGCCAGGTCGCAGTTGTAAATGAGAACTTGTTCTCAACTAGCCTACCTGTTTAAATAAAAATAAAAAAGTCTGCTGACTTCCACAGGCTTCAAGCTTCCTTCTCAGCTATCCACAATACAGCTATGATTGAAGAATGAAGCAGGTGTTAAACATTGGCTTTGCTATGCAGAAAGCAGCAGTTGACTACTTCATTGTCAGCACACCGATATCAATATCTTTGAAAATACCATGTACTGTAAGTATCATTAGCTTTTAAACAATTCAATCTGTTTTCTTTTATCATATTTTGTACCAGAGTGAGGCTATCTCTCCACTAGTCTAACTATTGTTCCTGCAGTGAAGAGGGTTCACCATCTTCATCGACTGTTTTCATAATTTATCTGCAGATAATCGCCAAAAAGCCTACCAGTATGAAAATTTGGGGGCCAAATGAACAGCTCTTGTACTGATGCAATTCGGTAGGCTACTGACAGGGTTGGGTAGGTTACTTTCTAAATTTAATCCGTTACAGTTACTAGTTACCTGTCCAAATTTGTAACAATAATGCTACTTTTGAATTACCCAAACTAATGTAATCTGATTACATTCAGTTACTTTTTTGATTACTTTCCCCTTATTAGTCAATAAGAAGAAGACAACAATGTATGTTGCAAGTTGAACAGAATCTATTGTAGGATAAATCAATGTTAAAGTTTACATAGCTGGCCATATATGGATTT
This sequence comes from Oncorhynchus tshawytscha, assembly GCF_018296145.1. Lineage (NCBI taxonomy): Eukaryota > Metazoa > Chordata > Actinopteri > Salmoniformes > Salmonidae > Oncorhynchus > Oncorhynchus tshawytscha. The sequence continues at coordinate 33,840,174 of NC_056432.1, forward strand.
TAAATGTGACTTTATAGGTTGGTTATGTAGGTTATGTAGGCTTCTTCTAACTAAACCATCGCTTTCTACTACATATAATAACACCATTTAAATTATATATTTCCATTAAAAAACAGTTCAGAATTCCAGTCATTCGAATAAATGTTATACCCCTTGAACTTCAAGAATATGACTTGGAAATATGGAAGTATAGATTAGCCAAATGATTTTACCTGAGCAGAATACCAAAACTAAGGACTTATTAGCCAGCCCTACTCTGTTGTTGATGAATTTGTGGTGATGGAGGACTGATTGGGCTCATTGATTCGAGTTGAAAAATAAATGCTGCGCTCATGGAATGGCATGCACTGAGCACTACTGAAAAGTGCTATTTACATTTGAAAAATGAATGCCATGTTCTGCATTTGCTATAGGTCTATTGTTTCACTTTTTGTTGGTGACACTTTGATATCTTGATAATATGCAGCTGTTTTAAAGGGCAAATCCACAGATGAAACAATAACAAAATGGACCTCTGTTTTGGTAAAAAGCTAAAGGAATGGGCCTGGAGAAATGTAACCACTCTCAGATTAATAGACCGAGCTATGGATGGACTGATCATCCATGATATCAACATTGTTTTATCCATGTAATGAGGCCATACAGTGTTTGTTTACATTGACCATGTTTCCAAACATTGGAGAAAAACATGCTTATATTTTGGGTTCTCATAGAGTGTGACAGTTGAACTTAAACTCATGAGGTATTTCTAAGTTATATTCTTCAAGAATCATATAAGTCCAAAAATGGATGTAGCAACTACAGATTGCCCCTTTTTAAGTCTATCAAGTGTGTGAGTTTTGAGCATGTGTCCATTAGGCCTTTGGATTTTGTTATTTAGATTGAGAAATAAAATCCCCACTTTTATTCCACAGGCTGGGATCCGCACTGTGCAGCTGATGCCAGAGCACATTTTTCACTGGCTGGTTTCAAAAACAATGATTGATAGGCAACCTAAACTTCTTGTCCGGATCAATACCATGGACATATAACTACGTTGTATGATTTTATGAATGGCCAGGATATATGAGATCGACTTTATTCAGTCAGTTCGACACCTTTTATGAACTAGTCAAGCTTGCTGTTCGTCAATCAAAGCACAGTAAATAACAGCAGCATTTCTACTGGCCCTGACATGGTGTATTTCTTAAAGGGTGGAATGCTTTTTCTCTATATTCAGCTATTAATATAACATAATAATAAAATGTAGTTATTACACGTATTAAAAAGCTGTGCAGTATAATTTAGCAATACAAGTCATTGCTCAATTCTTTAGAATTGTATTAATTGCATTAATTTTTGTTCCTAAAGAATGTCATTTTGAGATTTGAAAATAGGACGCTTTATAAGAAATGTTGCAAAAGAGGTATGGACATGGCTACAGTAGGCTAGCCAAGAGGAATGATAGGTGTATTTCTTTTTTTTTTTAGCTTTCTTTTTGCAGACTATCAACAGTATCCGGCACATTGCTATTATTTCCCATCGAAGGTTTTACTTTTGTAAAGCCCTTTCCCTAAAATAAATAAGATCAGCGAGTAGATTGCTGGCCGCTTCTTTTTGCTCGGGACAGCTTGCATGTGCTGTGTGAAGGCATCAACGCAATGACGGCTACTGCTGGAGAAGTGACTTGCGGGTGGGCTCGAAGGTGCTTGAATGAACAGCCAATAATTTTGCTCAAATACAAATGATATGACGTTTACGGGTGTAGTCATCAATGGTTTGCAATGGTAAACTGCGACAGAGCAGGTAAATGTTGAACTGGAATGCAAAAAATGCACTGAAAAGTTACTGACCTGACAAGATCCACTGGCCCAACACATGTTTTTTCTGCAGGCCATCATTAATTACCTCTAAAACTCTACCAAGGATCATTTAGCTAGGCTATTTGTTTTAGAATTTTAGGACCCCTTTAGGTATCTCAAACAATATTGTAAAAAGTATTTGATAAAATATTGGTTGTGTGCTTTATTACTATAGCCCATAGTAACGCATTGATAAAAGGCAACAACAAAAAAGTCAGAAATTACATCATAAGGTTTTGAAGTGTCTGCCTGAATTCTAGGAGATAAGAAAGTTCAGCAAATGTATTTTTGGGGACACAATTTTAACCCCTATTTAAGTCCAGTGACTGAGAAGACTGCCCTTTCCACATTAATCATTAGTTTGTAGCCCAAACTGTTTGGGTGCTACAGACAGAAGTTGGCACTTCAGCGTTACTGACTTCAGGCGGGTCCTGTAGGGCTTGTGGGGGTCGTAGAGCAAAACGGAGAACACCATTGTGTAGGCCAAACCGTTCGGATGCTACAGACGTTTTCGTGAGAAGACCAATTTTCGGCATGTCTCATGGTCTGAGACACGGCTGTAGCTCATTCCCTAACCAGAAACCGTGGATTGATGGCAGCATTCGCAAGAAACTGAAAGCGCGAACCACTGCTTTTAATCAGGGCAAGGTGACTGGTAACATGACCGAATACAAACAGTGCAGCTATTCCCTCCGCAAGGCTATCAAACAAGCTAAGCGTCAGTATAGAGACAAAGTAGAATCTCAATTCAACGGCTCAGACGCAAGAGGTATGTGGCAGGGTCTACAGTCAATCACGGACTACAAGAAGAAAACCAGCCCAGTCACGGACCAGGATGTCTTGCTCCCAGGCAGACTAAATAACTTTTTTGCCCGCTTTGAGGACAATACAGTGCCACTGACACGGCCTGCAACGAAAACATGCGGACTCTCCTTCACTGCAGCCGAGGTGAGTAAAACATTTAAACGTGTTAACCCTCGCAAGGCTGCAGGCCCAGACGGCATCCCCAGCCGCGCCCTCAGAGCATGCGCAGACCAGCTGGCCGTTGTGTTCACGGACATATTCAATCAATCCCTATACCAGTCTGCTGTTCCCACATGCTTCAAGAAGGCCACCATTGTTCCTGTTCCCAAGAAAGCTAAGGTAACTGAGCTAAACGACTACCGCCCGTAGCACTCACTTCCGTCATCATGAAGTGCTTTGAGAGACTAGTCAAGGACCATATCACCTCCACCCTACCTGACACCCTAGACCCACTCCAATTTGCTTACCGCCCAAATAGGTCCACAGACGATGCAATCTCAACCACACTGCACACTGCCCTAACCCATCTGGACAAGAGGAATACCTATGTGAGAATGCTGTTCATCGACTACAGCTCGGCATTCAACACCATAGTACCCTCCAAGCTCGTCATCAAGCTCGAGACCCTGGGTCTCGACCCCGCCCTGTGCAACTGGGTACTGGACTTCCTGACGGGCCGCCCCCAGGTGGTGAGGGTAGGCAACATCTCCACCCCGCTGATCCTCAACACTGGGGCCCCATAAGGGTGCGTTCTGAGCCCTCTCCTGTACTCCCTGTTCACCCACGACTGCGTGGCCACGCACGCCTCCAACTCAATCATCAAGTTTGCGGACGACACAACAGTGGTAGGCTTGATTACCAACAATGACGAGATGGCCTACAGGGAGGAGGTGAGGGCCCTCGGAGTGTGGTGTCAGGAAAATAACCTCACACTCAACGTCAACAAAACTAAGGAGATGATTGTGGACTTCAGGAAACAGCAGAGGGAACACCCCCCTATCCACATCGATGGAACAGTAGTGGAGAGGGTAGTAAGTTTTAAGTTCCTCGGCATACACATCACAGACACACTGAATTGGTCCACTCACACAGACAGCATCGTGAAGAAGGCGCAGCAGCGCCTCTTCAACCTCAGGAGGCTGAAGAAATTCGGCTTGTCACCAAAAGCACTCACAAAATTCTACAGATGCACAATCGAGAGCATCCTGGCGGGCTGTATCACCGCCTGGTACGGCAACTGCTCCGCCCACAACCGTAAGGCTCTCCAGAGGGTAGTGAGGTCTGCACAACGCATCACCGGGGGCAAACTACCTGCCCTCCAGGACACCTACACCACCCGATGTTACAGGAAGGCCATAAAGATCATCAAGGACAACAACCACCCGAGCCACTGCCTGTTCACCCCGCTATCATCCAGAAGGCGAGGTCAGTACAGGTGCATCAAAGCTGGGACCGAGAGACTGAAAAACAGCTTCTATCTCAAGGCCATCAGACTGTTAAACAGCCACCACTAACATTGTGTGGCTGCTGCCAACACACTGACTCAACTCCAGCCACTTTAATAATGGGAATTGATGGGAAATGTATCACTAGCCACTTTAAACAATGCTACCTAATATAATGTTTACATACCCTACATTATTCATCTCATATGTATACGTATATACTGTACTCTATATCATCTACTGCATCCTTATGTAATACATGTCACTAGCCACTAACTATGCCACTTTGTTTACATACTCATCTCATATGTATATACTGTACTCGATACCATCTATTGCATCTTGCCTATGCCGCTCTGTACCATCACTCATTCATATATCTTTATGTTCATATTCTTTATCCCCTTACACTGTGTATAAGACAGTAGTTTTTTTGGAACTGTTAGTTAGATTACTTGTTGGATTATTACTGCATTGTCGGAACTAGAAGCACAAGCATTTCGCTACACTCGCATTAACATCTGCTAACCATGTGTATGTGACAAATAAAATTTGATTTGATTTGAGTTCGCCTGTGTCTAGCTTAAAATTACGGATTTAGATAGAGATGATTGTATTATGTTACTTAGATTGATGCATGGTTGCACAAGCATTTTGCTACACTCGCATTAACATCTGCTGACCATGTGTATGTGACTAATAACATTTGATTTGATGTGAGCAATAATGGCACACATTTCAACTATTCCAAAAGAGGTCAAAATATACCCAATCCATTGAAAAGCTGTGTGTGTTGCGGTGTGTTTCAGCTGCAGAACCTGGGGGTGAACCCGGCTAACATTGGTTTCAGCTACCTGACCATGGAGTCTGACAAGTTCATCTGCATCCGGGAGAAGGTGGGCGAGCAGAACCAGGTGGTGATCATAGACATGGCTGACCCCAATAACCCCAGCAGACGTCCTATCTCTGCTGACAGTGCCATCATGAACCCTGCCAGCAAGGTCATCGCCCTCAAAGGTAGGGTACCACCACGACCTTACGCTTGCCTCCCAAGTGGCACCCAATTCGCCCAGGTAACACACAACTTATGACCAGGGCCCATAGGGCACTATGTAGGGAATAGGGTGCCATTTGGGAGTCACATTATGACCCCGCTCCCTGACCGACCCTCCCTGGGCTCCTTATTCGACCAGTGTAATAACAACAACCAAAACGCTCTGTTACAATGCACTCACTAAGTAGTTTCTTGTTAATCCAATGCTGCTGCTATGGTAATTTCAGCCTTACTACAGTACACCGCAATATGAGCAGCCTATTTCTTCATTTGTTCCTGAAAAGTTAAGAACAGTAGATGCGTGTCTGCTTTAGCGTGCGTACTATTCACACAGGATTGCTGTTTATGTAACTCCAGCGTTAACATAGCTGTCAAAAGAAGAGTTGGGTGTATCTGTTATAATGCACTATTTTCTCCCGTGCTATAAATACCAGGAGTCAGTGCACTCAGACATATTGCCTGAAGTGTACTAAATTGGTCATGTAAGTTGATTTTCCGCCACTGCTTCTAGCCCTTAGAGCCCCAAGCGCTTTAGCCTTCATGTCTGTATCGGTTTGCCTTACTTCTGATGCTTTCTCTTCAGGCTTTGCACAACTCTCTACCTCTCTCTCTCTCCACCTTGTTTTTTCTTTGACTGACTCTTTGCTTTCTTCCCCTTGCTTTCTGTCATCTATCAGAGGGTGAGTGTTTCTCTCTCTCTTTCTCTCGCTCTCTCCCTCTCCTCCCTCTCCCGCCGTGAAGTCTGCCTATCTCTCCTACTTCATCTCTCTCTTCCTCTTTTTCTCGGACTGACTCATGGCTTTCTTTCCCTTGCTTTCTGTCTTGTCACCTCTCAGACGGTGAGTTCCTGTCTCTGTCTGCCTGTCCGTCCGTCTATCCGTGGTGTCTTTGGTCATCATGTCCCTTCTCATAAAAGCTTCACCACCTTCTTAACCCACTGAACTCATGTATTCTGATTACTTCTGACAAGTAACCGGATCAATGAGACTGTTTTGTGGACAGAGGAGCATTTGATTCTGTACATTTGAATCCACACATTGTAACTTTCCCACATGGTAACCCCCCACACCCCCTGACTGTGACCTCAAGATTTAGAACTTTTCAGTTTCAGAGTTTCCCCAAAACAGCCCCCCCCCCACACACACACACCCTCACATACTTTTATGAGAACCATACACATGTTAGCATGACCTGTTGTATGCTGGTAGACTGTGTGTGGTATCCATCATCAGATATCATACACACTGGAAGGTGTGTGTGTGTGTGTGTGTGTGTGTGTGTGTGTGTGTGTTAGGGCTGGGCGGTAAACCATAGAACACAATATAACGGTATTCATTCATTCACGGACTGTTTTGGATTTGATTTGTTACGTTAAATAATTCAGTAATGACTAAAAAAAATGATGGCAATCATCTGTTTATCTCCAGTGAGAAACTGCTAACAGCTGAGAAGAGAACTGCTAGCTAACTTACAAGCACAACATGTCAACAACAATCGTCTGACTACCCCTAGTGGTGAAATTAAGAACTGCAATTGAAGCCGAAAATGCAGTCAGAGGAGAAGGATTGTTCTGTCAACGATGTTTTGTTGTTTTTGGGAATAGCGATATTAGGATTTTGATTCTTATGCAATATTCTACAAATAGGACTACCTTACTGTCAGTTTTATCCATTATTTTTGGCTGAAGTTTGGCTGAAACAATTAGACTGGGAAAAGCCCATTAACTATATCGCCCAGCCCTAGTGTGTGTAAGAGGTTTTGGTCTCCAGCCCTAGATCTCACTCTACAGTGTACCAGGTATGTTGTACCTTTTCACCTACATGTTATGGTCTCTGTGAAACCAGTTGCGTTCCTCGCTCACTTCACTGTGCAAACTTAAAACTACAGGACATGCTGTCACTACTATGCTGTCCCTTAGGCTTAGTTCCATTTTTTTAACTGGTTGTGATATGGGAGGTTAGTAAAGTATGGAGATTGATTTCCACACTCATTATTCTCCGCATGCCAGAGACTAGAACAGTTCAGTAGTAGGCAGCGACACTGATTCTAGAAGTTCTTTCTCACTTTTTCTTCGAAATAGTCTAAATGGCTATGCCCTGGTTAAGAATACTTGGGCCTGGAATGTGTGACAAATGTCTTTAAAAAAAAAAAAACATGTAACCTTTTTTTCACAACCTAGGAGATTGAGAACACATTCTCCTTTACAGCAACAACCAGGGGAAGAGTTGCAAAGTTGTCCTGGAGGATCTGTCTTCTAGATACTATCTATTAGGTCTATTGAGCGTGTTATCTATCTACCTCCCTCCTCTTTATCCCCACTGCCTCGACGCTCTCACTGAACAGGGAAATTGAGCACTTTTGACTTATAGAAATCCAGTTTGCTGGGAACTCAAAGGGATAGTTTACACACGCTACAGATTTGTGCAAAGTACAAATCTCATCAATACCTAGAAAGAGGTCCATGATCCTGGATAGTCAGCTAGCAACCCAAATGATGTGAGTTCACTAGCTACAGTTTAGCATTAGCTTCATTCAGGTTCAGCGCAAAACAATGTGTTGTGTCTCACTGTTTCGCCTCTCTCGTCCTCCCTCGGCTCTCAGCTGCTAAGTGCCTGCAGATCTTCAACATTGAGATGAAGAGTAAGATGAAGGCTCACACCATGACCGAGGAAGTCATGTTCTGGAAGTGGATCTCTGTCAACACCGTCGCCTTGGTGACTGAAGCGGCCGTCTACCATTGGAGCATGGAGGGGGACTCGCAGCCCATCAAAGTGTTTGATCGGCACGCTAGTCTGGCCGGATGCCAGATCATAAACTACAGAACAGACGAACAGCAGAAGTGGCTCCTCCTTATAGGGATCTCGGCACAGGTACACACACACACACACACCTTATGATCCGTCTTCTATTGTCTCACATACAAACCCATACTTCACAGCGTGTGCACACATCAGACATAAAGTGTAGGTTTTGTATTCTTAAAGCACCGTACTTCGGTTCTTTTCTAGCATGTTCAGATAGTGATGACATCCCCTCTTTTTTTCTATCCTGCAGCAAAACCGTGTGGTGGGGGCCATGCAGCTGTACTCTGTGGACAGGAAGGTGTCCCAGCCCATCGAAGGCCATGCTGCAGCCTTCGGAGAGTTTAAGGTGGAGGGCAACACCAAAGCCTCCACTCTGTTCTGCTTCGCTGTGCGCAGCCAGGCTGGGGGCAAGGTGAGAACCGGACACTAGGGGGTATACAGGCATGGTGAACCTAGTAATGATTCCATAACAAACCAGGACACCCTCTGTAAGCATTACTTGTGACTGGAGAAACTGGAGGAAGCTTGTGGTTGACTCTTCTGCAGTTGAATGATGATGATTACTTAATGCATGCGGTCAGAGCATACGGTCAGTATGTGTGGTTAGTATGCGGTCACTATGTTGACCTGTGTGGTCATGTTTTCCAGCTGCACATCATAGAGGTGGGTCAGCCGGCTACAGGGAACCAGCCGTTTACTAAGAAGGCTGTTGACGTGTTCTTCCCACCTGAGGCTCAGACAGACTTCCCCGTCGCCATGCAGGTAAGGACCCCTAAAGACCCACCAGGGAAGGACCCACTCGGGGTGCCTCTCTCAATGAATGAATGCATATCAGTCGAGCCAGACTGGATTGGCTGGGAGGTTTTCTTAATGCATATTTAACCAGTACAACTGAAGCGGTTTGTTTTCTGTTTGAGTTTACCATTCTCTTGGCAACATTTATTTACTTCCCAGTAACCTGCACACACATATGTTTAGGATTCGTTAACTATTAAAACACTTAACTGCCGTTCAACAATGCTGATGAGACCTAGGTGTCTTTGGCCCATACAGAGGGTATAATCTCTGTGTCCCCGGTTTCTCTGTCCTCAGATTGGCACCAAGCACGGTGTGATCTACCTGATCACGAAGTATGGCTACATCCACCTGTACGACCTGGAGTCAGGAGTGTGTATCTACATGAACCGCATCAGCGCCGAGACCATCTTCGTCACCGCCCCCCACGAACTCACCTCCGGCATCATCGGGGTTAACAAGAAGGGACAGGTAAGAATGTCAGACCCATTAGAATTACAATACGGATGTATACAACAGGATCTCTATGGTCACTTTGTCATGGGTGGATACCAGGGAAAGCATGTGCACATATACACATTATCCAGCTAAATAAAACGTATTTATATATATTTTTTAATTTGTTTTTGTGTCATGTTCTTTCTTATGTTTATTGAAAATCATCACTAAAAATGTGTTATTAATCCATTGATGTATTTAATTCCTAAATGTTCGGCATCCCCCTCAGGTGTTGTCAGTGTGTGTGGAGGAGGAAAACATAGTGAACTATGCCACCAACGTGCTGCAGAACCCAGACCTGGGCCTGAGGATGGCCGTGCGTTCTAACCTGGCCGGGGCTGAGGAGCTGTTTGCCAGGAAGTTCAACACACTGTTCGCCCAGGGCTCCTACTCCGAGGCTGCCAAGGTGGCCGCATCCACACCCAAGGTAGGTCAGACGCCAGGACTAGGGGAGATGATCTGTTGGGTTGGTTTGGGCTGAAGGAGGGTTGCAACATTACGGTAACTTTCTCAATATTTCCCCAAAACCTGGTTGGAAGATTCCTAGAATCAGTAGGGAATACGGAACCCCCCAACCAGAATTTCTGGAAAACCTGAGAATTTGGGGAAGGTTACTGGAATTTTGTAACACTAGGAGGGGAAAATACAGTCTCTTTCTGGATCCTCCTTAAGCCTTGCTATACACTTAGCAACAATAACATTTAATTACTGTATCTTATCCTCTTCCTCTCCTCCAGGGTGTCCTGCGCACAGCGGAGACCATCCGTAAGTTCCAGAGCGTGCCAGCCCAGCCGGGCCAGGCCTCTCCTCTGCTGCAGTACTTTGGCATCCTGCTGGACCAGGGCCAGCTCAACAAGTTTGAGTCTCTGGAGCTGTGCAGGCCCGTGCTACAGCAAGGACGCAAGCAGCTGCTGGAGAAGTGGCTGAAAGAGGACAAGGTAGGACTGACTGGAGTGGATTAGGCAGCCTTGTTACTATGCTCACACACACACATCAAGACTAAGACTGTGTGTATGTAAACAGAAGTCCCCCACGGGCCTCCTGAGTGGCGGAGTGGTCTAGCTGTGCTGCTAGAGATTCTGGTTCAAGCCCAGGCTCTGTTGCAGCCAGGCGCACCCGGGAGACCCATAGGGCGGCGTACAATTTGCCCAGCGTCGTCCGGGTTAGGGGAGAGTTTGGCCGGCAGGGATGTTCTTGTCCCATCGGGCACTAGCGACTCCTGTGGAGGGCCGGGCGCAATGCGTATGGTGTTTCCTCCGACACATCAGTGAGGCTGGCTTCTGGGTTAAGTGGGCATTGTGTCAACAAGCAGTGCGGCTTGGTTGGGTTGGGTTGTGTTTCTGAGGACGCATGGCTCTCAACCTACGCCTCTCCCAAGCTAGTACGGGAGTTGCAGCGATGAGACAAGACTGTAACTAGCAATTGGATACCATGAAATTGGGGGGGTAAAACTAAACACAGAGGTCCCCCCTCCATAGTCTGTCAATCGATTCCCTTTGTGCTTGTATATTTACCCTGAAATTGCAGTATAGCTAAAGTTGATGTGTTGCGTGTGTGTAGCTGGAGTGTTGTGAGGAGCTTGGTGACCTGGTTAAGGCAGTAGATCCTACGCTAGCCCTCAGTGTCTACCTCAGAGCCAACGTACCCAGCAAGGTGATCCAGTGCTTTGCTGAGACCGGACAGTTCCAGAAGATAGTGCTCTACGCCAAAAAGGTACACTTCACTCTGAGAATGGATGGACCTCCCTTTGGATGTGTTGCAAATAGTACCCTATTCCCTATATAAAGCACTACCCATATGGCTAGTGATGCACTATGAAGGGAATAGGATGCTATTTGGGAGACACAACTCTGAGTATCTCATAGCATTCTGCCATGATCATGATGTAATAAGACAACACTGTTTTAGTAGTACATTTGATTGACCTGAAGTACCTAGTTCTAAAATGTCAGCTTGCCCATTTTGTCTTGTCAGATGACAGTATTATGTGGACTCTCCTCTCTCGTTCTCTCTCCCTGCTCTTTCCTGCCCTCTCTCCCCCTCTTTTCTCTCCCCCTCTTTCCTCCCTATTTTTTTCTCTCCCCCTCTGTTCTCTTTCTCTCCCCCTCTTTCCTCCCTCTTTTTTTCTCTCCCCCTCTGTTCTCTCTCTCCCCCTCTTTCTCTCCCCCCTCTTTTCTCTTTCCTCTCCTAGGTGGGCTACTCTCCAGACTGGGTGTTTCTGTTGAGGAATGTGATGCGGGTCAGTCCAGAACAGGGTCTACAGTTCTCTCAGATGCTGGTGGCAGATGAGGAGCCCCTGGCCAACATCAACCAGGTAACACACGCACATAGCACAGACACAGGCCTGCGTGAACACACACACTGCCCAGTGAGGGGCCTCTCTTGTCTGTTATTCCTCCTTTTTAAGGGCATATCAACTTTCCCCTCCTCCTCTTGTCATAACTGGCTCTGGCTAAAAGTTGCCCACAAGCATAGACCTATGGGCCCTGGCCAAAAGTAGTGCACTGTATAGGGAATATGGTGCGAATTTGGGACATACCCCTAGAATCAGCAGTTTAGAGGTAACTTCATCCTATCTAATCCAGCAATGCACTTCCTTATCCAGCAGGATTATGTCCCTGTGACTCTTGATTACCTCTTTCTCTACTATTATTGGCTGCTAATGTCCCCGCTCTCTCCCTCGTGATTGGTGTAGATAGTGGATGTGTTCATGGAGGGAAGTCTGATCCAGCAGTGTACCTCCTTCCTATTGGACGCTCTGAAGAACAATCAGCCAGCCGAGGGACACCTACAGACACGCCTACTGGAGATGAACCTCATCCACGCCCCCCAGGTACAAACACACACCTTTCATAATGTTTTGTTGTGTTTCTGTTGGTGCAGTATGTGTTGTAATTGGTGGTTCTGTGTGTATCCAGGTAGCCGACGCGATCCTTGGCAACCAGATGTTTAGCCACTATGACCGTGCCCACATCGCCCAGCTGTGTGAGAAGGCTGGACTGCAACAGAGGGCTCTAGAGCACTACACTGACCTGTTCGACATCAAACGGGCTGTCGTACACACACACCTGCTCAACCCTGAGGTACGTAGGTGTATGTGGGGTGGCTTCAAATGTAACCTCTCTCTCGTGTGTTATACCCAGCTTCTACCCCCAAGCCATAAGACACCTGAACAGCTAATCAAAGGGCTACCCAGGCCCCCCTTTTACGCTGCTGCTACTCTCTGTTTATAATCTATGCATAGTCACTAACTCTACCTACATGTACATATTACCTCAATTATTACCTCAACTAACCGGTGCCCCTCCACATAGACTCTGTACTGGTACCCCCTGTATATAGCCTCGCTTGTTATTTTACTGCTGCTGTTGAATTATTTGTTACTTTTATTTTCTATTTTCTACTTATCTATTTTTTTCTAAACCAACAATGCTTTAAGAAGTTAAGGGCTTATAAGTAAGCATTTCACTCTAAGGTTCACTGCAACATTTCACCTGTTGTATTTGGTGCATGTGACAAATAAAATGTGTTTTGTGTTTTAACCCTCTCCTCTCTCCTTGTAGTGGCTGGTAAACTTCTTTGGCGCCCTGTCAGTAGAGGACTCAGTAGAGTGTCTTCGGGCCATGTTATCAGCCAACATCAGACAGAACCTTCAGCTGTGTGTCCAGGTGGCATCTAAATACCACGAGCAGCTGGGAACAAACACCCTGGTGGAGCTCTTTGAGTCCTTCAAGAGCTACGAGGGTACGCCTGGGTCTTGCTTCTCTTATGTTTAAAAACGTGTCGGCTTGGGGTCTATGTGGTCCAGCTATTAGAGCCACAGACCCTGGCACACATGCACAGCCTAGGATGCTAGAGCCTAGGATGCTAGAGCCTAGGATGCTAGAGCCTAGGATGCTAGAGCCTAGGATGCTAGAGCCTAGGATGCTAGAGCCTAGGATGCTAGAGCCTAGGATGCTACGCCTAGGATGTAGAGCCTAGGATGCTAGAGCCTAGGATGCTAGAGCCTAGGATGTTTAGGAAAAGGATGCTAGAGCCTTGGGGATGCTGTGGCCAGGATGCTAGAGCCACAGACCCTAGAGCCTAGGATGCAGAGCCTAGGATGCTAGAGCCTAGGATGCTAGAGCCTAGGATGCTAGAGCCTAGGATGCTAGAGCCTAGGATGCTAGAGCCTAGGATGCTAGAGCCTAGGATGCTAGAGCCTAGGATGCTAGAGACTAGGATGCTAGAGCCTAGGATGCTAGAGCCTAGGATGCTAGAGCCTAGTCTACCATATGTTTTCACAGGGAAACTAGGAAACTTATTCAATTGTGAAACGGTGTTCTTCCTCTCCCAGGTCTGTTCTACTTCCTGGGCTCCATAGTGAACTTCAGCCAGGACCCTGACGTCCATTTTAAATACATCCAGGCGGCCTGTAAGACAGGGCAGATCAAGGAAGTGGAGCGCATCTGTAGAGAGAGCAACTGTTACGACCCGGACAGGGTCAAGAACTTCCTCAAGGTACGGGGGCTACCCCAGCAGTGTTGGTTAAGTGAATGTTTATTTATAAGTCGCTCTGGATAAGAGTGCCTGCTAAATGACTAAAATGTTTAAAAAATCAAATTAAAATGTTTAGCCTAGAAGACTACAAACCAGGTTCACTAGCTTTCAGTTACATGTAAGATCGGAAGTGACACGAACCAGACTGAATTCTCACCTTTCACAGTTGTTTCATGGGATATCGGCTTCCTTTTGCAAATGTAATGTAATGTAACTATTGATGTTCTGTGTTGCCTCTCTCTCTCTCCCCCATCAGGAGGCTAAATTGACAGACCAGCTGCCGTTGATCATAGTGTGTGACCGCTTTGACTTTGTCCATGACCTGGTGCTCTATCTCTACCGCAACACTCTGCAGAAGTACATAGAGATTTACGTTCAGAAGGTAAGAGCCATCCGCCTGGCAGGAGGCCCAGTGAGGAACACAGCACTGCAGGGAAGGAAGAGAGATGTCAAGATACCTTTATTGTTGGTTTTACCAATAAATAGCACTTATTTTATTTTGTTGCTGTAATTGCCATTGCCTGCTATTGCCTGACCTTGACATGTGTGTACTGTAGGTGAACCCCAGCCGTCTGCCTGTGGTGATAGGAGGTCTGTTGGATGTAGACTGTGCTGAAGACGTCATTAAGAACCTGATCATGGTGGTGAGAGGGCAGTTCTCCACTGATGAGCTGGTGGCAGAGGTGGAGAAGAGGAACAGGTACAGACACATCACTTACGCATGTGGTCTCCCAACATTGTCGGCTCCTGTTCTTCAAATGGGGAGAACACTTTGTCAGAACTTTCAGGCCTGTCCTTTCCCCCTGGTGAGGTAATGCCTCAAAGATCCCAGACAAAATGTTTCACGAGGGTTTCTCAAAAGGAGATTTTGTGTGTGTTCCAGACTGAAGCTGTTGTTGTCGTGGCTTGAGTCTCGTATCCACGAGGGCTGTGAAGAGCCGGCTACCCACAACGCCTTGGCTAAGATCTACATTGACAGTAACAACACCCCGGAGCGCTTCTTGAAGGAGAACACATTCTACGACAGCGCTGTAGTGGGGAAGTATTGTGAGAAGAGAGACCCCCACCTCGCCTGTGTCGCCTATGAGAGGGGCCAGTGTGACCTGGACCTTATCAAGGTCTGAACACACACACAACGCACACACCCACAGGAGATGACTAATGCATTGATTGGTTTGGTTTCATTGTGCTCTGCTGTAGGTGTGCAATGAGAACTCCCTGTTCAAGAGTGAGGCTCGTTACCTGGTCCGACGGAAAGACCCAGAACTATGGGCCAACGTTCTTGAGGAGAATAACCCTTATAGACGCCAACTCATAGACCAGGTAAGTACAATACCCTCTGTTAACACTATGTTGTTATCTCCCTGTGTTCTGACCTGCATCTCCCTGTGTTCTGACCTGCATCTCCCTGTGTTCTGACCTGCATCTCCCTGTGTTCTGACTTGCATCTCCCTGTGTTCTGACCTGCATCTCCCTGTGTTCTGACCTGCATCTCCCTGTGTTCTGACCTGCATCTCCCTGTGTTCTGACCTGCATCTCCCTGTGTTCTGACCTGCATCTCCCTGTGTTCTGACTTGCATCTCCCTGTGTTCTGACTTGCATCTCCCTGTGTTCTGACCTGCATCTCCCTGTGTTCTGACCTGCATCTCCCTGTGTTCTGACCTGCATCTCCCTGTGTTCTGACTTGCATCTCCCTGTGTTCTGACTTGCATCTCCCTGTGTTCTGACTTGCATCTCCCTGTGTTCTGACCTGTGTTTCATTGTGTTTCCCAGGTGGTGCAGACTGCTCTGTCAGAGACCCAGGACCCAGAGGAGGTGTCTGTGACGGTCAAGGCCTTCATGACAGCTGACCTGCCCAATGAGCTCATTGAACTACTGGAGAAGATTGTACTGGACAACTCAGTCTTCAGCGAGCACCGGTCAGTCACCACGCGCGCACACACACAAACACTTTACTTGGCCTCGCATTTAAATACGGAGGTTGAAAAGACTCAAATATTTCCAATGTTCTACGAATACCTGTAGTTGGAAGTCTTATCTAGCCTCTGTGTGTCTTCTCTGTTTCTCCCTCAGAAACCTCCAGAACCTGTTGATCCTGACGGCCATCAAGGCAGACCGGACGCGTGTGATGGAGTACGTCAACCGCCTGGACAACTACGATGCCCCCGACATTGCTAACATCGCCATCAGCAACGAGCTCTTTGAGGAGGCCTTCGCCATCTTCAAGAAGTTTGACGTCAACACCTCCGCCATTCAGGTTAACAAGAGTCTGAAGATAATGCATAATATTTAGCTAATCATTGTACCCTGTTCTGTTTCAATGCACCAACAATGCTTTTCTTGACTTTTCTTTCTGCACCTTACAAATATTTGTATCATTGGACGTCTTTATTTATACTGACCAACTGTCTCTCTAGGTCCTGATCGAGCAAATCAGTAACCTGGACAGAGCCTATGAGTTTGCAGAGCGTTGTAATGAGGCTGCGGTATGGAGTCAACTGGCCAGAGCCCAGCTCCAGAGAGACCTGGTTAAAGAGGCCATCGATTCCTACATCAAAGCCGACGACCCGTCGGCCTACATGGAGGTGGTCAGCGCTGCCAGCAAGAACAGTAAGACAACACATCACACTGTGTGAGGAACATGGAAAAGCAAGGAAACTGAGGCAGTAGCGGGGATACGTCCAACAAGGCAGTGGCGGGGATACGTCCAATAAGGCAGTGGCGTGGATAGATACGTCCAACAAGAGTTCACTTGAAGCCTCCTATGCACTGTATGTGTGTATAATGTATAGAATTTATTGTGTGTGTTTTAGATAACTGGGAGGATCTGGTGAAGTTCCTTCAGATGGCTCGTAAGAAGGCCAGAGAGTCGTATGTAGAGACAGAGCTCATCTTTGCTCTGGCTAAAACTGTCAGACTGGCCGAACTAGAGGAATTTGTCAGCGGCCCTAACAACGCCCATATACAACAGGTACATGTGTCAAATACGTGCAAAATGCACATTTATCAACATGGAACATTGTTCGCTGAGACGTTTGGTTTCAACTTTGAACTCACCCTCTCTTTGTTCTCCTGCAGGTGGGAGATAGGTGTTATGAAGAAGGGATGTACGATGCTGCCAAGCTGCTGTACAATAACGTGTCCAACTTTGCCCGCCTGGCATCCACGCTGGTACACCTAGGAGAGTACCAAGCTGCTGTGGACAGCGCCAGGAAAGCCAACAGCACACGCACCTGGAAGGAGGTACATCTAAACATTCTTACACACACGTTATGCTGTACGTATGTGTAAGTCATTTGACGGGTTGTGTATCATGACTTCGCTCGATCTCTTTCTCTCTCTCTCTCTCTCTCTCTCTCTCTCTCTCTTAAGGTGTGTTGTGCGTGTGTGGATGGGGAAGAGTTTCGATTGGCTCAGATCTGTGGTCTACACATTGTTATCCACGCTGATGAACTGGAGGAGCTCATCAGCTACTACCAGGTAAATCCCCTGAATCACTTTAACCTGCTGGTGTCCTCTATAGTTTAGTACCAGGTAAAGGGAATGTTTTCAGATAGTTTAGGTGTCTGTACAGTGTCTGTGGTTAACTCATGTTTGTGTCTGTGTGCATCAGGACCGGGGTTACTATGAGGAGCTGATAGGCCTGTTGGAGGCCGCGTTGGGTTTGGAGCGCGCTCACATGGGCATGTTCACAGAGCTGGCCATCCTCTACTCCAAATTTAAACCCCAGAAGATGAGAGAACACCTGGAACTCTTCTGGTCCCGCGTCAACATCCCTAAGGTGTGTGTCTCTCTCTCTAAATAAAACGATTGTAAATATTTCTCTTTTTCCCCATATGTCACGTCTGTGACCTCACTTCCTGTGGTTGTCCAATCAGGTGCTGCGAGCGGCAGAGCAGTCCCATCTGTGGGCGGAGTTAGTGTTTCTGTATGATAAATACGAGGAATATGACAACGCTGTCCTCACGATGATGTCACACCCTACGGACGCTTGGAAGGAGGTGCAGTTCAAGGACATCATTGCCAAGGTAGCACGACCTCATCGGCTCCTCACTCACAAAACAGTTGAAAACCTCACTGAAGGGCTGAAGGCTTTCTAACCTCAACTGTAGCCACCTCTCTCCGCAAGGAACTTCATTGTGTTATATGACTCTTTCTAGGTGGCCAATGTGGAGCTGTACTACAAATCCCTTTCCTTTTACCTGGACAACAAACCTCTGCTGACGAATGACCTTCTGACCATACTGTCACCACGGTTAGACCACAGCCGCACGGTCAGCTACTTCACCAAGGTAATCAGTCAAAACACCTGTCATTAAACCCGGAATAGACTGAAAAACATGTTCCCACAATACTACAACCCTGCAAATTTAGCAGCAACGCAAGACCAAATAATATGACGCTTCCGTGGGTCTCCAGGTTAACCAGTTGAAGTTGGTAAAGCCTTACCTGAGGTCAGTCCAGAGTCATAACAACAAGGGAGTCAACGAGGCCCTCAATAACCTGCTGACAGAGGAGGAGGACTACCAGGTGAGGGAGTGTGTGTGTTCTAGTTATGCTCTTATGTTGTTCTATGGCATTATGTGTTGTGGTCTCCAGGAAGCATGACTTGTATGTCTGTGTTGTCCATAGGGTCTGAGGGCGTCTATCGATGCATATGATAACTTTGACACCATTGGTTTGGCCCAGAGACTGGAGAAGCATGAGCTGATTGAGTTCAGACGCATCGCAGCATACCTCTACAAAGGCAACAACCGCTGGAGACAGAGCGTGGAACTCTGCAAGAAGGACAAATTATACAAGGTTAACATTTTTGGGGGATACTAGTTGTTCCTGCCAAACCAGCACCTGGATCCAGACAAACTGCTGTGCAAAGTTTTTATTATTTATATATATTTATTTTTTTACTTGTCTTGCACTGTAAATATTTTCTGGGACCTTTTCACACTTCACTCTACTTTGACTAGAGCCTGATGGGGGCACTGTTTCCCTTTGGAGGTCGGAAATAGTGAATATTTAGTCAGCCACACCTTGTTGAAATAACTGAAGGAAGACACTTCTCCGTAGTTTTTCAGCTTTGTAATGATATGTAACCATTGGTGCAACATCTGTGAATCAAAATGTTCCTGTGTTTCATCCATCCATCTCTTCCCCTGTCAGTCTCAAGATGGGATGCTGTATGCTGCAGAGACATGACTTCGGTCTCAAATCAATATTTTAATCAAATCAATCACCCCCCCCCTCTTACTGTGTGTATTTGGCAGGATGGAATGCTGTACGCTGCTGAGTCTAAGGATGCTGAGCTGGCTGAGACCCTGTTGCAGTGGTTCCTGGAGGAGGGCAGGAAGGAGTGTTTCGCTGCCTGTCTGTTTGCCTCCTACGACCTGTTGCACCCTGACGTGGTGCTGGAGCTGGCCTGGAGACACAACATCATGGACTTTGCCATGCCATACTTCATCCAAGTCATGAGGGAGTACCTCACCAAGGTCAGTCCTGCTCCAAAAACGGCAAGCACTTTTTGTGTCCCAAATGGCACCCTATTCCCGATTTATAGTGCACTTCTTCTGACCAGAGCCCCATTGGCCCAGGTCAAAAGTAGTGCACTATATAGAGAATAGGGTGCCATTTGGGACGTACACAATCTTAATTTCGGTCAGTGAAAATATAGTAAAAATAATGGATTTCTTCCTGCTAATTTGACTGGTTTCCAGAATTTTCTCTTGTAAGAGATGGACAGTTGTCCTTGACCTTCTCTCTGTAGGTATTGTAGGAGCAGACAGGGTTTAGAGATACTTTTGGTAATACAAATTAAAATAGTGGAAAGTTTACTTAAATATGGTGATAACGCTGCTGGAGAAAGCTTTCACACAGCTTTATTATTTTGTATTTCTTCACTTTGTGTTTGCAATTAAGTTAAAACATGAGACTCTTTAAGTGGGGAAGACAACCATTCCTCTAGAACAATGTGTAGTAATGACACCACTTCCTGTAACCTTTGACCCCAAGATCTGTGAGCTCATCTCTGTGGGTTCTCTTCCAGGTTGATGAGGTTGAGGAGAAGGTGACGGTCTCTGGCTCTCTTTATTTATCTCCTTTTTGTTCTGTCTGTTTCCTGTTCTAACATAGACCCTAGGTTTCTGATGTAAGAACCTAGCATGGACTTGTATGTAGACTGAGAATCCTTAACATAGGTCTGGCCAGTCCTGGTTCTTTAGAGCGTCACAGGGGGTGCGGGGTTCTGTTTCAGTCCAGCACCAACCTACCTGATTAAGCCTTTAGTCTTTCTAGATTGAAGACTGAATCAGATATGTAAGAGCGGGGCAACAAAAGCCATGCTCACACTCAACCCCTTAGAACCAGGACTGGCCGCCCTTTACCTACTTCGACCCTCCCCCGGGTCTCTCCCCTCACTGATAATCCCAGACTGTTTGCTCCTGGTTAACAGGAACACATGATAGAGGTCCTGGTTAACAGGAACACATGATAGAGGTCCTGGTTAACAGGAACACATGATAGAGGTCCTGGTTAACAGGAACACATGATAGAGGTCCTGGTTAACAGGAACACATGATAGAGGTCCTGGTTAACAGGAACACATGATAGAGGTCCTGGTTAACAGGAACACATGATAGAACAGTATGATAGAACAGTAACACATGACAAAAGGTGCTGCACTATAGTCCTCTGCATCAGTAGTCAGCTAGCCTGAGTGACAATCTGTTTATTCTTCCATGTCAATATTTGGCCTGACTAATGACCGCAATGAGCACAAACAGATCTGGGACCAGGCTAGTTGTTAGCAGCTCCAGGACTGCAGTATCTGCTGGATTCCTATGTCTGCCATTAAACTGATCAGTGATTTGCCAGAGAGCATGGAGATGAAGAGCAGTAGACACTTGGCCCTCCCTGGAGGACTGGAGTTGAAGCCCCCTGCTGCAAACACAGTTCTGTCGGAGTATTCTCATGTAGCTTTAACTGCTATGTACAGTAGTGCACAATACCACATTGGTATTGTAGTGCACAATACCACATTGTGAGAAGCATCGGCTTTACAGCCGCTAGCTAGCTATACAGCCACAGAACCAAAACCACCACTCCCACACACTGCTGTGCATCCGAAATGGCACCCTATTCCCTACATAGTGCACTACTTTTGACCAGAGCCGTACAAGTAGTGCACTGTATAGGGAATAGGGTACCATTTGGGTTGCACACCATCAATTAGCTTTCTATGCATGTTCATTATTTTATTTATCAGAGGAGGCACATACTCCCTTGTAGTTTTTTCTGCTGCTGAAATTCTTATCATTCACACACTGCCAGTTTATTTTGTAGTTATGACATTCTAATTATTTAGTTCATTTTAGTTAATTGTTCATACAGACAAGTCACATCTTCACAGCTATTATTACTCAAAATAGAGATTCTCAATGCCAAAAATAGATGATGATTTAATTACATAACTTTAATACAATAATACACACATTTCTGTTTGACTCTTGAATACATCAGAAATCTTGCTTGATTTGATTTCTTTAGCCTATATTTGACACTACTGCTCACACTTCTGAAGCACTGCCTGCGAAGATTGCTAAACATTTACTTGAGGAAAATGACCTCAACTAGCTTTGGATAAGATAGCAGTTCACAGTTTAAAAAAGATGCATGCTCTTAACCAAGCAAAATACTTTTGATAAACTGCTCTAGATAAGTTGGTGAAATATTGCATTTTGTTAGGCAAGGAGTGGCCTGTAGCTGAAGCATGTTAAGTTGTGATTGAGGTTTGTCTCTTTTTCCTCCTGGACTGGGATGTGTTTTGCGTGGAGTGCAAAGTGGAGTGTTAGCATCTTGGCGTGGGCCAAGCTTCTCCACAACACAGAGAATACAAAATTAACTTTCACAAGCCTTGCTGTATACAGTGCTTCTAGAGTAGTTTAAAGATGCTCCCTCACTTGTAAGGAAAAGTGTAGTTTCTCACCAATCCCGCATGGCATCTTCTCTAAGGCATCCTCACTGTAGAAATAGATACTAGTCTATAACGTCTGATATTGAAAGGTGAAGTATAATATTATGCATATTGTTGTCTTCATGACAAAAGTTAACATCACCAATAAAATATTATCAGAATGTATCTCTGTAGAACGTTAATTGACAAATAATTTACAACGCCACAGTTTTATTATAGTGAGCCCACCCATTAGGCAACTGACTGGCTTTTCTCTCTGACCTCTGTCTGACCCTTTGTTCTCAGGTGGATAAACTGGAGGAGTCAGAAAGCCAAAGGAAGACTGAGGAAGAAGTCACAGAACCCACCCCCATAGTTTTCGGTAGGTTCGGTAATGCAATTTATATTAAAAGGCTTGGTTAAACTTTCTGGAATCAGTTGGCATAGGGGGGGAAATGAGTAAGGGAATCTGAATGCAACACGAGAAAGACAGTTGTTTATTATTGATGAAAGGTAACAATTATCTGTGTGTGGTGTGTGTACAGGTCAGCAGCTGATGTTGACGGCAGGCTCAGCTCCAGTGGCACCCCAGCCTGGATACCCAGGAGGCTACGGTTACACTGCCCCAGGCTACTCCCCCCAGCCCCCCTACAACTACAACATGTAAACCACCTCTACCCCACCCAGCCTCCCTACACCATGTAGACCACCTCTACCCCACCCAGCCCCCTACAGCTACAACATGTAGACCACCTCTACCCCACCCAGCCCCCTACAGCTACAACATGTAGACCACCTCTACCCCACCCAGCCTCCCTACAGCTACAACATGTAGACCACCTCTACCCCACCCAGCCTCCCTACAACTACAACATGTAGACCGCCTCTACCCCACCCAGCCTCCCTACAACTACAACATGTAGACCGCCTCTACCCCACCCAGCCTCCCTACAACTACAACATGTAGACCGCCTCTACCCCACCCAGCCCCCCTAGGGCTACACTAAGCCTGCGTCCCAAATGTCACCCTATTCCCAGTATAGTGAACTACTTTTGACCAGGTCCATATGACTCTGGTCTAAAGTAGTGCAGTATATATTGGCTATATGGTGTCGATTGAGACACAGATCATGTAGACCTTAAGGTCCCAATAATTCTACCTGGAGCTTCTAACGCGCCCCCCTCGGCCAACCTCAGGCCCCGACCTGAACCACACTTACCCTGCACTGGGATACAGATACAGCTTGCTTATGGATTCTATATGTATTCCCTGCCTTGACACCCCTGATACTCCCAATCTCACTACTCTGAGACACACCTAGCCCACCTATGGACACTCCTAACCCCCACACCCAAATCTCTCAACTGAAAAGATCTACACTTTGCCCCCACCTCCTCTCGCTCCTCACCTCTCACTCCCACTTCCTCTTTCTCCCCCTCTCCAATGGAATACAGCAAGACTAAGTGACCCCTCTACTTGACCCCTCTACCCGCCATTCAACACGCACCGCATGACAACAGCGCTTAGCTCCTAGAGAATATAACTAATAAGATGTCGCTAATGTACAGTACACCTCTCTGTCCAGGTGTTCTATAGACTGCATCAACTGTGTCAACCATAGAACAGCTTCTTTTTTTTAAATACTAATGTTTTTCTAGAGATTATAATACAGCACTGATGGTACAGAGACTTTGTTACTGAGGAGCCAGAGAGGGGGCGGGTGAAGGGGGAGCAGCACCGAGTTCCCCCACCCTCTCCTAAGCACTGCTAGGCCTTATACAGGAGGAGGTTTCAAATTTGAGTCCGTGTTTGTTTGTTTCAAGACTGTTTCTGTGCAATAGAGATCTTAACAGGTACCATGTGTTGGAGATACAGTACTATTATGGACTAGGAATACTAGTTACTTGGGTTATGGTGTACTGTCTGTGTGTAGTTTATCAAGCATGTAGGGATCTGTTGACAACTCCAAGACTGGGAGGGTTTGCGCTGTTCCTTCTCTTCACTAGAGTCGTATTATCTGATAATAACCAAGTCAAGATGGACGTTGGGTCTCTCCACTACACTGTGATGTACGGTACAGGATCCCACAGCTCTGGTTGTTGATGATGTGAAACATAACTGCGATATGCTGATGTCTGTGCATGTGCTGCCAAACATATAATGCTGTAACAATGCAACCAGGAGCACAATTTCCATGTTACACATATACCAAGTATTACCTATGTTGTGTTCAAAACTAAACAAATGTATTTTGAGGCCTTTTACTGTCTCACCATTGGCAACAACTAACAGAATGGTCGAAGAAACTCAAATGTTACACAGAGAATAAAAACATACTAGAGGAATAGAGCTCGTATGTATCCATGTACCAGTGGTTCAGAGTTAACAATTCATGTACTGACAAAAAAAACAGTGTATAATTTAAGATATGTTGCGATACTTAAATGAGCAAATAAGTCCATTATGGAATAAAATAGTGTATTGTCTATAGTGCATTGTTGTAGTCTTAATCATTATTATGATACTTTTTTTTTTAAAGAAAATGACAAAATACAAAAAGAGCAGAATACAAACATAAACTATTCAGCATGATTGCTTGCAGCAGCCATCATCCTGGGGTTTGTTTTCTTCCTGTTCAAGTAGAACCTGTCTGATAAATGTTCTGGAAAACTATCGCTAGGGTTTATGGGTAACTCTGGCCTCGTGCATCCGGACAGACGGCCATGTCCACTGTTGTCCATTGGACCCTGAGCTGTGCCGCGACATTGTAAAAACGTTGAATTGGGGTTTTGTAGGAAAACTAAATCTAAACTGTGTACAAGCACTACCGTATCTGCACAAGTCATGGTCTCTGAAGGATAATAAAGTTTACACACACATTATCTGTCTGTGATCATTTCACAATGCTCATAGTAGTAACTCTAGAGGGAACTTGGATGTATATTTGGTAATATGTGTTTGCATTGTTGTACTATCAACCCTGGGTTTTACTAAGAACCTTTGGTCATAAAGCAGACAACACATCAGACAGTCACAATGGTTAATCTCAGCTAATGGTAACTGTCCAGGCTGTTCATTAAATGTTGTTTAATTGTTATGCATCCTTATGATGAAGGGTTTAAGTCAAATGTTTGCATTGTCAACTTATTCCATTCAATCTGACTTGGTAAGTTTACAGGTCATTCACAAACTTCCTTGATCAGGTTTGGTGTTTTTTTTCTCCACTTCTAAGATGTTCTTGCTTCTTTTAGTTTTGACAATGCAATCAACACTATAAGATCTACAGTTTAAGTCGGAAGTTTACATACACCTTAGCCAAATACATTTTAAACTCAGTTTTTCACAATTCCTAACATTTAATCCTAGTAAAAACTTCCTGTCTTAGGTCAGCTGGGATCACCAGTTTTATTTTAAGATTGTGAAATGTCAGAATAATAGCAGAGAATTATTTATTTCAGTTTTTATTTCTTTCATCACATTCTCAGTGGGTCAGAAGTTTACATACACTCAATTAGTAATTGGTAACATTGCCTTTAAATTGTTTAACTTGGGTCAAATGTTTTGGGTAGCCTTCCATAAGCTTCCCACAATAAGTTGGGTGAATTTTGGCCCATTTCTCCTGACAGAGCTGGTGTAATTGAGTCAGGTTTGTAGGCCTCCTTGCTCGCACACGCTTTTTCAGTTCTGCCCACAATTTTTCTATGGGATTGAGGTCAGGGCTTTGATTGCCACTCCAATACCTTGACTTTGTTGTCCTTAAGCCATTTTGCCACAACTTTGGAAGTATGCTTGGGGCCATTGTCCATTTGGAAGACCAATTTGCAACCAAGCTTTAACTTCCTGACTGATTTCTTGAGATATTGCTTCAATATATCCACGTAATTTGGTGACTCATGATGCCATCTATTTTGTGAAGTGCACCAGTCCTTCCTGCAGCAAAGCACCCCCACAACATGATGCTGCCACCCCCGTGCTTCACAATTGGGATGGTGTTCTTCGGCTTGCAAGCATCCCCCTTTGTCTTCCAAACATAACGATGGTCATTATGGCCAAACGGTTCTATTTTTGTTTCATCAGACCAGAGGACATTTCTCCAAAAAGTATGATCTTTGTCCCCATGTTCAGTTGCAAACCGTAGTTGGCTTTTTTAATGTTTTTTTTTGGAGCAGTGGCTTCTTCCTTGCTGAGTGGCCTTTCAGGTTATATCGATATAGGACTCATTTTACTGTGGATATAGATACTTTTGTACCTATTTCCTCCAGCATCTTCACACGGTCCTTTGCTGTTGTTCTGGGATTGATTTGCACTTTTCGCACCAAAGTACATTAATCTCTAGGAGACAGAACGTATCTCCTTCTTGAGCGGTATGACCGCTGCGTGGTCCCATGGTGTCTATACTTGCGTACTATTGTTTGTACAGATGAACGTGGTACCTTCAGGCATTTGGAAATTGCTCCCAAGGATGAACCAGACTTGTGGAGGTCTACTTTTTTTTCTGAGGTCTTGGCTAATTTATTTTGGTTTTCCCATGATGTCAAGCAAAGAGGCACTGAGTTTGAAGGTAGGCCTTGAAATACATCCACAGGTACACCTCCAATTGACTCAAATTATGTCAATTAGTCTATCAGAAGCCTCTAAAGCCATGACATACATTTTC
Source organism: Oncorhynchus tshawytscha (assembly GCF_018296145.1). Classification (NCBI taxonomy): domain Eukaryota; kingdom Metazoa; phylum Chordata; class Actinopteri; order Salmoniformes; family Salmonidae; genus Oncorhynchus; species Oncorhynchus tshawytscha. The sequence continues at coordinate 33,866,557 of NC_056432.1, forward strand.
TGGAATTTTCCAAGCTGTTTAAATGCACAGTCAACTTAGTGTATGTAAACTTCTGACCCACTGGAATTGTGATACAGTGACATATAAGTTAAATAATCTGTCAAAACAGTTGTTGAAAAATTTACTGGTGTCATGCACAAAGTAGATGTCCGAACCGACTTGCCAAAACTATAGGTTGTTAACGAGAAATTTGTGGAGTGGTTGAAAAACAAGTTTTAATGACTCCAACCTAAGTGTATGTAAACTTCCGACTTCAACTGTATATCACCAGAACGTACCCCCCACTAGGTCAGTTCAACATCTACACTGAACAAAAATCTAAATGCAACATGTAAAGTGTTGGTCCTGTGTTTCATGAGCTAAAAAAAATCCTGGAAATGTTCCATACTCACAAGAAGCTTATTTCTCTCAAATGTTGTGCACATTTGTTTACATCCCTATTAGTGAGAATTTCTCCTTTGCCAGGATAAATCTATCCACCTGACATGTGTGGCATATCAAGAAGCTAATTAAAGAGCATGATTATTACACAGGTGCACCTTGTGCTGGGGACAATAAAAGGACACTTTAAAATGTACAGTTTTGTCACACAAAACAACGGCACAAATATCCCAAGTTTTGAGGGAGCGTGCAATTGTCATGCTAACTGCAGGAACGTCCACCAGAGCTGTTGCCATAGAATTTCTCTACCATAAGGTGCCTCCGTTGTTTTAGAGAATTTGGCAGTACTTCCAATCGGCCTCACAACCGCAAACTAAGTGTAACCACTCCAGCCCAGGACCTCCACATCAACCAATCAATCAAATGTATTTATAAAGCCCTTTTTACATCAGCAGATGTCACAAAGTGCTATACAGAAACCCAGCCTAAAACCCTAAACAGCAAACAATGCAAATTTAGAAGCACAGTGGCTCCCCAGTGGGTGGGCCTAGATTAGGGCCTAATGAATTTCTTTCAATTGACTGATTTCCTTATTATGAACTGTAACTCTAAAATTGTTGACATTTATTCATGTTGTGTTTATACTTTTGTTCAGTATAGTTTTGATTTACATTTGAGTTGTCAACTAATGTGAATTCAACAAAACATGTCACCACCAAGGGGGGGGGGGTGAAATGAAGTGGAAACAACATTGATTCGACCAGTGGGCCAGGTGCCAGACTTTCTACACTGTCCAACTGGTCCTTGCCTTGCCTGACACTGGCGAAATTCTCTGTCAGTCTAGCTACTCCTATGACATGACAACCATAGTCAGGGGAGTTGGTGAAAGCACACACAGTGGGGTCTGAAATTATTTGCACCCTTGACTAAGATGAGCAATAATAACTGTATAAAATAAATAATTAAAATACTGAGCTACAGTGGGGCAAAAAAGTATTTAGTCAGCCACCAATTGTGCAAGTTCTCCCACTTAAAAAGATGAGAGAGGCCTGTAATTTTCATCATAGGTACACTTCAACTATGACAGACAAAATGAGAAAATAAATCCAGAAAATCACATTGTAGGATTTTTAATGAATTTATTTGCAAATTATGGTGGAAAATAAATATTTGGTCAATAACAAAAGTTTATCTCAATACTTTGTTATATACCCTTTGTTGGCAATGACAGAGGTCAAACGTTTTCTGTAAGTCTTCACAAGGTTTTCACACACTGTTGCTGGTATTTTGGCCCATTCCTCCATGCAGATCTCCTCTCGAGCAGTGATGTTTTTTGGCTGTTGCTGGGCAACACGGACTTTCAACTCCCTCCAAAGATTTTCTATGGGGTTGAGATCTGGAGACTGGCTAGGCCACTCCAGGACCTTGAAATGCTTCTTACGAAGCCACTCCTTCGTTGCCCGGGCGGTGTGTTTGGGATCATTGTCATGCTGAAGACCCAGCCACGTTTCATCTTCAATGCCCTTGCTGATGGAAGGAGGTTTTCACTTAAACTCTCACGATACATGGCCCCATTCATTCTTTCCTTTACACGGATTAGTCATCCTGGTCCCTTTGCAGCCCCACAGCATGATGTTTCCACCCCCATGCTTCACAGTAGGTATGGTGTTCTTTGGATGTAACTCAGCATTCTTTGTCCTCCAAACACGACGAGTTGAGTTTTTACCAAAAAGTTATATTTTGGTTTCATCTGACCATATGACATTCTCCCAATCTTCTTCTGGATAATCCAAATGCTCTCTAGCAAACTTCAGATGGGCCTGGACATGTACTGGCTTAAGCAGGGGGACACGTCTGGCACTGCAGGATTTGAGTCCCTGGCGGCGTAGTGTGTTACTGATGGTAGGCTTTGTTACTTTGGTCCCAGCTCTCTGCAGGTCATTCACTAGGTCCCCCCGTGTGGTTCTGGGATTTTTGCTCACCGTTCTTGTGATCATTTTGACCCCACGGGGTGAGATCTTGCGTGTAGCCCCAGATCGAGGGAGATTATCAGTGGTCTTGTATGTCTTCCATTTCCTAATAATTGCTCCCACAGTTGATTTCTTCAAACCAAGCTGCTTACCTATTGCAGATTCAGTCTTCCCAGCCTGGTGCAGGTCTACAATTTTGTTTCTAGTGTCCTTTGACAGCTCTTTGGTCTTGGCCATAGTGGAGTTTGGAGTGTGACTGTTTGAGGTTGTGGACAGGTGTCTTTTATACTGATAACAAGTTCAAACAGGTGCCATTAATACAGGTAACGAGTGGAGGACAGAGGAGCCTCTTAAAGAAGAAGTTACAGGTCTGTGAGAGCCAGAAATCTTGCTTGTTTGTAGGTGACAAAATACTTATTTTCCACCATAATTTGCAAATAAATTCATAAAAAATCCTACAATGTGATTTTCTGGATTTTTCTTCTTATTTTGTCTGTCATAGTTGAAGTGTACCTATGATGAAAATTACAGGCCTCTCTCGTCTTTTTAAGTGGGAGAACTTGCACAATTGGTGGCTGACTAAATACTTTTTTGCCCCACTGTATATTGTATGCTCAACAAAATGTGAATGATATTATTTTATACTAATACATTTGCTCAGAGAAAGAATTAGTTTAACAAGTAATACATTTTTTCTCAAAAAGGGAGGGGTCAGAATTATTGACACCCCTAAAGATTCTTATAAATAAAGTAGTCAAAAGTTTAGTATTTGGCCCCATATTCCTAGCACACAATGACTACATCAATCTTTTGACTCTACAAACTTGTTGGATGCATTTGTTCGTTTTGGCTGTGTTTCAGATTATTTTGTGCCCAATAGAAATGAATAGTAAATCATGTATTATTGTGTCATTTTGGAATCACTTTTATTATAAATAAGAATAGAATATGTTTCTAAACATTTGTACATTTAATGTGGATGCTACTGTACCATGATTACAGATATATCCTGAATGAATCATGAATAATGATGAGTGAAAAAGTTTACAGATGGTTAAAGATCATACCCCAAGACATACTAACCTCTCACCATTACCAATAATGGGAGGTTAGCATGTCTTGGGGATATGATATTTTACCCTCTGCAACTTTCTCACTCATTATTCACGATTCATTCTGGATTATCCGTAATCATGGTAGCATCCACATTAATGTACACGCGTTTAGAAACATGTTTTATTTTTGTTTACAATAAAAATGACAATTCATTATGTACCATTCATTTCTATTGGGCACAAAATTATCTGAAACCCAAATAAAACAAACTGCAAATGCATCCAACAAGTTTGTAGAGTCGCAAGATTGATGTAGTCATTGTGTGCTAGGAATATGGGGCCAAATACTTGACTTTTGACTAGTTTATTTATAAGCATCTTTAAAGGTGTCAATCATTTTGATCCCTACCTTTTTGAGAAATAGAAATATAACTTGTTCAACAAAATCTCTTTCTCTAAGCAATTGTATTAGTATAAAATAATATAATTTCCCAATTTTTGGAGCGTACAATATAGCTCAGTATTAGAATTATTTATTTTATACAGTCATTATTGCTAATGTTTATCAATGGTGTCAATTTCGGACCCCACTGTATGTCTATGACCAGGCCAGACTACTCAAAGGAAAGCGTTCACTCTCTACTAAGCACTGTTCCAGGACCAGTCCTCTGCCACAGTTATGACTCTCCTCATGGTCTGGCTGATGACGGTCTCTGACCAAAACGTCAGGCAATGTTTTTAACTTTGCATTTGCAATAAGCCATATATTTCTATAATGGAGAGAGTGTTGGGCTCTAACTTCTGATGCCACAGTCCTGAGGGAAACCAGTTGGAGCTGAGGAGCAAAACTGACCCTGGATCAGTGGGGGTAGATATGTACTGCTGCACTTCAACCTCATCTTGGGAACAGCATCCGATGGAGATACGGATCAAACATTCTGTGTGTCCACCTGTCATAGTAGGGGTTTTGTACACATGTGGCCTTGTGTACAGGCTACATCAATTCAAAGTAGTATCTGTTCATCTCCATTATCAGAATAGAAAAAACTGGAAAAAATGTGATTATGTTAAATTATTTGTTCATGTAAGCAAAGGTCTAATTTGTAAATGAGGTTAGGAACAAAATAAAATGTTTGTTGTGGTTTTGATATGATTTTTCTATTCATAGCAAGGCAAATACACCTGTCTCAATATTGTTTTGGTTGCATCCTTCTCGTGGATGTAGCATATAGGGATAGATGGATGTCACTGGGGCACAGCACTTGATTGATGGTGTTTTGGGTCTGAATCAACTTTGTACGGCCTTGATCACTTCTCTCTCTCTCTCTCTCTCTCTCTCAACAGCTTGGCAGCAGAGTTTAAGTGGTTAATAACATCATGCTGTCTAATGGGGTTGATACTTTAATTGACATATCTGCGTTTGTTTGCTGAACTAGGGAATTTACAGTATGTTATGCTAATGTAGCGCTCCACCTCATAGCGAGGTTTGCGCGTGAAAAGATGAGACAGACCCGCCCTACTGGTGTGTTACCGAACTGCCCCGTCTCTCCTCCCTCGGCTACATGATATATACGCGTTCTCTCCTAGCACGACTGCCAACTGTGTAGTAGCCTACTGTCCACATACAGCGGAGGTCTGAAGGCTACACTCAGCATCACTGGTCAGACAGCATCACAGCAAAATTGATCAGTCCTTAGTCTTGGTGTGCATGCATTGAACGTTATAATAACCATCAACTAGTTTTTTTAGGACAAAATAACAGTTTTGTAGACTTAGTTTTATAGCTAGATAGATATTTGTTAAATTTATTCTTTACAATGGAAGGAAACAGGAAATTAATCAGTCCCTTTCACCGACCACGGTGCCTGGCGGCGGCGGCGCCTGGGGGGAAAGCCAAATTAACTCACCCAGGGAAGGCGATTCTAGCAGGTAAGTTTTGTAATCCTTTGTTCAGACACCATCTATGCCAATATATATGGTTTTACATTTTTTGTGATACACGGTTTAATGCTTTTACTTGATAGAGAATCGGCGTGGATGGAGCATCAGCCTGTAGAAGAAAGTAACATTGTTTTTCCCGATCATGTCACTTTCACTTGACAGCCAGGGTTTGTAAATGATGTGCTGATGGTGTTTCATTGGTTAGTAGCCGTGCAAGAATCGAGCGCTTCCATGTCATTGAGTAGAACTGTCATGTTGTATTGTGTTCATTCACAATAAAATATCAAATATGCTAGTCCTGGTTATTAATATCAGTTTCACATGCAGTGTGTTCATTTCACTAAAGATGGGATTGGCTTGGGCTGCCTGTAGAGCGCATAACAAAATAGTGAGACTGTTTAAACTAGTAGCCTACTGGCTTTATCATTTTTTTAATGTTCTACTTAATATGATTTAGAATCTAATCAATATGATTTCAAATGGATGATTATGAAATTATCTAATGATCCTATCTGTAACTGACAGTGGTAACGTGCTATACCCTTCTAATAGTGCAGAGCAGTACTGCCTGGTTATATGAGAGAACACCACAGAACAAACACTCCTCAGTTTTCCCCCTTAGTGGCAGACAGTAACAACTCAGTTAGTTATAAGGACTGGTGAATGCTAAAATGTTCACCTCTTGCATTATGCTATGATAGACAGATCATTCATGTTATTGTGCAGTTTAACTGAGATGACAAGAAAGCATCTGTTGCAGCTCCATCTGTCCGATTAGCAAACCACAGCATTTAGTTCCCACTATGCAGCCCTGTTCTTTTTAGGCAGCAGACACAGTCATTATTATGGGGTGTGTCTTCTGAAAATGACTCCACACTGTGCAATTCAAACCAATAACCCTACAATTGAACTGGAATGCATTTTAAGTAAACCACCCAAAACCACCACGTCGCTCTCTGAAGGAAGACAAAAACAAGCATTGAATTAGGATCAAATATAGAAACCTAAACACTGTGGACTGAACAGCAGAATGTCTCTAAAATTAGGTTGGAATAGCTAAGACGGCTACTACTACTAATAGGTAGACAATGGTGTATATTAACCTGTTCTGCTGATGCTATCTATTGGCTATTGAGAGGCTTTGAAGCCAGCGGTCGGCCATATTGGCACTCCACAGTAGGAGCAGTCCTCCATAGTAATGGGTGGAATTCTACAGTGTTTCAATTAAGTGTTTCAAGGACAAATTTACATGTATTTACAAAATTACATGTTTTGTTGTTGTAAATTAAAAAAAAATGTTTTATGTTTAACTCACATAATATAGTTTAAAAGTGGGCATTAAGGTATATGTAATAACTAATGTAGATACATTAATAAATGCATAAAAATGTTTGTTTTTTACATTAGAGGAGTAGTGCTAAGATGGAGGCACAGGAGCTTCAACAAATCACCCCCTAAAAGTAATCTAGTATATATACTGCATACATCACTGGTATTAGCCTAGTAGCCTTCATCACAGAAACCTCCATTCCTGTGAGGGATACTGGTGAAGTGTACCGAACAAAAAATATAAACACAACATGTAAAGTGTTGGCCCCATGTTTCATGAGCTGAAATAAAAGATCCCAGAAATGTTCCATATGCACAAAAAGCTTATTTTTCTCCAATGTTGTGCACAAATTAGTTTACATCCCCGTTAGTGGGCATTTCTTCTTTGCCAAGATAATCCATTCACTTGACAGTTGTGGCATATCAAGAAGCTGATTAAACAGCATGGTCATTACACAGGTGCACCTTGTGCTGGGGGACAATTAAAAAGTCACTTTAAAATGTGCAGTTTTCTCACACAACACATATCCAACACATGTATTTTTTTTAAAGGCACATGTAGCATACATATCAATACAGACACACAAACTATCTAGGTTAAATAGGCTTTATGAAAGCAGGTTTGCTGTTTATTTGAGCAATAAGAGATGGAACGGAGTTCCATGCAATAATTGCTCTATATAATACTGTATGCTTTTTTGAATTTGTTCTGGATTCGGGGACTGTGAAAAGACCCCTGATGGAATTTCTGGTGGGGTAAGTGTGTGCGTCAGAGCTGTGTGTAAGTTGACTAGGCAAACAATTTGGGATTTTCAACACAATGTTCCTTATAAAAATAAGAAATGATGCAGTCAGTTTCTCCTCAACTCTTAGCCAAGAGAGACTGGCATGCATAGTATTTACACTACCAGTCAAAAGTTTTAGAACACCTACTCATTCAACGATTTTCTTTATTTGTACTATTTTCTACATTATAGAATCATAGTGAAGACACCAAACTATAAAATAACACATTGTTAACACATTGTTAAACAAATCAAAATATATTTTATATTTGAGATTCTTCAAATAGCCACCCTTTGCCTTGATGACAGCTTTGCACACTCTTGCCATTCTCTCAACCAGCTTCAAGTGGTAGTCAGCTGGAATGCATTTCACTTAACAGGTCTGCCTTCTTAAAAGTTAATTTGTGGAATTTCTTTTAGGGGTGGTATACATTAGATAGCCCTATTTGGTAAAAGACAAGTCCATTTTATGCCAAGAACAGCTCAAGTAAGCAAAGAGAAACAACAGTCCATCATTACTTTAAGACATGAAGGTCAGTCAATGCGGAAAATTTCAAGAACTTTGAAAGTTTCTTCAAGTGCAGTCGAAAAAAACCATCAAGAGCTATGATGAGGAACGTCACAGGAATGGAAGACCCAGAGTTACCTCTGCTGCAGAGGATAAGTTCTTCAGAGTAACAAGCCACAGAAATTGCAGCCCAAATAAATGCTTCACGGAGTTCAAGTAACAGACATATCTCAACATCAACTGGTCAGAGGAGACTGTGTGAATCAGGCCTTCATGGTCAAATTGCTGTAAAGAATCCACTACTAAAGGACACCAATAAGAAGAGACTTGCTTGGGCCAAGAAACAAGAGCAATGGACATTAGACCGGTGGAAATTTGTTCTTTGATCTGCAGTCCAAATTGGCGATTTTTGATACCAACCGCCACGTCTTTGTGAGATGCGGGGTGTGTGAACGGATGATCGCCGCATGTGTATTTCCTACTGTAAAGCATGGAGGAGGAGATGTTATGGTGTGGGGGTGCTTTGCTGGTGACACTGTCTATTTAGAATTCAAGGCACACTTTACCAGCATGGCTACCACAGCATTCTTCAGCGATACACCATCCCATCTGGTTTGGGCTTAGTCCCACTATCATTTGTTTTTCAACAGGACAATGACCCAACACACCACCAGGCTGTGTAAGGGCTATTTAACCAAGAAGGAGACTGATGAAGTGCTGCATCAGATGACCTGGCCTCCACAATCCCCGACCTCAACCAAACTGAGATGGTTTGGGATGAGTCGGACCACAGAGTGAAGGAAAAGCAGCCAATAAATGCTTAGCATATGAGGGAACTCATGCAAGACTGTTGGAAAAGCATTCCAGATGAAGCTGGTTGAGAGAATGCCAAGAGTGTGCAAAGCTGTCATCAAGGCAAAGGGTGGCTATTTGAAGAATCTCAAATATAACATTTATTTGCATTTGTTTAACACTTTTTTGTTTACTACATGATTCCATAGGTGTTATTTCATAGTTTTGATGTCTTCACTATTATTCTACAATGTACAAAATAGTAAAAATAAAGAAAAACCCTTGAATGAGTACGTGTTCTAAAACTTTAGACCGGTAGTGTCTAAATTATCAGCCCTCTGATTACAATGACGAGCAAGATGTGCTGATCTGTTCTGGGCCTGCTGCAGTTTAACTGGGTCTTTCCTTGCAACACTTGACCACGCGACTCAACAATAATCAAGATAAGTCAAAACTAGAATCTGCAGAACTTGCTTTTTGGAGTCAACCATTGAATATATATGTTTTGACCGTGACAGTTTACAATCTAAGGTAATGCCAAGTAATTTAGTCTCCTCAACTTGTTCAGATCTGCCCTGCGGTACACCACACGTTAGATGTTTGACATTAAAGAAGCTTCCATTAAAGAAAACCCTTTGAGTCCTATTAGATAGACAGCTCTGAATCCATGATATGGCAGAGGTTGAAAAGCCATAACAAATACATTTTTTCAACAACATGTTATGGTCAATAATATCAAAGGCTGCACTGAAATCTAACAGTACAGCTTCCACAATCTTCTTATTATCAATTTCTTTCAACCAATCATCAGTAATTTGTGTCAGTGCAGTACATTTTGGTTGCCCTTCTCCATAACCATGCTGAAAGTCTGTTGTTCATTTGTTTACAGAGAAATAGCATTGTATTTAGTCAAACACTATTTTTCCCCCAAAAGTTTGCTAAGACCTGGCAGCAAGCTTATATAGGTCTGCTGTTAGAACCGGTATTTGTATTTGTATTTATTATGGATCCCTATTAGCTGCTGCCAAAGCAGCAGCTACTCTTCCGGGGGTCCGGCAAAATTCATTCAGTTATACATTTTTAAAAACACAATACATTCATAACAGATTTCACAACGCACTAAGTGTGTGCCCTCAGGCCCCTACTCCACTACCACATATCTACAATATAAAATCCATGTGTACGTGTGTATATAGTGCATATGTTATCATGTGTGTGTAAAGGCTGCTTTTGGGTAGCGGAATTACTTTGGCTTCCCTCCAGGCCTGGGTACAAATACTTTCCTCTAGGGTCAGATGGAAGATATGACAGATAGGAGTGGCTATAGTGTCAGCTAACATACTCAGTAGCTTTCCATCTAAGTTGTCAACGCCAGGAGGTTTGTCATTATTGATCGTTAACAATCATTTTTCCACCTCTCCCACACTAACTTTACAAAATTCACACTTGCATTGCTTTTCTTTCATTATTTGTTTTTCTATGCATGAAAACGATTGCTCACTGTTCGTTGTTGGCATTTCCTGCCTAATCTGCCAACTTTGCCAATGAAGTAATCATTAAAATAATTGGCAACATCAAATGGTTTTGTGATGAATAAGCCATCTGATTCGATGAAAGATGGAGTTGAATTTGTCTTTCTGCTCATAATTTCATTTAAAGTACTCCAAAGTTTTTTGGAGCTTCTTCTTGAGCGGACAGCTTGACGAAAACCAGCCAATATTCAGGTCCTCAAGAAAGTAGACCTCTGTTTACATCACATACACTATCAAGCATTTCACACATATTATTTAGATACTGACTGTTAGCACTTGGTGGCCTATAGCAACACCCCCCCAAAAAAGGCTTTTGTACCAAGTGAACCTGCAACCACAACACATAAGATCTTCTCTAAGCATTACAGGGATATGGCTCTGAATATATACAGCAACACCTCCCCCATAAGCATTTGTGTCTCTTCTATAGATGTTTTATCCTTGTATTGCTACTGCTGCATAATCAAGTGAGTCTCAAAAATGATTAACATATGAATGTTATCTGATTAGCAAGTTATTGATTTCATTAACCTTATTTCTAAGGCTACTTATATTAATATGGGATATTTTCAGCCCTTTCCTGGGTAGCTTATCAGAGACAGACATAATATGGAAACGAGCAAACAAAGCAAGAGAAAAACATATACATCCAGCAGTCCTTTAATCAATTGGGGTGTGTGTGTTCATGCGGGATTGAAGTTACGAACCCATAGGCTTGGCTCTCTTATCCCTTCCAGGCTTCTGGGAGGGTGGACAATGAGCCTGTCATAGCGGATGTATGTCCCCACGCAGCTTTCATGTCTGGGATAAGTTCTTTCCTCTTCTGGCGCACAGCTTCAGGATAGTCCTCATTGAGGAAGATCCAGTGTATTCGGAAAGTATTCAGACCCCTTGACTTTTTCCACATTTTGTTACATTACAGCCTTATTCTAAAATTGATCAAATTGTTTTTTTCCCCCTTATCAATCTATACACAATACTCTAAAATGACAAAGCAAAAACAGCTTTTTGTATAAAAAACAACAACGGAAATATTACATTGTACATAAGTATTCAGTCCCTTTACTCAGTACTTTGTTGAAGCACCTTTGGCAGCGATTACAGCTTCCAGTCTTCTTGGGTATGATGCTACAAGCTTGGCACACCTGTATTTGGGGAGTTTCTCCCATTCTTCTCTGCAAAAACTCTCATGTTCTGTCATTTTGGATGGAGAGCGTCGCTGCACAGCTATTTTCAGGTTTCTCCAAAGACTGTCGATCAGGTTCAAGTCCGGACTCTGACTGGGCCACTCAAGGACATTCAGAGACTTGTCCTGAAGCCACTCCTGAGTTGTCTTGGCTGTGTGCTTAGGGTCGTTGTCCTGTTGGAAGGTGAACCTTTGCCCCAGTCTGAGGTCCTGAGGGCTCTGGAGCAGGTTTTCATCAAAGATCTCTCTGTACTTTGCTCTGTTCATCTTTCCCTCGATCCTGACTAGTCTTCCAGTCCCTGCCACCAAAAAACATCCCCACAGCATGATGCTGCCACCACCATGCTTTCACTGTAGGAATGGTGCCAGGTTTCCTCCAAACATGACGCTTGGCATTCAGGACTTACAGATTTCTGTCATCTCGCCATACTCCTGTTTCAACTCATCGAGGTGACCCTGGGAGAACTGCAAATTGTTCTTCAGGTCCTAGACCTCTCTGGTCAGGTTGTCCATTATTTTATTAGTTGAATCCACCAGTATTTGGACAAATACTTGAAGCTATTTGCTTGTTGTTGTAACAACTGCTTGTACAACTATTTTTGTTCATTTAAAAAATCCTTTGCGTGTGATAGAGACACCACTGCCTTCAATGGTACTCCCGCTGGCTTTAGTCTTTGTAATGGTAGCTTAGCAACGTAGGTTACGCTGTTACTCCACGCAGTTCCAGACAGGGCAGGTCACAAGGAAGATTGAAAACAACAAATGGCAGGGATCTAGACAGCCACAGACCTGAAACAATCCACTGTCCCAACCACAATGGCTAACCGCGTTCCGGGCTGCGTTCAAGCTCTCAAGAAAACCTTGCTAGCTCGATAGACAGCTAGCTAACAGCTAGGTGGCTAGCTAGCAGCTAGGCTAGCTGCTACACCAAATAGCTTCTCAGACTTGGCCTTGGTCGGCAGGATCACTGGACAGAGACTAGCAATCCCAACAACTGATGCCAACTGTGTGGCGGGATCCAAACTAAAAAGTTAGCTAGCTACTAAGAAACTTTCCAATACACTTTCAAAACAACAAACTTTTCAAAACAACAAACCGAACTCAAAATAATTTATTTTTAATTTTTATTTGTCACATGCGCCGAATACAACCTTACTGTAAAATGCTTACTTACAAGCTCTTAACCAACAATGCATTTTTAAGAAAAATAAGAGTTAAGAAAAATATTTACTAAATTAACTAAAGTAAAAAATATGAAGAACAACAAAATAAAAACAATGAGGCTATATACAGGGGGTACCTGTACCGAGTCAATGCGTGGGGGTATAGGTTAGTTGAGGTTATTGAGGTAATATGTACAGTACCAGTCAAAAGTTTGGACACACCTACTCATTCAAGGATTCTTCTTTATTTGTACTATTTTCTACATTGTAGAATAATAGTGAAGACATCAAAACTATGAAATTACAAAGTAGCCACAGAAACCGTCTAAGTGACGCTCATCTGCATGCTCGTTGTCCTCACCAGGGCCTTGACCTGACTGCAGTTCGGTGTCTTAACCGACTTCAGTGGACACATTTTCACCTTCAATGGCCACTGGCACACTGGAGAAGTGTGCTCTTCATGGATGAATCCTGTTTTCTATACCGGGCAGATGGCACACAGCGTGTATGGCGTTGTGTGGTTGAGTGGTTTGCTGATGTCAACTTTGTGAACAGAGTGCCTCATGGTGGCAGTGTGATTATGGTATGGGTAGGCAGAAGCTACGGACAAGGAACACAGTTGCATTTTATCAAAGCAATTTGAATGCACAGAGATACTGTGACGAAATCCTGAGGCCCACTGATATTCATCCACCTCATGTTTCCCCGTGTCGCAAGGATCTGTACACAATTCCTGGAAGCTGAAAATCTCCCAGTTCTTCCATGGTCTGCATATTCACCAGACAAGTCACCTATTGAGCATGTTTGGGATGTGCTCTGGATTGACGTGTATGACAGCGTGTTCCAACTCTCTCCAATATTCAGCAACTTCGCTCAGCCATTGAAGAGGAGTGGAACAACATTCCACAGGCCACAATCAACGACCTGATCAACTCTATGTGAAAGAGATGTGTCACGCTGCATGCGGCAAATGGTGGTCACATCAGATACTGACTGGTTTTCTGAGCCACGCTCCTACTTTTTTCTTTTAGGTATCTGTGACCAACATATTCTGTATTCCCAGTCATGTGAAATCCATAGATTAGGGCCTAATGAATTTATTTCAATTGACTGATTTCCTTATATGAACTGTAACTCAGTAAAATCTTTGAAATTGTTGCATGTTGCATGTAATATCAACACAGGGAGACCAATCAATTAGTTATCGTATTTTTACTAATATACATTTTGCTTATGAATTATTAAGTGATTAAAAGTCGAAACTCAAAAAATCAAATCGGTGATGGAATTTGGCTTCAATAGGATATCATAGTAGTTACAAACCACAGCTGGATCACATGCTACTGTCCTCCCTTCCACTGGCATATTTTTGGTCACAGTTCTTTGGTCTGGTCTGGACCAGCCTTGATTTCAACATCCACAGATGTCTGGACCGGCCTTCATTTGGCCCAAACATAGACGTTCATGATTTGTTCAGATTTGGTCCGGTCCAGTAGAGCACAGTACAGTACAGTAAAGAAAAGCAGAGTATAGTTCAGTACAGTGCAGTACATTATAATCCAGTAGAGCACAGTAGAGTAGAGTACAGTACAGTACAGTAAATAAACATAGTGTATGGTTCAGTACAGTACAGTACAGTCATGTATTGTACAGTAGAGTAGAATAGAGTGGAGTACAGTTCAGTACAGTACACAGTAGCGCACACTAGAGTTGAGTACACTATAATGTACTGTACTGTACTATACTTTACTGTACTGTAACGTACTCTACTTGACTGACTTTACTGAGCCCTACTGTGCTCTACTGTGCTGTACTTTGATGTCCAAACTTATGAATAGACATCTATGATTGGTTCAAATTTGGTCTTGTTTAGTGGCAGAGCTCATTAAAATAAAAGCCAGTGTGTAGAATAATACCCAAATATGCAAAGGAGGATATTATAATCCACTTCACTTACTGTAGTTCAATAACCAAAACAGATTTTTTTAACCTCAAAGTGTCATGTCCTAGCTGACACCCCATTCTTTCTGCAGACATCTCAGAATTTTAATTTGGAGCAGATATTTAACAGAGTTTTTGGAAAATGTGATCACATTTTACCTAAATTCTGTTACCAAACTTTTTTTTCACCTTTATTTAACCAGGTAGGCTAGTTGAGAACAAGTTCTCATTTGCAACTGCGACCTGGCCAAGATAAAGCAAAGAAGTGTGACACAGACAACAACAGAGTTACACTTAGAGTTAACAATAAACAAGCCAATAACACAAACAAGTCAATGACACAGTAGAGAAAAGAAAGTCTATATACAGTGTGTGCAAAAGGCATGAGGAGGTAGGCAATAAATAGGCCATAGGAGCGAATAATTACAATTTAGCAGATTAACACTGGAGTGATAAATGAGCAGATGATGATGTGCAAGTAGAGATACTGGTGTGCAAAAGAGCAGAAAAGTAAATAAAATAAAAACAGTATGTGGATGAGGTAGGTAGATTGGGTGGGCTATTTACAGATGGACTATGTACAGCTGCAGCGATCGGTTAGCTGCTCAGATAGTTTAAAGTTGGTGAGGGAAATAAAAGTCTCCAACTTCAGCAATTTTTGCAATTCGTTCCAGTCACTGGCAGCAGAGAACTGGAAGGAAAGGTGGCCAAATGGGGTGTTGGCTTTGGGGATGGTCAGTGAGATATACCTGCTGGAACGTGTGCTACGGGTGGGTGTTGAAATCGTGACCAGTGAACTGAGATAATGCGGAGCTTTACCTAGCATAGACTTATAGATGACCTGGAGCCAGTGGGTCTGGCGACGAATATGTAGCGAGGACCAGCCGACTAGAGCATACAGGTCGCAGTGGTGGGTGGAATAAGGTGATTTGGTAACAAAACGGATGGCACTGTGATAGACTGCATCCAGTTTGCTAAGTAGAGTGTTGGAAGCTATTTTGTAGATGACATCGCCGAAGTCGAGGATCGGTAGGATAGTCCGTTTTACTAGGGTAAGTTTGGCGGTGTGAGTGATGGAGGCTTTGTTGCGAAATGGAAAGCTGATTCTAGATTTGATTTTGGATTGGAGATGTTTAATATGAGTCTGGAAGGAGAGTTTACAGTCTAGCCAGACACCTAGGTATTTATAGTTGTCCACATATTCTAGGTCGGAACCGTCCAGGGTGGTGATGCTAGTCTGTGTAATTTGTTAAAAGCGGTCCTTGTGCATAGAGTTGTATGGTTTGCTAAACTTTGATGAATGTTATTTGTTTGGCATACATTCTAAGTGAACAATCTCCGCGCAATTCCGTTTCCGTGAAATTGCCCATAGTGTTTTACCCTCTGGCTGAACTAGGTTACATTTGACCTCATGACTTTGGTACCGCAGGTTTGTGCAAAAAATTTTTTTATCTGTCCAAATACCTTTCACAGCCCTAACAGTCTATGGTGCCATTTCATAAACAGTCTCTCCTGACTCTCCTCCTCTCAGCCATTGGTAAATATAAAATGAGGCCATCAATCAAGATTTTAGATCTGAGAAACCCACCTGGCCTCCTCCCTCCCATCCTATCCTTTCACTCAGACTAATCAGACAAGCTGGCCGGGAACGCTAACAGCCAAAGGAACAGGCTACTCTCTCTGTCAGCCAAACTCTTATTTAACCTGTTTGTTCTAGTTGTACACTCCACTCCTCTTAGCCAATTGATTACTGCTTATCTGTAGAATATTTTTCTTTCTCTCAGTCCCTGTTTTTATTACAGTCTGAATCTATGGGTGCAAATTTAAGGGGAGAACAAGGATATTTTGTTACGTAGATTAATAGCTTGTGTGTGTATGTCTAGTTTAAAAAAAAGGTTAAATAAAAATGTATAAACATTTATAGTATATGAGTGTGTGTGTTGAAGTCACAGTGTCATACCCAAGGACCTGATCTACTCAGCGAGATAAAAGTAATCAGGTAAAGTGCTCTTGTGTCTAATTCTGACCTGAGATATTACTCAATGAACAGCCAAGCCAATGTTTAACTACACCAAGAAGATACAGAATCCTCCTGACACCCAGTTTGACAGTTAATAAATCGGACTAGCACTTCTCTCAGTGCCTAGACATTGAACCACAGATATTTCCGGTGATGGAAAAAGCACTCAATTGTCACAATTTAGTAAAAGTAAGGACACCTTAATAGAAAATGACTCAAGTAAAAGTAAAATTCACCCAGTAAACTACTATTTGAGTAAATGGCTAAAAGTATCTGTTTTTAAATGTACTTAAGCACAGTGGTGGAAAAGGTATGACATCGCCATGCTTGAGTAAAAGTAAATGCTATACATCAAATTCCTTATATTAAGCAAACGACAATCAGGAGCACACTTCAACCCTCAGACATGACTTACAAATGCCGTATTTGTATTTATTGTGTCCGCCAGATCAGAGACAGTAGGGATGACAACGTGTTATATTTATAGGTGCGTGAATTGGACCATATCGCTGTCCTGCCTGAGCATTCGAAATGTAACGAGTACTTTTGGGTGTCAGGGAAAATGTATGGGAGTAAAAAGTATCTATGTATTTTTGGAATGTATGTAGCACAGTAAAAATATAAATAGTAAAGTACAGATACCCCAAAAAACGACATAAGTAGTACACGACTGGCTATATCTGGTTATTTTTCTCTACACTTGGAGTGGTAAGGAGGAGTATGTGTGTATGCGAGAGATTGTGAGTGTGTACTGCTTGTTTGGTGGCAGTCTTTGTTTAGCAACTGGAGTACATATCCTTAATTAATTTCATAATTAATAAACTTTTGTGTTTCTATGTCAAACGGCTTTGTTATATTTCAGTCTTCTGTGATGCATATAAAGTGTAATATTGGGATGCAAACTCAAAATGTAATACATTTCAAATCTATATCTGAAATGAAACAGGTGTCTTTTTTTAAAGCCCAAAACCATGTGTGTGAGCTGTATACTCTTGACTACCAAGAAACACTCCGTGTGACCCTGATTTAACCCACTGCAGTAAAAGGTTAACTCATAGTAGATAAAGACTACAGCCAGTTGGACTCAGTATGACTCTACAGTAGTTTGACTCCACGTGTGTGGTGTCATAACTGATGTAGCTTAGCCTTTGAGAAATATTCCACTTTTGGCACTGGTGTAATGCAGGAAGGGGTGAAAGGGTGGAGTGACTTTTGTATGTGTACATGTGTGGTTGTATAGGTCTTGTATAGGCCTGGAGGGGGGAAGTGACATGGACAGAATAGAGAAAGTCGTAGCTTAATGGAAGAAAAATCCTACATGTCTTACAAACCCAGACAATGGCTTTGAGGCACATGATGGGTGTTTGAGCTCCTTCTACTCCCTCTCCTGCACTCCTAGCAGCTAATGGCAATGGGTGATGTTGAGAGGTGGAGGCTGTTGATATGAGGCATTATTGGCCTGGGGGATGACAGCTTTAAATGGGTTTCTGGTTCTGATGGGTTTTCTATGTGTGTGTGTGCGTGCGTACGTGTGTTCATGCTTTGTGCGTGCGTGTGTTTGTGTAAGTGTGTGTGAGGTTTGAGAAAGTACTTTTGTATTGCTCTGTGCTTGGATGGTTGTCTGGAGCAACATTTCTCCCTCTCTCTCTCCCTCTCTCCATTTCTCTCTCGCCCTCTTTTTTACTTTCTCTCGTGCTTCAGTTAAGTTCTTTGAGTGGCTGTCTCCTCTCAGACTCAGAGGGCTTGTCAAAGTGTGCACTCACTCCCTGCTCATTCACACGCCACTGCACCCAATACACTAGGTAATAGACTCTACACACTCTCCCTGAATCTGACTCACGACCCACCAGCGCCCTCGAGGGCAAAACGTCAAATCACGAAACCCCTGTTGCCCTTCCTGTCAGACACATATACTCTCTCTGCCTTTCATTTTATCTTCCACTTCTCTCTCTCGCCCTCTCTCCCTCTCTCTCTCTCTCTCTCTCTCTAGTCTCTGTTGTTAAAGAATATATTTCATTTTAATATGACTAGCTTGGATAAGTAAGAATATATTTAAAGAATACATCATGTTCCCGTGTTTAGTATTTTTTGTGTTCTTACACATTATGGTGTCCTGGTCCATAAACTGTGGGGTTGCAAGATTGGGTTATGTTTATTGTTTGCCAGGTCTGGTGATTTTGAAAGTTAGTTTTTCTCAGTGAAGTTCTCATCAGGAGCAGATGATGTGGCCACCACTCATTAGAGTTACCTCAACAGCAGGCAAATAGATAGCACTTCAGAGGTCTTCTCTATCGCCCTCTCTGCTCTTGCACTTATTTTCTCCCTTGCTCGCTCTCCATTTGTTGATATCCCCTTTCTTCACCATTTTCTGTCTTACTCTCTCTATCTCAACCCTCTTTATCTCTATTTTCCTCTCCCTATCTCTCTTTCCCTCTCTCTCTCTCTCTCTCTCTCTCTGTCTCCCTCCCTCTCTCAGTCTGTCCCTCTGTCTCTGTCTCTGTCTCTATCTCCTGTCTCTGTCTCCTGTCTCTATCTCCTGTCTCTATCTCCTGTCTCTATCTCCTGTCTCTCTCCTGTCTCTGTCTCTCTCTGTCTCTCTCCTCCATAGGTGATCTAATAGTGTGTAATGGTGTGGAGGGTTCCTATTGGTTGTTTGGCTGGGATGTGTGTCTCTACTGCTGGGCTGCAACCTGTCCTCTCAACCAGGCTCAAGACAATACATGTTCTGTATTATGAAGATCAGCCCCAGTGGTGTGTGTGTGTGTGTGTGTGTGTGTGTGCACTCTGAGTGGCTGTGATACAAGCAGGAACCCAGCTGTGAAGTCAGAAGGGTGTTGATTAAACTATACAGTGCCTACAGAAAGTATTCAAACCCCTTGACTTTTTCCACATTTTGTTGTGTTACAGCCTGAATTAAAAATGAATTAAATTCAGATTTGTTTGTCACTGGCCTACACACATAATTCCCTATAATGTCAAAATGGAATAATGTTTTTTGTTTTTACAAAAATATGACAAATTAATGAAAATTGAAAAGCTGAAATGTTTTGAGTTAAGTATTCAACCACTTTGTAATGACAAGCCTAAATAAGGTCAGGAGAAAAAATGTTTTTAACAAGTCACATAATAAGATGCATGGACTCGGCACTTGGTGTGCAATAATAGTGTTTAACATGATTTTTGAATGACTACCTCATCTCTGTACCCCACACATACAATTATTTGTAAGGTCCCTCAGTCGAGCAGTGAATTTCCAACACAGATTCAACCACAAAGACCAGAGAGGGTTTCCAATGCCTCACAAAGAAGGGCACCTATTGGTAGATCGGTAAAAATCAAAAAGCAGACATTGAATATCTCTTTGAACATGGTGATGTTATTAATTACACTTCGGATGGTGTATCAATACACCCAATCACTACAAAGATAGAGGTGTCCTTCATAACTCAGTCACTGTAAAGGAAGGAAACATCTCAGGGATTTCACCATGAGGCCAATGGTGACTTTAAAACAGTTACAGAGTTTAATGGCCTTGATAGGAGAAAACTGAGGATGGATCGTCAAAGTTGTAGTTACTCCATAATGCTAAACTAATTGACAGTGAAAAGAAGGAAGCATGTACAGAATAAAAATATTCCAAAACTTTAATTCTCTTTGCAACAAGGCACTAAAGTAATACTGCAAAAAATTGTGGCAAAGCAATAAACTTTTTGTCCTGATTACAAAGTGTTATGTTTCAGGCAAATTCAATAAAACACATTACTGAGTACCACTCAGTAACTCAGTAACTACTCCCCATATTTTCAAGCATAATGGTGGCTGCATCATGTTATGGGTATGCTTGTAATCGTTAAGGACTGGGGAGTTTTCAGAAGGAAAAAAAAGAAATGGAATGGAGCTTAGCACAGGCAAAATCCTAGAGGAAAGCCTGGTTCAGTCTGCTTTCCACCAGACACTGGGAGATTAATTAACCTTTGAGCATGACAATAACCTAAATCACGGCTAAATCTACACTTGAATTGCTTACCAAGAAGACAGTGAATGTTCCTGAGTGGCCAAGTTACAGTTTTGACTTAAATCTACTTGAAAATCTATGGCAAGACCTGAAAATGGTTGTCTAGCAATGATCAACAATTAATTTATTTGACAGGGCTTGAAGAATTGTGAAAAGAATAATGTGAAAAAAGAAGAAACCCGCACACTGCCCTTGATAGCAACACTGCTCTTTAATAAGCTTTACGTATCGACCTCAAGGCCTTCGTCAGAGCTTTTGTGAGTTTTTTTCAATTAGCATCCTTTTGTAGACATAGCTCCACCCACATCCATTCAATGCATCAAATGGGGTTGGAGTTGAGGGAAAATAAGTACGTTTCACCAAATATAACAATGTGTATTTCATAAGTATTCAAATAAAGTGTGTATATAAAACATATTAAACACGTCTGTAAAAACACAATGAGGACATCGACACATCAAGCAAGTTTTCATAAATCATTGGATACAGCGTGAGAAAAATGTCAGAGTAATCTGAAATGGTGGCATCAATTCATAATTCATTTTATTCAACTGTTACTATGCACCTGCAAAAAAGATAGCTCAGATGTGCGAGTGCCTTTTGAATTTTGAAAAGAATAATGGGCAAATGTTGCACAATCCAGGTGTGGAATACTTTTGAGACTTACCCCAAAAGACTCACGGCTGAAATCGCTGTTTCTACAAAGTATTGACTCAGGGGTGTGATTACAGAACTATAAATTGTATATTTATGGATTTAATTTTCAATACATTTTCAAATAAATTTAAATTTTGAATTCAAGCTGTAACACAACAAAATGTGGAATAAGTCAAGGGGTATGAATACTTTCTGAAAGCACTGTAAATCTGCTTTGTAAGGGTGGAGTATGTGTGTATGTGTGTGTGTGCATGAGGGATGGTTGTGAAAGAGAATGATTTGTCGATGGGTTATATAGAGTAAGGGTGGACAGGGTTGGATGGGCTCTATTTAGGTTGAGAGTTTGAATCATGTCACAGACAATTTTCGCATTATTAGCAACTTTTCAACTACTTACTACTTTTTAGCTACTTTGCAACTACTTAGCATGTTAGCTAACTCTTCCCCTAGCCACAACCCAAATTCGTAACATATTGTACTAATTGTAATTCGTAACATATCATACGAAATGGGTGATGGACATCCACAAATTAATACATACCAAACGTAACATATACTAAATTGAGTGTCTCGGATTTCCTTACAGAATAATACAAAATGCTCTGAGACCAGGTTGTTTACCAAAATGATTTGTTGCAGATAAAAAAATCAGGTAGTGCACACAAAATGTATTTTTTTTGCTTAAGTTTTCATGTACCTAATAAAAATGTCAATGTCAATGTGTTTCCATAGCATTAAATAGCAAATGACCCTACTCTGGTCTTGGCATGTGCACTCTAGATTACAGCTTGCAGATCAGACTGGTCTCATAGACTAGACGTAACGTAGTAAATCCAGGAGACAAATTAGTATGATATGTTATGGTTGGTATGGTTACATAAGACAGAAGGTTACTTAAGGTAAAAACATAAGGATAGTAGGTTGCCTGTTCGAGTCTCATCACAGACAACTTTATAATTTCAGCTAATTAGCAACTTTTCAACTACTTACTAATTTGTAACTACTTAGGGTGTTAGCTATCCCCTCCCCTTCCCCTTCCCATAACCCTAGCCTTAACCCTTTAACCTAACTCCTAACCTTAAGCCTAACCCTTAACCCCTAGCCTAGCTAACATTGGCCAGCTAGCTAATGTTAGCATTATCCACCTAGCTAACGTTAACCACAACAAATTGGAATTCGTAACATATCATATGTTTTGCAAATTTGTACCATATAGTACATTTAGCAAATTTGTAACATGACACTGCTTCACCAATAGCCTACACATGTAAAACTGTAGTACTGTCTGGAATGAATGAAGCCTATTGTAGACATACTGACCTGTACATCCTGGGTCAGTGTGTTAGTGTGAAATGTAGTAGAGCTCATGTGATCTGCTGAACCTTACTTAACACTGGGATTAGAGGAATTAGAGCTGTGTGTGTGTGTTGTGTGTGTGTGTGTGTGTGTGTGTGTGTGTGTGTGTGTGTGTGTGTGTGTGTGTGTGTGTGTGTGTGTGTGTGTGTGTGTGTGTGTGTGTGTGTGTGTGTGTGTGTATGTGTGTGTGTGTGTGTACAGGGATCATGACTTAGCTTTCTAGACTGTTGTACAACCTTATCTTGGCTGAGGGAAATACTGTGCAAATGCATTAAGCCCTTCTGAATACTCTCACTCAACCATACTGTGTAATTTAACTGAAATATAACCAGCAACCACTTAAAATCCTTCTATATCTTCTGTATATGTAATGGGTTAAATATATCTCCTATCACCTCCAGAATAATGTAATTCTAAGTGCTGCAGGGAAGAGATAGAGAGGTTTGGCCTACAATAACGGCAGAAGTTGGATGGATGCCAAGCTGTCACGCAGTTGGATGACATATCTGAACCCTTCCCATTATTTCTTTATACAGATGGGCCTATGGGATTTGAATGTGAGTGTGTGTGTGTGAGAGAGAGAGAGAGAGAGAGAGAGAGAGCGAGAGAGTGAGAGAGAAAGAGAATAAATGAAAATGGGGTAATTCTGTGTGTCATTGAGCTAATGGAGGGCTTGGCCTGTGTAATGGAGCCCCTCCCTCTGGACAGAGCAGATCATTTAATTAACGTCAGCCTTCTCTCCCCCCTCTCTCCTCTCCTTCTCGCCCTCCCATCCCTCTTTTCTAAGTGACTCATCTGCACATAGTGCTGCTCTTAACACTCTCATCCCCATCCTCTGAACTAATCCACAATATAGAGCTGTCCAACATCCTACATCATTCATTCATTCTTTTGTTCTTCGTTCATTGGATCTAATAGCTACAGGTTCATGCATAAAGAAAACGGCTCCATCCATCTTTATCCAGTACATTACATTCCTCTCACACTCTCTGGGCTTTTAAGGTTCACGGATGGCAGCCATATTTAGGGTTATTGTTATGATCCATGATGTACTGGCTCTGCCCAAAGTGAATGCCTGCTTTAGCCAGCCTGTCATTGTAGAAGGCAATTTGTTGGCACCAACAGTCTGGTACCAAAGACTAGCTACCCAAAGATTCACAAAAGGAATCTTCTGGTTGATAAGATGTAGCTGACCAATGCTTTCTGTTTTCTGCATAGTTCAGACTCATTCGCTACAAAATGACATGACATACAGAACCCCAGCAAGCACAGACGGTTCGACAACGTTTGCGTTTGGTTCAAGTCTGATGCCATTTACATTTACAGTAACTAAATGTCGCTTTCCTTTCTGTCCATCTCATTCGACAGATTGTAAAGCTTTATCTGACCTCCGCTCTGTGTTTTCTACAGGTGGTATAGCAGGGGGTATAGAGATCTGTATCACCTTCCCTACTGAGTATGTGAAGACTCAGCTACAGCTGGACGAGAAGGCCAACCCTCCAAAATACAGGGGCATCGGTGAGTGTCTGACTGTGTGTGTGTGTGTGTGTGTCCTCTCACCCGGCAACACAACGACTTTCTCTATCCATCTCCCTTCATACCTCTCTACCTCTTCTTCCCCGATGCATCTAACCTTTCTGAGATACAAGGTCACCAGTGTGTCGACCAAATCAATTCATCTCCATCTATCTCTATCTCTTGCTCATGCTCCATTTCTTATTCTCACTATCTCGCTCCCTCTCTCTCTTTCTCTGTCCCTCTTAGGATCTAATTATCAAATTACCCATCATCCTCAGGTGCATTAGTGATTCTGGCAGGCTGTCACGCTACTTGTTTGTATGACACACACACACACACACACAGTCAGTCTGGCTTCTCTTGGCTGGAGCTCTGAGGATCTGAGACCATCTTAATGAGCTCTGCACACAGCTGTCTCTGCCTCATACTAAATAGCTATGTTCGTCAAGGAGTTCTCTCTCCATGTGTGAATATGAAGTTATTTGAATACTCTCTGTGTGTCCATAGCTGGTTGTGTGTTCATGTATTGATGTGTGTGTAGGTGACTGTGTAAAGCAGACGGTACAAGGTCACGGGGTGAGAGGACTGTACAGAGGACTCAGCTCACTGCTCTACGGATCCATACCCAAATCAGCTGTCAGGTATGTGGATGGCATCTAGCCCTAAACACACACACACACCAATTATTTTGGTCTATTACCCACAATACGTAGCTGAAATGTCCCGCTGGTCTTGTGTGTAATTATGTTATTCTTTCCCAGAGATTATATTTATTTCACACATGACCGTTCTATGGAGACCTCAGTCTCAGACAGGGGTATTTAGCATCTCTCTTTCTCTGAATGTGTTTGTTTGTGTGTATGTGTGTTACAGCGCAGAGCCTGTCTTTAGAGTGGACAGACCCAGCCATGCGGAGCAGAGCTGCCAATTCTTGTATCAGTGGAGATACAGAGAGGAAAACCTGTTGGTGTGTGTGTGTGAGAGTCAGTCAGTCAGCCTCGCGGAAGGGCTCAGTAGGGAAACAGTGCATAGAGGACAGGGCAACAAGAGTAGGCCACATCATCTGTCTAGTCTGACAGCTGTGTGTGTGTGTGTGTGTGTGTGTGTGTGTGTGTGTGTGTGTGTGTGTGTGTGTGTGTGTGTGTGTATTCTTAACATAATTGGGTTACGAAAAAAGAAGGGAGTGCTTTTCTTCTCCCATTCCCTCTGTCCCCCTCCCCCTACCAATCCATCATTTTCTCCCCTTTCTCACCATCTCCCCCATCCCATTAGCTGATTGCCTGTTATGTACAGTGTGCAGCAGTGGGGGGAAGGACGGGGAGTGAAGGAGATAAGAGAGTGGTGAGGGTGAGGTCAGAGTGACACTGGGCTTTAGTGGAGAGAGACTGACCTTTTTCATCCTCCCATTTAACTCCACCTGCCTTCTCATCCACCCCTTTCCTTTTCCTCTCATCCTTTCTTTCCCAAATACCTCCCTCTACCCCTCATCTCTTGGCGAGGGGTAACTGACTTTGCAGATAGAGCCCTAATGGGGTTTAGGAGATGTGCCATGGTCTCTGTGACGACCAAGGTGCCTCTGACTCATCCTGGACTTTGGCTGCCGGCCCAGCTATTATCCATCATGTTGGGATGATTAAAAAAAATCTGTCACTTGTAATTGGCTAAAGAGAAGAGGTTGTTTAGTCTTAGCACATTGAAGTAATTTTAATGGGGTGATGTAAGGTATAGTATAGTGAAAACAACTATACTGCCACTTCCTTGCAGTCCAATTAAGGTGGATGAGAGAGAGAGACCTGTTTCAATTTATAAAGGCATCATTGCCTTTTGTTTGCCAGGCCGTGTCTGTGTTCCTGCACTACAGAGTATGTGAGTTGTGAAGCGGCTATCACTCAAACAAACAAACATGATTGAGTAGAGACAGAGAAACAGATGCTGCATTTTAATGAACAAAAAAATACGAGGCAAAAAAAAGAGAGCGAAAGAGAGTGAGAGCAAAAGGAGGGGTGGAGGGAGAAGAAATGAGATGAGATGAGGAAATAGAACAGAGAGACACACCCAGAGATAGAGACAGATCGTCAACGTCCGAGACAGACAAGAAGACATCGGTCAGACCAGAAACTTTCGGGTTGAGAAGGCAGAGGCACAAGAAACCTAGCGACATGAAACCCGCCTGATCTTGCAATGTTTATTTGTCACATGCGGCGAATACAACAAGTGTAGACTTTACCTTGAAATGCTTACTTACGAGCTCTTTCCCAACAATGCAGTTAAAAAGTATAAAATTAACAAATAGATAACGAGACAATAGTAACACAATGAATTAACACAATAAAATATCAGTATTCTTTTTTTACCAGGTTACAAGAAAGCAAACCTTTAATCAACACTAAGTGGAAAAGTGTCTTTCCTCCCCCTCTCCCCTCCTTCCCCTCTCCTCCTCTCTTCCTCCATGTTGTGTTTGGTCCTGAAATCACCACAATCCAATTCCTGCTATAAATAACCTTCCCAGGGAAGGACTCCCTGGCACAGCATCTCCTAACTGATTACAGTGAAACTTAACACACACATACACACACTCCTGGGGTGAGACAGAACGCTCAGCTCGCTTTCATGGTAGCAGTTGCTGGGCATCCGTTGCTTGCTGAGTCATCAGACTTTATGGCTACATTTTTAAACAAGGATGTGCCTTACCTGCTGGGTAGTAAAACATTCTGCAACATTAGCAGTTTGTTTCACTTCACCTGTGCATCGAACAAAGTAATTTGCCTCTTGCCTCTAATCAAATCAAATTTTATTGGTCACATACACATGGTTAGCAGATGTTAATGCGAGTGTAGCGAAATGCTTGTGCTTCTAGTTCCGACCATGCAGTAAAATCTAACATGTAATCCAACAATTTCACAAGTTCACAATTTCATAAGTGTAAAGGAATGAATAAGAATATGTACATATGAAGATATGGATGAGCGATGGCCAAACGGCATAGGCAAGATGCAGTAGATGGTATAGAGTACAGTATATACATATGAGATGAGTAATGTAGGGTATGTAAACATTATATAAAGTGGCATTGTTTACTAGTGATAGGACTGGGCAAAGACTTCTACTAAGATTACTAAGCAGTTGTATGATGCTCAGAGAGGAAACTGGTGTGAAATTCTGCTCATCAGCTGATTAAACCCAACCTGGCTTCCTCTAAGGTGTCCAGTGGAGTTAGAACTCTTTGAAGACTCTTTGTTGTTTCCATATCTCATCCAGAGATATCAGCAACTCTGACCCTTCTCATTTTCACAGTTATACAGTATCAGTCTATGTGTTTTACTGTCACCTAGGTAACAAAGAGCCAGGATAGAGGGATATTCTATAGAGGGTCTAATGAGATTCTAATTATGATTCTAAAACTTTCTAGATTGAAGGTTCTAGTCTGATATTCTATGAAATTCTAGGATTCGATTTTAGACCAGTGGTCACCAACATTTTCTGAGTCAAGATCACTTTCTGAGTCAAAATGCATGCCAGGAACTACCGCTCTTATTTTTTATTAACATGACTTAAAAAATGTAAGCCTATGCAACAATAACACATTAAAAACAGTACTTTAGCAATGAGGTTTGTGTAGTAAGCTATAGGCCCAATACATTATCACTGCATACTGGCTTTGCTTGAATTTACCTGCCAATGAATTGTTGTTCAGGACATTTAATTTTTTTTATATTAAAACATTTGAGGTAGGCTATATAATCACACCGGTAATCGATCCATTGTTGTATTACTTGTGAGGCACAGCTGAGTGAGCATACATTTAAATAATGTGCTTTTTTTTTACTGGGCTGATGGTGCCTGTATCTGATGGTCAGTCTCAGCCGAGGGCGAGAGCAGCAGACTGAGGGTCCGTCTCTCAACATCCCCCCGCTCTCCCTTTCCTCCACTGACACTGACCAAAAAGGGACACCGTCTTCCAGCTGATGGCGAACTCCAGTCGCACCACAGATTCATGTTGTTACTCCTGTGAACAGAGAAAGTGAAATATCCCATGATATTAAAAAAGACCCAAGCCGCTAATAATAACAACAACTCAAGCCTATAGATACACTTTCCTACTCATTCATTACTGCCGCACTGCTTGTTGTAGCGCTGAGTGGAAATAGGAAGAACGCGCATTTTATGGGCTATAAAAGTGTTGAATACAAAGTGATGACAGTGCTGAGTGAGAACTTAAACATGAACTCACTCATAAAAACAGCAGCTCTTTGCTGTATTCGTTGACAGTCTCTCTCTAGTCATGGTTTTACACGTTTTGAAAACTCACAGTATCAATTTTGCCGTAGCTTTCTTTTATGCCTGCCACGTTACTGCGGACTCGATCATCTGAGCAATCTGATTGGCCAGTGGTGGCATAGTGCGCTTGATTTCCTCTCCAGGAAGGCAGAGTTTGTACCTTCAGACACATGAAATGGCAACAGTTTGCCTACCCGGCGCGCACGGCAGTTGAATTGGCCGCACCTCCCAGCAACAGCGCGCGAGACGAATAAAAAAAAATAGAAACACAAGGCTTTATCGTTGTTTTTTTTAACAGAAATGTTTGGCGATCGACTAGAAATGCATTGGAGATGAACAAGTAGATTGTGATCGACCCGTTGTTGACCACTGTTTTAGACAATATTCAAACTCAAGTCTAGAATCAAGCCTAACTCCTCTTCCTGATATCACTGTACCAGTATCAAACCTGAGCAACAACAACTCTGCTTGTTATCAATGACTCTCACTCATGAGAACAACATTGATTGAACTAATCGACTGGGCTGTACACTAACATGTTATCTCTCTCCATCTTCCTCTCTCTCGCCTCCCCTCCTCCCCATCTCAGGTTTGGCGTGTTTGAGTATCTCAGTAACCATGCCCGTGATGAGGCAGGGAAGTTGAACAGCACCAGGGGTCTGTTATGTGGGCTTGGTGCTGGAGTCATGGAGGCTGTAGTCATAGTCTGTCCCATGGAGACTGTCAAGGTATGTCTGAGACGGAGCATCTCTATCGCCTTCTTTATAGCTCCGTCTCCTCTTCCAGTCTCTCTCCACCTCTCCTCTATAGCCTTGTCTCCTCTTCCAGTCTCTCTCCACCTTTCCACTATAGTCTCCTCCTCCTCTCCTCCATACCCACCTCTCTCTGTCTCTCGCTCTCTCCCCCTCTCCTCTCTCCTCTCTTGTCTTTATCCCCTCCACTCCCCTCTCAGATTTGGTGTCACTGATACCCACTACCCACTGGTAAGGAGTCAGCTGTCTAGCTGATAATTGTTTTGTTCTGAATAGGAAGACCTCATCCCAAATCAGTCTCTATTTGTTACAAATCTAATCCAACAGCTGAATGAGGATTGACCCGAGCCTTCCAGGAATGCATTTCCTTCAATCATACTCTTTAATATTCTCCGAATTAAAGGTCAGACAGACAAGAACATCTCTCGAGGCTGTCTGTCTGCTCTTAGTGCTCTGTCAAACTGATAATACAATAAAGAAAAAAACATGATAATGCTCTTTTTCCTGGAGCACAGTTGGGTTTCTTAATAATACTGTCTGTCTGTCTGTCTGTCTGTCTGTCTGTCTGTCTGTCTGTCTGTCTGTCTGTCTGTCTGTCTGTCTGTCTGTCTGTCTGTCTGTCTGTCTGTCTGTCTGTCTGTCTGTCTGTCTGTCTGTCTGTCTGTCTGTCTGTCTGTCTGTCTGTCTGTCTGTCTGTCTGTCTGTCTGTCTGTCTGTCTGTCTGTCTGTCTGTCTGTCTGTCTGTCTGTCTGTCTGTCTGTCTGTCTGTCTGGTGATCAAGCTGTCCCTGTGTTCTCTGTCTCAAGGTTCTGTCTGTCTGTCTGTCTGTCTGTCTGTCTGTCTGTCTGTCTGTCTGTCTGTCTGTCTGTCTGTCTGTCTGTCTGTCTGTCTGTCTGTCTGTCTGGTGATCAAGCTGTCCCTGTGTTCTCTCTCAAGGTTAAATTCATCCACGACCAGTCTTCAGCCAACCCCAAATACAGAGGCTTCTACCATGGAGTCAGGGAGATCATCAGAACCCAAGGTAAGGGAGGAGGGGGAAGTTGCCCTAGACTAGACACTGATTTAAGGCTAGGGTTTAGGGAGGGTAATCTGATCCTACCACCCTGACCTTGAACGATCAACAAAGGCCATGTATATTATTGCCTATATAGCCCCCATAGGGCTCTGGCCAAAAGTAGTACACTAGGGAATAGAGTGTCATTTGAGATTCACACTGACATTTATTGTTTAAAGATGAACGAAACTTGAGAATCAACTTCTCTCTTTGAAAACGGCTTATGTGACATCGATTTTAGTCAGAAACATTTACAGTACCAAAATTGACTAAAAAGTGCAAGTAGGTTAGTTTTGTTCATATGGTCAAGTGCTGCAAAGAAAGACCTAGTTAAGCTGCAACTGGCCCAGAACAGAGCGGCACTTCTTGCTCTTCATTGTAATCAGAGGGCTAATATTATTACTATGCATGCCAGTCTCTGTTGGCTAAGAGTTGAGGAAAGACTGACTGCTTCACTTCTTGTTTTTATAAGAAACATCCATGTGTTGGAAATTCCTAATTGTTTACCTAGTCAACGTATTACACAGCACTGACGCACACACTTACCCAACCAGACATGCCACCAGGGGTCTTTTCACAGTCCTCAGGTCCAGAACAAATTCAAGGAAACGTACAGTATTATACAGCCATGAGTAAATGGAACTCTCTTCCATCTTATATAGCGCAAGTGAACAGCAAACCTGGTTTCAAAAAACAAATAAAGCAACACCTCATGGCACAACGCCTCTCCTCATGTGACCTACTTATTGTGTGTATGAACTGACATACACTACCGTTCAAAAGTTTGGGGTCACTTAGAAATGTCCTTGTTTTTGAAAGAATAGCACATTTTTGTTCCATTAAAATAACATCAAATTGATCAGAAATACAGTGTAGACATTTTTAATGTTGTCAATTACTATTGTAGCTGGAAACGGCTGAGGCTCATTATCAGCAGCCATCACTCCTGTGTTCCAATGGAACATTGTGTTAACTAATCCAAGTTTATAATTTTAAAAGGCTAATTGATCATTAGAAAACCCTTTTGAAATTAAGTTAGCACAGCTGAAAACTGTTGTTCAGCATTTGTGGGTTCGATTACAGGCTCAGAAACAAATAACTTCTTGTTCTGAGAAATGAAGGCTATTCCATGTGAGAAATTGCCAAGAAACTGAAGATCTTGTACAACGCTGTGTACTACTCCCTTCACAGAACAGCACAAACTGGTTCTAACCAGAATAGAACGAGGAGTGGGAGGCCCCGGTGCACAACTGAGCAAGAGGACAAGTACATTAGTGTCTAGTTTGAGAAACAGACGCCTCACAAGTCCTCAACTGGCAGCTGATTAAATAGTACCTGCAAAACACCAGTCTCAATGTCAACAGTGAAGAGGCGACTTTGGGATGCTGGCCTTCTAGGCAGTGTTCCTCTGTCCAGTGTCTGTGTTCTTTTGCCCATCTTAATCTTGTATTTTTATTGGACAGTCACTCCCACTCCTCTTTCTATGGAATAGCTTTAATTTCTCAGAACAAGAATAGACTGACGAGGTTCAGAAGAAAGTTCTTTGTTTCTGGCCATTTTGAGCCTGTAATCGAACCGACAAATGCTGATGCTCCAGATACTCAACTAGTCTAAAGAAGGCCAGTTTTATTGCTTCTTTAATCAGAACAACAGTTTTCAGGTGTGCTAACATAATTGCAAAAGGGTTTTCTAATGATCAATTAGCCTTTTAAAATGGTAAACTTGGCTTAGCTAACACAACGTGCCATTGGAACACAGGAGTGATGGTTGCTGATAATGGACCTCTGTATGCCTATGTAGATAGTCCATTAAATATCAGTCGTTTCCAGCTGCAAAAGTCATTTTCAACATTAGCAATGTCTACACTGTATTTCTGATAAATTTGATGTTATTTTAATGGACCAAAAATGTGCTTTTCTTTCAAAAACAAGGACATTTCTAAGTGACCCCAAACTTTTGAACTGTGGTGTATATGTATACCTGATACACACTACTTGTTAATGTTTTTATATGTATGTAATTGTCGACTTTTGTCTGTAATGTCTAAATCAAATCACTATCATCCAAAACAGATTTGTGTGCAAGAGTTCGTCATGACTGACACTGTGTATACAAAACATTAGAAACATCTAAATATTGAGCCGCACCACCTTTTTCCCCCAGAACAGCCTTAATTCATCTAGGCATTGACTCTACAAGGTGTCGAAAGCGTTCCACAGGTTTGCTGACCCCTGCTGACTCCCATGCTTCCGACAGTTGTGTAAAGTTGCTGGATGTCCTTTGGGTGGTGGACCATTATTGATACACACGGGAAACGGTTGAGCGTGAAAAACCCAGCAGCGTCGCAGTTCTTGACACACTCAAACCTAGTGCCCCTGGCACCTTCTACCATACCCTGTTCATAGGCACTTACATTTTTTGTCTTGCCCATTCACCCTCTGAATGGCACACATACACACTCCATGTCGATGGACTCAAGGCTTAAAAATCCTTCTTTAACACGTCTCTTCCCCTTCATCTACTCTGATTGAAGTGGATTTAACAAGTGTCATCAATAAGGGATCATAGTTTTCACCTGGATTCACCTGGTCAGTCTATGTCATGGAAAGAGCAGGTGTTCCTAATGTTTGTATACTCAGTGTACTTGTGGGTTGGGTTTTGATTTTGACAATGCCCACTTGCCCACAACCATGGGATAAACAGCTGTGGTGATTGCGGTCTATTCAATAGTACGTCAGAACACATAGACAGGGAGACAGACCTGCCCGGCAGCACAGTGGAGACGACTTTGTTTATAGAAGAGAACACATATATTTTTGAACTTGAGAAATACTGCACCAAACACATTAGCTAGATGTCCAATTGTGCGACTAAAAGTGCCTAAAGAATTTCAAAATTATTTATTGTGTTCTCTTAAATGAATTCTGCCAATTTTGAGGAAGTGATAATGGCTTTGTACCTATGGTGTCTCATGGGGGACAAAGATCAGTAACTGCCACATTGAACCAACCAAGATAGAAATCTTATTTTTCTTAATGAGCAACAGAAAAACCCATGCAGAATTGGTGCGTTCAGTCACTCTTTAAAGAGGGTAGTGCATAATGCTGCTACTACATCCAGTGATGCTAACTGCTGCTCTCTGCTACTGTCCCCCAGGTATTAAGGGGACGTACCAGGGTCTGACGGCCACCGTCCTGAAGCAGGGCTCCAACCAGGCCATCCGCTTCTATGTCATGACCTCCCTCAGGAACTGGTACAAAGGTACGGGAGTGTCAGCCATCATTATCAGGATTCCAGGGGCCATATGTATCAAGTGTCTCATAGTAGGAGTGCTGATTGGGGATCAGATTAGCCTTTAGATCACAATGAGTATGATTGCATCGACAGAAGGGACCTGATCCACTCCTACTCTGACACGTTTATGAATACCGGCCCTGGATGCCTGTCGACACCACACAGACAATGCTGACCTCTAGTGGTCACCTGTAAAAAGGTACTCACTTTGATAAGCGTACTGGGTATATCCCACTTGGGTGAGTGTGAAAGAGCATTCTGTCCGTATCTCCTCTCCCCAGGGGATAACCCCAATAAGGCTATTAACCCTGTGGTGACGGGAACGTTTGGAGCCGTCGCAGGAGCAGCCAGCGTGTTTGGGAACACCCCCCTGGATGTCATCAAGACCAGGATGCAGGTACAGGATGGGGTACCGCTACAGGCACTTGTGTACATCTGAAAGGATTGAATGTGTTTGAAATACATGTATGGCGTAACTCCACCCCTGTCTAAGTGAATAACCCTGTGTCTTTCTCTCTCTAAGGGTTTGGAGTCTCATAAGTACAAGAGTACGCTGGACTGTGCCTTGAAGATCATGAGACACGAGGGTGTACGAGCGTAAGTGCACCACTATACACTTCTATACGATCAAACGTTATGTATAACTCCCTTAAGAAACCTAATGGTATTGTTTACGGCTCATTCCGTCTCATTCCTGAGGTTCTACTCCATAGAGATCCTGAGTTCTACGTACATGATGTTCTACTCTCCTTGTTCTGTGTTCTCTAGGTTCTATAAGGGGACGGTTCCTCGGCTGGGTCGTGTGTGCCTGGATGTGGCCATCGTCTTCATCATCTATGAGGAGGTGGTCAAGGTTCTCAACACGGTCTGGAAGACGGAGTGAAGGGGCAGAGCTGGAGCCTCTTCTGACCTCACTGGGCCAAACACGATGTGACTGGACAACTGAGCCTTCTACCAGTCTGCGTCTCAAACAACACCTTATTCCCTATATATAGTAGTGTGCTACTTTTGACCCATCAGGCTCCCATCAGGCTCTGGTCAAAAGTAGGGCATTGTGTAGGGAATGGAGTGCCATTTCAGACGCATTCTACCCATAACTGTACTCACCAGCTGAGCTGTAAGCGGAGGGAAAGCTGTCATATGAATAATATCTATTTGGACATAGCCTACCTATTTGGATGCAGTGGTCACAAACCCTGGTCCCAGAGAGCTACAAAGTGTACAGGCTTCTGTTCCATCCCTGCACTAACACACCTGATTCTTCCAAACAAGGCCTCCATGAGTTGAATGAGGTGTAGCGCTAAACTGGGACAAAATCCTGCACGTAATGTCACTCTCCAGGACCTGGACTGAAGAACACTGAAATATATAATGTTTTTTTTATTTTTTATATCTACATAAATTAATTAAACTATCATAATGAGTTAACTGTATGGTAGTGGGTACCATATCATCCCGAGTTAAAGCATAGTGGTTCTGCCTTGACCTGAGGGTCTAGCTACAGTAACAGTTACAGTAGCAACTACATGAATTGTAACTTATACCCACCCTCCTTTTGAGAATTTATTACCAACCCTTTTATGCAATCATTTTACTTGTGTGATATGATTTGTATTTTTATAATGCATATTATGGTTGACTATTAATGTTTAATTGCTGAGTATATTGTTTTACTAAGTTCCAGATGCCAAGCCCATCCAGTAGCAAGCTGCCAAGTTGTGACAAATTATACTAATTATTGTCACAGTTCTACTGTAATACCACTCACCCTTTTGGGCTGGCCATGGCTAACGTCTTTTTCCTCAAGTGAAACGTATACATAGAGTAATATATTCTTACCAAGAGAAGAGAAAAATGGGTAAATAATATATATTGATTCATAATATATTGATCAGTCTTTTCAATGTACTTATTGAATGTTGAATGTGTAGTAACGAGTCTCTGTTTGAGACACGCTGTTATACTGTGCAGTGTTATGTATAGTTCTAACTAGGAAGCGAATGCTTCATGGTGTTAACATTACAGTACTGTATGGATTGGGTGGGTGCAAGAGGTCACAGCATTTTTTTTGTTCCTGTATGGTATATCCACAGATAGAACAATGAGACAGATATTTCACTGGATGTATAAATATGAAGCATCCACTTGGTGTTTCCATTCACTACCAAATATGGTAGTGAGAGAAAGCCCACTGGCGCGCAGTGGTAGAAAATGGAACGAGATGGATTATGGCCTACATTCTGCAAATGTTCTCATCCGATGAAACATTTGATGTCAATACAGTTTTCTTTTCCCAAAACTATAACCTGTTATGAATAGAGTTGACTAAGTTTTGTAGACTTTAGCCATTGTCAAAGTTTTTTAAAATCGCGTTGTTTAGAAGGAATGCAAAAGTCATATTGGTTATCACACAAGCGAATTTCACAGAGTAGGCGTTCCCTAACAGAAATATGCAGATGTTTGCTAGAACGCTAGCTTGTGCTTGGCCCTGCCCACCTCCTTGCTTGTTCTGCCCACTATGACTCATATGTTCCTATCGGAAACGACAGGCTGTGGTCTCTTGGTTTAGTTATAAAAAATCTTTGGTATAGCACTACTGCTCTCCATTCGGGATCAACCATACAGTAACTCAGGTTCCCAGCTCAGATTGCCTCCTGCCACAGATGGTTGCATTCCAGACAGTTCAGCATTGTTCTAAGATGGAAACTTGAGGGAACCTTCCCATTCCATTCACACACATTCATATCATTCTAGAGGCCTTTGTTGTCAAAATGGCACCACATGTAACATAATCCTTGACATTATGTTACAAATGGTGCCATTTCGGGGGTTGTTTTAGTTTTAACTTCATGAGGAAAACAACCATTTTGAAACCATTACAATTTTTTTTTTTTATCAATCTCATCTGGATTTTCAGGGTCTTGATCATAAAGTGTATTTTGCCACAATCCTCAATTGCCAAATGTTGTAGTCATGGTAACATATGTAACACCATTCTGAATCTGCACAAATATCTGCCCTGACGATTGTAGTCAAATCTATAACAAGAAAATATGGCTTTATTTAGCATCGGTGGAATAGAAAATGAAACGCATTACTTTGCTTTTAGAGCCTTTGTGTTGTCAGTAACAGTATACTGACTGTTTTGACTCTGCTTTTACATAGTGTTGTATATACAACATGTACTGTAAGGTATGGGAGGCCTCAGTCTCCTCCTCACCATATACTGTCTAAAATATCATAATCTCACCATCAAAATTAAATGGACGTCATTACAAATCTCTAGAGGAATGCACTGTGTTTCTTACGTTATTATAACCTCTAAATCTAAGGTGGTATTACACCAAGAACCAATAAATAACCACTGTCTTTGCATTCCTTTATTTTAAATTTTAAAGTTTTTCCAATTGTAGGAAAATGTGTTGTTTGTGTGTGTGTGTGTGTGTGTGTGTGTGTGTGTGTATTTCCCTCCCTCCTACTCCCCTTTCATGAGGTCAGGGATATAATCACAGTAGCTGTCCCACCTGGAAATCTGAAAGTGAAAGAAACAATTCATTCATTTTTATAGTTACAGCAGCATTATTTTGAGGTGGTTTATGCATTCAAACAAGAGAATGTTACCTGGGGTTCATTCAATCTCAACTGAATAATGGCTCTGACTATATTTACAAGATAATGTTAGTGAATAGTAGCTGTGGTGGCCATATACAGTGCCTTCAGAAAGTATTCACACCCATTGACCTTTTCCACATTTTATTACAAAGTAGCTTAAAATGGAGTTAAATGTCATTTTTGTCAACGATTTACATAAAATACCATAATGTCAAAGTGGAAGAAAAATTCTAACGTTTATAAAAAACAAAACAAAAAAAACACAAATATCGCTTTATTAGATAGATACAGTGTAAGTGTTCAACCCTCAGAGTCAATACGTTAGAATCACCTTTGGCAGCAATTACAGCTGTGAGCCTTTCTGGGTAAGTCTAAGAGCTTTCCACCTGGATTGTGCAACATTTGCCCATTATTATTTTCAAAATCCTTCAAGCTCGGTTAAATTGGTTGTTGATCATTGCTAGACAACCATTTTCAGTTCTTACCACAGATTTTCATGAAAATTTAAGTCAAAACTGTAACTCGGCCACTCTGGAACATTCACTGTCTTCTTGGTAGTAACTCCAGTGTAGATTTGGCCTAGTTTTAGGTTATTGTCCTTCTGTAGTTGTCACGTCCTGACCATAGAGAGCCTTTATTTGCTATGGTGGAGTAGGTCAGGGCGTGACTGGGGGGTGTTCTAGTTTATTATTTCTTTGTGGGGTTCTAGGTTTAATTTTCTATGTTGCTGATTTGTACGATTCCCAATTAGAGGCAGCTGGTAATCGTTGTCTCTACTTGGGGATCATATTTAAGTAGTGTTTGTTCCCACCTGTGTTTGTGGGATCTTGTATTTTGAGTAAGTGTATGTAGCACCGCTGTAGTCACGGTTCGTTGGTCGTTTCTTGTTTTGTTTAAAGTTTCACGTTTAATAAATTATGTGGAACTCAACATCCGCTGCGCCTTGGTCCATCTCTACAAACAACCGTGACAGTAAGGTGAATTCATCTCCCAGTGTCTGACAGAAAGCAGACTGAATTTTGCCTGTGCCTAGCTAAATTGTTTTTTTATCCTGAAAAACTCCAGTCCATAACTATTACAAGCATACCCATAACATGATGCAGCCATGCCATACCCATAACATGATACTTTAGTGCCTTGTTGCAAACAGGATGCTTGTTTTGGAATATTTTTTATTCTGTACAGGCTTCCTTTTTTCACTCTGTCTATTGGGTTAGTATTGTGGAGTAACTACAATGTTATTGATCCATCCTCAGTTTTCTCCTATCACAACCATTAAACTCTGTAATTGTTTTAAAGTCATCACTGGCCTCATGGTGAAATCCCTGAGCGGTTTCCTTCCTCTCTGGCAGCTGAGTTAGGAAGTACGCCTGTATCTTTATCGTGATAACTTCACCATGCTCAAAGGGATATTGAATGTCTGCTTCTTTTTTACCTTCTTTGTGAGGCATTTGTGTTTGTGGTTGAAACTGTGTTTGAAATTCCCTGCTCGACTGAAGGACCTAAACAGATGTGTGGGGTACAAAGATGCGGTAGTCATTCAAAATTCATGTTAAACACTATTATAGTTCATGTGACCTGTTAAGCACATTTTTACTCCTGACCTCATTCAGGCTTGCCATAACAAAGTGTTGAATACTTGACTCAAAACCATTTCAGCTTTTCATTTTTTATTAATTTGTAAACATTTCGAAAAACATAATTCCATTTGGACATAAGACATTGTGTGTAGGCCAAATTCAGGCTGTAGCAGCAAAATGAGTAACAAAATGAGTAACAAGACAAGGAGTGTGAATAATTTCTGAAGGCACTGAAAGTAACTGTATATTACTCTTCTATTCCTCTGGCTATGTGCAGTACACAAATCAGGGTGTGGATATCAGTCCTTTAGACTACAGTTGGGATAATTAGAGAATGTAATTTGAGTTCACCAGATTGTTATATTAAGTGTCTGTACCTGTATTTTCTATCCTGTTTTTAAACTTGTTCTTAGTCTTCTCATCAATTCCCTCTCATCTTGCATTTCTTTTATCTTTCTCGCATATTTCTGCTGCTCGCTCTCTCTCTTTAGTCTTTCTGAGGGAATCGTTTGCCATCACTACAGTGTCTGTCACATTCCTCAGATTCTGTATGACATTTTCCAGTCTTTTTTGATCTTTCCCCAGCTCCATCAAAGCTTTTACTCCTCCTTCATTCTCTCATTTTCATCATCCACCTCCTTCACCCTCTTTATTTACTCATGCTCTCTCCCTTTCATTCTTTCTTTTCCTTCTTCACCAACTCCATCTCTTTTTCAATCTCTTCATACCACATATTTTTCAGTCTTCAACTTCTCCTTTAATCCAACTCCTTTCATATCCAGTCACATGCTTCACCTCCTCCTTCCTATGCCCAAACTCCTCTCTCCATTTCTTTTCCCTTTTCAATCTTCTCCTTCAATCCCTCCAATTTCTCTTTCTTAGCCTCTTCCTTTGCCTTCTCTTCCACATCTAAACTCAGTACCAAAATAAAAATGTCCTCACTGTCAACTGCATTTATTTTCAGCAAACTTAACATGTAAATATTTGTATGAACATAACACGATTCAACAACTGAGACGTTCCACAGACATGTTCCACAGACATGTGACTAAAATAAATTGAATAATGTGTCCCTGAACAAATGGGGGGTCAAAATCAAAAGTAACAGTCAGTATCTGGTGTGGCCACCAGCTGCATTAATAAGTACTGCA
Organism: Oncorhynchus tshawytscha; assembly: GCF_018296145.1. Classification (NCBI taxonomy): domain Eukaryota; kingdom Metazoa; phylum Chordata; class Actinopteri; order Salmoniformes; family Salmonidae; genus Oncorhynchus; species Oncorhynchus tshawytscha. The sequence goes on from NC_056432.1 coordinate 33,906,427, forward strand.
GTGCATCTCCTCCTCATGGACTGAACCAGATTTGCCAGTTCTTGCTGTGAGATGTTGCCCCACTCTTCCACCAAGGCACCAGGAAGTTCCCAGACATTTCTGGGGGAAATGGCCCAAGCCCTCACCTTTCGATCAAACAGGTCCCAGACGTGCTCAATGGGATTGAGATCCGGGATCTTCGCTGGCCATGGCAGAACACTGACATTCCTGTCTGCAGGAAATCACGAACAGAACGAGCAGTATGGCTGGTGGCATTGTTATGCTGGAGGGTCATGTCAGGATGAGCCTGCAGGAAGGGTACCACATGAGGGAGGATGTCTTCCCTATAACGCACAGCGCTGAGATTGCCTGCAATGACAACAAGCTCAGTCCGATGATGCTGTGACACACCGCCCCAGTCCATGACGCACCCTCCACCTCCAAATCGATCCCGCTCCAGAGTACAGGCCCGGTGTAACGCTCATTCTTTCGATGATAAATGCGAATCCTACCATCACCCCTGGTGAGACAAAACCACGACTCTTTAGTGAAGAGCACTTTTTGCCCGTCCTGTCTGGTCCAGCGATGGTGGGTTTGTGCCTATAGGCGACGTTGTTGCCGGTGATGTCTGGTGAGGACCTGCCTTACAACAGGCCTACAAGCCCTCAGTCAAGCTTCTCTCAGCCTATTGCGGATAGTCTGAGTGACACACCGCCCCCTGGTGTAATTCGGGTAGTTGTTGTTGCCATCCTGTACCGGTCCCGTAGGAGTGATGGTCGGATGTACTGATCCTGTGCAGGTGTTGTTACATGTGGTCTGCCACTGCGAGTACGATCAACTGTCCGTCCTGTCTCCCTGTAGCGCTGTCTTAGGCGTCTCACATTACCGACATTGCAATTTATTGCCCTGGCCACATCTGCAGTCCTCATACCTCCTTGCATCATGTCTAAGGCACGTTCACGCAGATGAGCAGGGACCTTGGGCATCTTTCTTTTGGTGTTTTTCAGAGTCAGTAGAAAGGCCTCTTTAGTGTCTTAAGTTTTCATAACTGTAACCTTAATTTCCTACCGTCTGTAAGCTGTTAGCGTCTTAACGACCGTTCCAGAGGTGCATGTTCATTAATTGTTTATGGTCCATGGAATAAGCATGGGAAACAGTGTTTAAACCCTTTACAATAAAGATCTGTGAAGTTATTTAGATTTTTACAAATTATCTTTTAAAGACAGGGTCCTGAAAAATCCTACAATGTGATTTTCTGGATTTTATTTTCTCATTTTGTCTGTCATAGTTTAAATATACCTATGATGAAAATTACAGGCCTCATCTTTTTAAGTGGGAGAACTTGCACAATTGGTGGCTAACTAAATATGTTTTTGCCCAACTGTATATATTTTCAATTTTTTTATTCAAATGGAATGGAGTAGAACAGCAAACACACACATGGCGACTGCGCCTGCTACTCCTCTCCATTTCCATATGAAATAGCCGTTGGGTGCTGTTCGGGGGAGGGCAGGCCCACAACAATGGCCGGAGTTGAATGGAATAGCACTTCACCTTAGTGACTGTTCCCTCTGCTCTATACAATACATATCTGTTTATTTTATGTGATGATAAAAGGCTCATACAATACAAATATTTTTTTAAATGTTTTCTTTCACAGTGATAGCGATTCCGACTGGGAGTCCCTGGTGCCAAGCTGCCCGCTCTACCTCTGCCCCCTCTACTCCTGCCTCCAGTGGTGTTCATATGCCATAGTTCATTACTGCAGTCATGACTGTGCCTCAGGGCCAAAAGGGCACAGCATGGAGGCGTCGTTGTGTTCTGTGTCTCATGAAGTCCCCCATCACCTGCACCACTTGTTCAGTTTGCCTCTGCTTTACATCAGAAAGAGACTGCTATGGGACATGGCACAGGAGGCAAAATATTGTGTAGAGGACTTCCAAAGGGTCTGTTTTTTTTAAATACACTGCTCAAAAAACAAAGGGAACACTTAAACAACACAATGTAACTCCAAGTCAATCACACTTCTGTGAAATCAAACTGTCCACTTAGGAAGCAACACTGATTGACAATAAATTTCACATGCTGTTGTGCAAATGGAATAGACAACAGGTGGAAATTATAGGCAATTAGCAAGGCACCCCCAATAAAGGAGTGGTTCTGCAGGTGATAACCACAGACCACTTCTCAGTTCCTATGCTTCCTGGCTGATGTTTTGGTCACTTTTGAATGCTGGTGGTGCTTTCACTCTAGTGGTAGCATGAGACGGAGTCTACAACCCACACAAGTGGCTCAGGTAGTGCAGCTCATCCAGGATGGAACATCAATGCGAGCTGTGGCAAGAAGGTTTGCTGTGTCTGTCAGCGTGGTGTCCAGAGCATGGAGGCGCTACCAGGAGACAGGCCAGTACATCAGGAGATGTGGAGGAGGCCGTAGGAGGGCAACAACCCAGCAGCAGGACCGCTACCTCCACCTTTGTGCAAAATGACCTCCAGCAGGCCACAAATGTGCATGTGTCTTCTCAAATGGTCAGAAACAGACTCTATGAGGGTGGTATGAGGGCCTGACATCCACAGGTGGGGGTTGTGCTTACAGCCCAACACCGTGCAGGACGTTTGGCATTTGCCAGAGAACACCAAGATTGGCAAATTCGCCACTGGCACCCTGTGCTCTTCACAGATGAAAGCAGGTTCACACTGAGCACATGTGACTGACGTGACAGTCTGGAGACGCCGTGGAGTACGTTCTGCTGCCTGCAACATCCTCCAGCATGACCGGTTTGGCGGTGGGTCAGTCATGGTGTGGGGTGGCATTTCTTTGGGGGGGCCGCACAGCCCGCCATGTGCTCGCCAGAGGTAGCCTGACTGCCATTAGGTACCGAGATGAGATCCTCAGACCCCTTGTGAGACCATATGCTGGTGCGGTTGGCCCTGGGTTCCTCCTAATGCAAGACAATGTAAGACCTCATGGCTGGAGTGTGTCAGCAGTTCCTGCAAGAGGAAGGCATTGATGCTATGGACTGGCTCGCCCGTTCCCCAGACCTGAATCCAATTGAGCACATCTGGGACATCATGTCTCGCTCCATCCACCAATGCCACGTTGCACCAGACTGTCCAGGAGTTGGTGGATGCTTTAGTCCAGGTCTGGGAGGAGATCCCTCAGGAGACCATCCACCACCTCATCAGGAGCATGCCCAGGCAATGTAAGGAGGCCACACACACTACTGAGCCTCATTTTGACTTGTTTTAAAGACATTACATCAAAGTTGGATCAGCCTGTAGTGTGGTTTTCCACTTTAATTTTGAGTGTGACTCCAAATCCAGACCTCCATGGGTTGATAAATTTGATTTCCATTGATAATTTGTGTGATTTTGTTGTCAGCACATTCAACTATGTAAAGAAAAAAGTATTTAATAAGAATATTTCATTCATTCAGATCTAGGATGTTATTTTAGTGTTCCCTATATTTTTTTGAGCAGTGTAATTTATTTTTTAAAACATTTTAATATTTTTGTTGTGTGTGTTAGAATTGCTTTTTGATATGTTGTATATAGTTATTTGCACTGTTGTATATAGTTATAGGTCATTTCACCAATTCGGCCACTTGGGTACATTTGGGCAACTTGTGTGGGACACCTGGGTGACTTCATGCTAAATGTCATGTAGCTCACCCATTCCTGAAACTTATCAGTCTGAAACTCTCCAGCATCCTACCTGACTGTGTGGCTATTCTAGTACATGTGAAAGATGATGCTACAACAATAAAAAACAAAACTTTCTCTTTTCTTCCACCAGATCTACTGTGTTGTATTCTCCTACATTCAATTAACATTTCCACAAACTTCAGAATGTTTCCATTCAAATGTTACCAAGAATATGCATATCCTTGCCTCTGGGGCTGAGCTACAGGCAGTTAGATTAGGGTATGTCTTCAGGCGGAAATTGAGAACAAGGGATGCAGCCATAAGAGGTTTATAATTATTAATAAATCCTCTTATGGCTGCGATCCCCATACAGGGATCAACATCAGGGGAAATTTCAGTGTGAGAACTAAAAATACAACGTCGTAACATTAAACATTCATAAAATAGCTATTACAGAGAACAAATACCATGCTTTTGAGAAGAGCAATCAACAACAAAAATATTTTCCGCCATGACAGTTTTTACACATTCACATCTGAAGGTAAAATTATGACTTAAATTCTGATATCTTACCCTTATTTCTCTTCCTGAGGGTCCCAGTGATCAAATAAAGTGCTGTTTTCTTTGATAAAATCCATTTTTATAGCCTAAATCGAAACATTTTGTAAACCGTTTGTTTCCCGTGAACTCCATCTCTATCAATTTTTTCTACGGAGCATTCGACGTTATTACACATCGTAAACAATTGTTTATCTAGTCATGGTTGGTTTCAGTGCATTCCTCTGGATGTTTGCAACACAGCCAAACGGGATTGTTTTTTTTTTGCGGGGAGTATTGACCGAAGTGAACAGATTTGAAGATGACGAGCAATGACTTCCTTGCTCACCAATAATTTTAGCGAAGCTTCGTTGATTGACTGTATTTCTGCCCAATGACCACTGATCTTCTTGAAATCTAGCTGGGTAGATAGCCAATGAGCTGAGGTAAACACCAGTATGTGATGGTTATGGGTTGGACCACCATTCCTTGTTTGTAATCGCACGCGTAACGAACTCCATTCTCGCCTTGACATTCAGAGTAGTTTCAGTGACTTGTTACACACAGCAGTATTTTGGAAAGTAGTATTTTCAACGATTTCATTGAAGACATCATGGCGAATAAATCAGGAAAAGCGAAGTCCAAGTCTAAGTATACAGATTTGCACCAGATTATAGAAGAGATTGATCAGGAAAGTGAGACATATTTTTTGTTTGAGGACTCTTTGAGTGTTATGATTCAAACAGAAGCTGAGGAGATGTTTCTGCAAGGACAGGAGGTACTTCTGGACGGGTAAGTGCTAATGCCGTTTTATGAAATCTATATTTTTGCAAAAAATATATATATATTTGCAATGAAATGTGATGAAATGTGTGGTTTGTTTGTGTGTGTGTGTGTGTGTGTGTGTATATATATATATACACAATTTTACCTAAGAACACAGCCATGAATAAAGAATGGTACCAACACATCCTCCGAGAGCAACTTCTCCCAACCATCCAGGAACAGTTTGGTGACGAACAATGCCTTTTCTAGCGTGATGGAGCACCTTGCCATAAGGCAAAAGTGATAACTAAGTGGCTCGGGGAACAAAACATTGATATTTCGGGTCCATGGCCAGGAAACTCCCCAGACCTTAATCCCATTGAGAACTTGTGTTCAATCCTCAAGAGGAGGTGGGACAAACAAAACCCCACAAATTCTGACAAACTCCAAGCATTGATTATGCAAGAATGGGCTGCCATCAGTCAGGATATGGCCCAGAAGTTCATTGACAGCATGCCAGCGCGGATTGCAGAGGTCTTGAAAAAGAAGGGTCAACACTGCAAATATTGAATCTGCATCAACTTCATGTAATTGTCAATAAAAGCCTTTGACACTTATGAAATGCTTGTAATTATACTTCAGTATTCCATAGTAACATCTGACAAAATATCTAAAGACACTGAAGCAGCAAACTTTGTGGAAATTAATATTTGTGTCATTCTCAAAACTTTTGGCCACGACTGTAGAATAATAGTGAAGAAATCAAAACTATAAAACAACATATGGAATCATGTAGTAACTAAAAGGGTTCAATCAAAATATTTTATATTTGAGATTCTTCAAAGTAGCCACCATTTGCCTTGATGACAGCTTTGCACACTCTAAAGTAATTCCTTCTTTACCAAGGCAAATCTACTGTGGCAATTTACCCAACACTGTATGAATGGAAACTAATCTTGGTATAGCCTACTGATATTATTTTATTTGTTTCATATTTATGTTACCCATCAAATACAACCGTCTAAAATAAAAGTGTCTGGTATGGTCATTTATTATCCCTGGAATGTCTATTTGAAACGTGTAACTAAATATAAATTGGGGGAATTTAGTAATTTGGGCCAGAAGGGTGTGGGCAGAAGCCCTAATCTCTAGGCCACCCCAGGCAACAGTTGAACTAGATTAAAAAATATATATTGTTTGGTGCCCACTCATGGAGAAAAAGTGAACTGCAGGTTAAAGCTTGTTTAAATTTCCTGATGCGCAGGGAATGTTTTGGTGACAAAATAGTGATCAAATTAAGATGCACCATTTGTACAGGTGGCCACTGACACTATCAGTGTCCTAAAGTGCTCCCTTGATGCTCCATGGGGTGGCAGGGTAGCCTAGTGGTTAGAGCGTTGGACTAGTAACCGGAAGGTTATTTGAAAATAAAAATTTGTTCTTAACTGACTTGCCTAGTAAAATGTATAAAACATACATTTTTAAAAGGAATTGTAGTTAAAACATGTATACAGAGACAATTCCATTAAAAAAACGAATACTATCCTTGTTTCTCGGACGTAAATTCTGCCCTTATTGTGATATTCAATATGATATGTTGGCAATACAGAGAGAGACGAGACATGTACTTCCCGGTCTTTGTTAAGGTTGAAGGGAACTTAATGGCAAGGACTATGCCACAAACAAGGACAATTTTGACATTTGAAATCAAATAAAAAAAAAATCAATTTTCAATGCATTTACCACCAATAAATCTTCAAAACAACTAGTATATTACTGCCGTTAAAAGATGTGTTCAACTCATTTTGATAGTTCCTCATAGAACTGTTACAGACCTATATCCATCCTGCCCTGCCTATCTAAGGTCTTCGAAAGCCAAGTCAACAAACAGGTCACTGACCATCTTGAATCTCACTGTACCTTCTCCGCTGTGCAATCTGGTTTCCGAGCCGGTCACGGGTGCACCTCAGCCACGCTCAAGGTACTAAACGATATCATAACCGCCATCGATAAAAATCAGTACTGTGCAGCCGTCTTCATCGACCTTGCCAAGGCTTTCGACTCTGTCAATCACCATATTCTTATCGGCAGACTCAGTAGCCTCGGTTTTTCTGATGACTGCCTTGCCTGGTTCACCAACTACTTTGCAGACAGAGTTCAGTGTGTCAAATCGGAGGGCATGCTGTCCGGTCCTCTGGCAGTCTCTATGGGGGTGCCACAGGGTTCAATTCTCGGGCCGACTCTTTTCTCTGTATACAGTGCCTTGCGAAAGTATTCGGCCCCCTTGAACTTTGCGACCTTTTGCCACATTTCAGGCTTCAAACATAAATATATAAAACTGTATTTTTTTGTGAAGAATCAACAACAAGTGGGACACAATCATGAAGTAGAACGACATTTATTGGATATTTCAAACTTTTTTAACAAATCAAAAACTGAAAAATTGGGCGTGCAAAATTATTCAGCCCCCTTAAGTTAATAGTTTGTAGCGCCACCTTTTGCTGCGATTACAGCTGTAAGTCGCTTGGGGTATGTCTATCAGTTTTGCACATCGAGAGACTGAAATTTTTTCCCATTCCTCCTTGCAAAACAGCTCGAGCTCAGTGAGGTTGGATGGAGAACATTTGTGAACAGCAGTTTTCAGTTCTTTCCACAGATTCTCGATTGGATTCAGGTCTGGACTTTGACTTGGCCATTCTAACACCTGGATATGTTTATTTTTGAACCATTCCATTGTAGATTTTGCTTTATGTTTTGGATCATTGTCTTGTTGGAAGACAAATCTCCGTCCCAGTCTCAGGTCTTTTGCAGACTCCATCAGGTTTTCTTCCAGAATGGTCCTGTATTTGGCTCCATCCATCTTCCCATCAATTTCAACCATCTTCCCTGTCCCTGCTGAAGAAAAGCAGGCCCAAACTATGATGCTGCCACCACCATGTTTGACAGTGGGGATGGTGTCTTCAGGGTGATGAGCTGTGTTGCTTTTACGCCAAACATAACGTTTTGCATTGTTGCCAAAAAGTTCAATTTTGGTTTCATCTGACCAGAGCACCTTCTTCCACATGTTTGGTGTGTCTCCCAGGTGGCTTGTGGCAAACTTTAAACTACACTTTTTATGGCTATCTTTAAGAAATGGCTTTCTTCTTGCCACTCTTCCATAAAGGCCAGATTTGTGCAATATACGACTGATTGTTGTCCTATGGACAGAGTCTCCCACCTCAGCTGTAGATCTCTGCAGTTCATCCAGAGTGATCATGGGCCTCTTGGCTGCATCTCTGATCAGTCTTCTCCTTGTATGAGCTGAAAGTTACTTTCGCAAGGCACTGTATATTAATGATGTTGCTCTTGCTGCAGGCGATTCCCTGATCCACCTCCACGCAGACGACACCATTCTGTATACTTCCGGCCCGTCCTTGGACACTGCTATCTAACCTCCAAACGAGCTTCAATGCCATACAACACTCCTTCCGTGGCCTCCAACTGCTCTTAAACGCTAGTAAAACCAAATGCATGCTTTTCAACCGTTCGCTGCCTGCACCCGCACGCCCGACTAGCATCACCACCCTGGATGGTTCCGACCAAGAATATGTGGACATCTATAAGTACCTAGGTGTCTGGCTAGACTGTAAACTCTCCTTCCAGACTCATATTAAACATCTCCAATCCAAAATCAAATCTAGAGTCGGCTTTCTATTTCGCAACAAAGCCTCCTTCACTCACGCCGCCAAACTTACCCTAGTAAAACTGACTATCCTACCGATCCTCGACTTCGGCGATGTCATCTACAAAATAGCTTCCAACACTCTACTCAGCAAACTGGATGCAGTTTATCACAGTGCCATCGGTTTTGTTACTAAAGCACCTTATACCACCCACCACTGCGACCTGTATGCTCTAGTCGGCTGGCCCTCGCTACATATTCGTCGCCAGACCCACTGGCTCCAGGTCATCTACAAGTCCATGCTAGGTAAATCATGGACTTATCTCAGTTCACTGGTCACGATGGCAACACCCACCCGTAGCACGCGCTCCAGCAGGTGTATCTCACTGATCATCCCTAAAGCCAACACCTCATTTGGCCGCCTTTCGTTCCAGTTCTCTGCTGCCTGTGACTGGAACGAATTGCAAAAATCACTGAAGTTGGAGACTTTTATCTCCCTCACCAACTTCAAACATCTGCTATCTGAGCAGCTAACCGATCGCTGCAGCTGTACATAGTCTATCGGTAAATAGCCCACGCAATTTTACCTACCTCTTCCCCATACTGTTTATATTTATTTACTTTTCTGCTCTTTTGCACACCAATATCTCTACCTGTACATGACCATCTGATCATTTATCACTCCAGTGTTAATTTGCAAAATTGTAATTATTCGTCTACCTCCTCATGCCTTTTGCACACAATGTGTATATAGACTCTCTTTTTTTTCTTTTTTTTGTACTGTGTTATTGACTTGTTAATTGTTTACTCCATGTGTAACTCTGTGGTGTTGTCTGTTCACACTGCTATGCTTTATCTTGACCAGGTCGCAGTTGCAAATGAGAACTTGTTCTCAACTAGCCTACCTGGTTAAATAAAGGTGAAATAAAAAATATAAAAAAATGTGTTTAGGTCAAACAATAGGTCAATAGATGAAATTGGTAGTGTTAATCTCTAGTTTTACATGAAGGCACATCAAATACAATTCATATGAAAAACAATATTTGCATGGATTATAGTGGTTCTTCATAGCCTACTGACAAAAGTAAACTGTTTCACACGTTGTTGGATTACTATCCTCAAGCTAGGAGTGGAAAAACTGGTTGTGTTCTTCTGAACACAACAAGAGACTAGACGGCACCAACAGAGATGGTCGCCTCGCTTCAGGTTCTTAGGAAACTATGCAGCAATTCATTTTTTATGTATAATATCTTACATTGTTAGCCCAGAAAATTTTAAGTGTTATTACATACAGCCGGGAAGTATTATTGGATATAAAAGTGACGTCAATTTACCAATATTACGACCAGGAATACGACTTTCCCAAAGCGGATCCTTTGTTCGGACCTCCACCCTGGACATGGAATCTAATCCCAGAGGCCGACCCAAAACAACACGATCGCCGCAGGAGGGGCAGACGGAGCGGCTTACTGGTCAGACTTAGAAGGCGGGCACACCATCCACCGCTTCTGAGCATATTACTCGCCAATGTCCAATCTCTAGACAACAAGGTGGACGAAATTAGGGCACGAGTTGCCTTCCAGAGAGACATCAGAGATTGTAACATTCTCTGTTTCACGGAAACATGGCTCACTCGGGATATGTTGTCAGAGATGGTACAGCCACCCATTTTCTTCATGCATCGTGCCGACAGAAACAAACATCTCTCTGGTAAGAAGGGCGAGGGTGTATGCCTTATGATTAACGACTCATGGTGTAATCATAAACATACAAGAACAAGTCCTTTTGTTCACCTGACCTAGAATTCCTAACCATAAATCCTGAGGCAGCATTTATTGTAGCTGGGGATTTTAACAAAGCTAATCTGAGAACAAGGCTTCCTAAATTCTATCAGCATATTGAATACACGTCAAGAGCTGGTAGCATTCTGGACCATTGCTACTCTAACTTCCGCAATGCAAACAAAGTCCTCCCCCACCCTCCCTTTGGTAAATCTGACCATAACTCCATTTTGTTGCTCCCATCCTATAGGCAGAAAATAAAACCGTAAATACCCCCTAAAAAAATGTGGCCCTTTGGCTGAATATTATAATTCCCTTCTCCTGGCTGATGCAGAAGTACCTCTCACTCAAATGGCTCTCCGTCACGTGATCAGGTCTTTCTCACAGGCTACAAGTGAAGACCGACACATCCGGGACGCAACTGCATGGGCCCTTATCAAATTCCGAGGCGCATATTGAAAGAACTGTCCACATTTACTTTTTCGCCAACAAGATGAGTAAGACCTAACAAACAACTTTCCTTAACATAAATATAGTAGGCCTAGCCTATAGAAAGCTGATGGGATACCATTTTTAAGAGGCCATCAAAACTATTGTTCACGCAATCGCATAGCTTATAGAAATGTTGTGCAACATGACCTCATGGGCTCTCATGAAGTGTTTGATTAGATTGTCGATAACATTTGCATTGATGTCAGAGTGATTAGAGGGACAATAGAGTGCTGAGTACTAGGCAGTTAGCAAGTTTGGTAGGCTACTAATGACCATCAGCAGAATCAGAGCTTGGAGAAGCCTAATTACCTTGACTAAATGGTCACGTGGAATTTGACTGCCGTTCATGACTCGTGACTGCCAGTGTGGCAGTAATATGGTCATCTTAACAGCCCTATCAGTGGTTTCAAGATTGTATCCGTAAATATTTTATGACCTGATCATAGTGAAAAAGCAAATACTTTTGCATTTCCCACTGTGTAAGGGACAGATCTAAAACTCATAGAAATTGTTGCATGTTGAGTTTATATTTTTGCTCAGTATAGATTATATAAAACTTGACAAACATAAAATACATCCCTCCCTACCTTGTAGGCTTAACCAATATCGAAGACACCAATTGCCACTGCACAGTTTGGATTGATTTTTATTTGTCCCCCAAAAATAAAATACATATACACAAGTAATTATAAACATGACAGGGATTGAAAAATTAAGGTGGGGACTTATTTCCATTGTGGTCCCTACATTTGCTGCAGCATATGCTACAGTAATAAGGACTAAATCCGAGTCTAGTTTACACATCTCCATCTGGCTTTCAGAGCACTGTCAGTCTTCTCTCTCTCAATCAATTGAATTGCATGTCCCATGTGGCTCAGTTGGTAGAGCATGGCACTAGCAATGCCAGGGTTGTGGGTTCGATTCTCACGGAGACCAGAACGAATGGAAATGTATGCACTCACTATTGTAAGTCGCTCTGTATAAGAGTGTTTGCTAAATGACTACAATGTAAATCCAAAATAGATAATGCTGATCAAATTTGATATTGAGATACACATGTCCTAGCCTACCCCTTTCAGGTAATAAATAAAATGCAGTTATTAACCTTATAATTAGCTAACAAATGATGGGCTATGCATAACCTTCTAATTTATAGCCTCGTCTCTTGTGCAATATATACCATGCTCTCCGCTGGCCTCTCTCCTTTAAAAAACGCTCCTTAGCTCTTGGAGTCCCAGGAAAAGCTAGACTAGAATATCTTGCTGGAAGAATTTTTTTTTGTTGCATTTCTTATACTAATAGACTATTGGAAGAGGGATGCAAGCTCGTTTGCTGAATGTTAAATACAGCAGCCAATAGAACTCATGGCCACCGGCCAGGAAGTTTTAAAGAAGAGCGAATGCGGGATGGCAGTAGGCTGTAGCAGTTATTTGTTCAAACCCGTAACCATTCAATCTTTGTGAAGAGAAAAGAAAGCCATCTGCATCTTATTCTAGTCATATAATTATTTAAGCATGTCATTAAAATGATGAAGATCAGGACAACTAAACATTTCATTTAGGCTAACTGTTGAAAGAAAAGAAGGAATGAAGCAACAATAGAGAAAGGGGAGGTAGGCTAATACACACATCACACAACATTAGGGGAAATATTATTAAAAGTATGCATGAGTCAGCCTACTAATTATAAAAATGTAAAATAGGCCCTGTGTGTCCAAATTAAAATCAAATTCACAAGCCTATAATTGTACATTTGTAGGCTGCATGTCCTGTACAAGCATCTCATTCTCTCCTAGATTCATGGTTTGAAAGAGGTGCGTAATTCAAGTCGATATAATACAATAATAGTCTACATTCAAAACCATTAGCTTACTAGCGCTTGCTTCATTTACTTAGCCAAGAGAGCAGAGCTACATCTATGGGCTTTTATGTTTTTCTGTTGTGCGTAATGTGCAGTAGCCCATCATAGGCTATGTATTGGATAACGGCACAATCATTTCAGCTTTTTTTGGGCATGGACCCATACGGTTTTTAATGTAGGGATTATAAAATGTATTTCATGTATGGCTCTTCAGGCTCAGGTAGCATCCAACATGAATTTTCATGCCGATCCAAACCTCTATTCAAATCCAGACATATGCTTTAGGATGACACTTACGGTTTGGGTGGGAAATACCAGGTTACCCAGGAGAAAAGTTTTATTATTGGATGGAACATTTGTAAAATACAGGGAAAATATTCAAACCTAATATGTAGCTTATTCATTAGATGTTTCTAGCTAATGGTGATCCATCATGTGCAGGCATAATCAAAGAGACACTAGACTAGCGCACTTGCCACTGTCTTTGGGGTGTCTATAGCTAGGTTTCCATACAATTGGCAACAGATTTTCATGCAAATATTTAAAAATCTGCATATAAACAATATGATCATTCCAGGATTTCCTTTAGGAAAATTTGGAGCCGGACAACGTGCCCGGGAAGATTACTGGACAATTGAGAAATTTAAACGGACATCCATATGCATTCAGATCTGACTTGGTGCAGCCAGTTCCATCAATAAAGGAGGGATATTGGCCAAATGAGACACATATTAGTGTACTTAAAATAGCCTATAAAAGAATGACAAAAACACTAATCCTTGTGTTGATGTGTAGCATACGCGAAACTTCATAGCCTATTTGTTTTTCAGGCTACTTTCCTAAAACAATATAGATCCGTCAGAGATTTGAGCACTAAATGCATTAATATATAAGAAAGTGGCCTATATAAAAGGAAAATAATCTTAAGCCTATCCCCAGAGAGAGATAGAAATACACAACAGTGCATTCGGAAAGTATTCAGACCCCTTGACTTTTTCCACATTTTGTTAAGTTACAGCCTTATTCTAAAAATGATTAAATGTACACACAGTACCCCATAATGACAAAGCAAAAACAGGTTTTTAGAAATGGAAATATCACATTTACATAAGTATTTGGACCCTTTACTCAGTACTTTATTGAAGCACCTTTGGCAGCGATTACAACCTCGAGTCTTTTGGGGTATGACACAACAAGCATGGCACACCTGTATTTGGGGAGTCCGGGCACTGGCTGGGCCAGTCAAGGACATTTAGAGACTTGTCCCAAAACCACTCCTGCGTTGTCTTGTGTGCTTAGGGTCATTGTCATGTTGGAAGGTGACCCTTCGCCCCAGTCTGAGATCCTGAGCGCTCTGGAGCAGGATTTCATCAAGGAGCTCTCTGTACATTGGGCTGTTCATCTTTCCATCAAACCTGACTAGCCTCCCAGTCCCTGTCAAAAACAACCCCACAGCATGATCCTGCCACCACCACGCTTCACCGTAGGGATGGTGCCAGGTTTCCTTTCCTCCAAACGTGACGCTTGACATTCAGGCCAAAGTGTTCAATCTTGTTTCTCATGGTCTGAGAGTCCTTTAGGTGCCTTTTGGCAAACTCAAAGTGGACTTTTTAAAAAAAAATTTACTTAAGAGTGGCTTCCGTCTGGCCACTCTACCATAACAACCTGATTGGTGAAGTGCTGCAAAGATGGTTGTCCTTCTGGAAGGTTCTCCCATCTCCACAAAGGGAACTCTAGACTCTGTCAGAGTGACCATCAGGTTCTTGGTCACCTCCCTGACCAAAGCCCTTCAACGATTGCTCAGTTTGGCCGGGCGGCCAGCTCTAGGAAGGGTCTTGATGTTTCCAAACTTCTTCCATTTAAGAATGGAGGCCACTGTGTTCTTGGGACCTTCAATACTGCAGAAATGTGTCAGTACCCTTCCCCAGATCTGTTCCTCGAAACAGTCCTATCAGCATGTTAAATGTGCAACCAGAGGTTAAAAAAAATTCTAGATCACCTGTACTCCACACACAGAGACGCGCTCTCCCTCGCCCTGCATTTGGGAAATCCGACCACAACTCTATCCTTCTGATTCTTGCTTACAAGCAAAAATTAAAGCAGGAAGCACAAGTGACTCGGTCTATAAAAAAGTGGTCAGATGAAGCAGATGCTAAACTACAGAACTGTTTTGCTATCACAGACTGGAGCATGTTCCGGGATTCTTCCGATGGCATTGAGGAGTACACCACATCAGTCACTGGCTTTATCAATAAGTGCATCGAGGACGTCGTCCCCACAGTGACTGTACGTACATACCAGAAGCCATGGATTACAGGCAACATTCACACTGAGCTAAAGGGTAGAGCTACCGCTTTCAAGGTGCGGGACTCTAACCCGGAAGCTTACAATAAATCTTGCTATGCCCTGCGACGAACCTTCAAACATGCAAAGCGTCAATACAAGGCTAAGAATGAATCATACTACACCGGCTCCGACACTCGTCTTATGTGGCAGGGATTGCAAACTATTACAGACTACAAAGGGAAGCACAGCCGCGAGCTGCCAGTGACACGAGCCTACCAGACGAACTAAATCACTTCTATGCTCGCTTCGAGGCAAGCAACACTGAGGCATGCATGAGAGCATCAGCTGTTCAGGACGGCTGTGTGATCACGCTCTCCGTAGCCGACATGAGTAAGACCTTTAAACAGGTCAACATACACAAGGCTGCGTGGCCAAATGAATCAAGTGACCAAGTGGCAGGTGTCTTCACTGACATTTTCAACATGTTCCTGATTGAGTCTGTAATACCAACATGTTTCAAGCAGACCACCATAGTCCCTGTGCCCAAGAACACAAAGGTAACCTGCCTAAATGACTACAGACCCGTAGCACTCACGTCCGTAGCAATGAAGTACTTTGAAAGGCTAGTAATGGCTCACATCAACACCATTATCCCAGAAACCCTAGACCCACTCCAATTTGCATACCGCCCAAACGGATCCACTGATAATGCAATCTCTATTGCACTCCACACTGCCCTTTCCCACCTGGACAAAAGGAATACTTATGTGAGAATGCTATTCATTGACTACAACATCATAGTACCGTCAAAGCTCATCACTAAGCTAAGGATCCTGGGACTAAACACCTCCCTCTGCAACTGGATCCTGGACTTCCTGACTAGCCGCCCCCAGGTGGTGAGGGTAGGTAGCAACACATCTGCCACGCTGATCCTCAACACCGGAGCTCCCCAGGGGTGAGTGCTCAGTCCCCTCCTGTACTCCCTGTTCACCCACGACTGCCTGGCCAGGTACGACACCAACACCATTATTAAGTTTGCAGACGACACAACTATGGTAGGCCTGATCACCGACAATGACGAGACAGCCTACAGGGAGGAGGTCCGAGACCTGGCCGGATGGTGTCAGAATAACAACCTATCCCTCAACATAACAAAGACTAAGGAGATGATTGTGGACTACAGGAAAAGGAGGACCGAGCACGCCCCCATTCTCATCAACGTGGCTGTAGTGGAGCAGGTTGAGAGCAACAACAAACTAGAGTGGTCCAAACACACCAAGACAGTCGTGAAGAGGGCACGACAAAGCCTTTCCCCCTCAGGAAACTAAAAAGATTTGGCATGGGTCCCGAGATCCTCAAAATGTTCTACAGCTGCAACATCCTGACTGGTTGCATCACTGCCTGGTATAGAAATTGCTCGGCCTCCGACCGCAAGGCACTACAGAAGGTAGTGCGTACGGGGCTAAGCTGGGGCTAAGCTGCCTGCCATCCAGGACCTCTACACCAGGCGATGTCAGAGAAAGGCCCTAAAAATTGTCAAAGACCCCACCCACCCCAGCAATAGACTGTTCTCTCTACTACCACCGGATGGCAAGAAGTACCGGAGTGCCAAGGCTCCTCAACAGTTTTTACCCCCAAGCCATAAGACTCCTGAACAGGTAATCAAATGGCTACCCGGACTATTTGCATTGTGTGCCCCCCCATCCCCTCTTTTACGCTGCTGCTACTCTCTGTCTATCATATATGCATAGTCACTTTAATCATATGTACAAACTATACTGCCTTGCTACTTTTAAAGCCTACCTACTGTTATTTTTCACTATTTCTTTACCCACCTATTCTATTGTTCACCAAATACCTTTTCTGCACTATTGGTTAGAGCCTGTAAGTGAGCATTTCACTGTAAGTTCTACAACTGTTGTAGTCGGAGCACGTAACAAATAAACTTTGATTTGAATAAAACCCTCTATATTTATTGAAAGGAGCATCAACCTCATCACTGTGCACTTTCACCACCCTGTGAAGTTTATCATAATTTACTTAATCTGTAGCCTGAAACTGCATGCTTTCCCATGATGTCGTGACATTTGTTATTCAACATTTGGGCTACTTTACAGCATAAAAGGGTTTGATGGAAACCTGCTAAACGTCAAACCATTTTGAGGATGCGTGCATGCCTACAGGAAACTTTTGAAGTAGCCTAATCTGATTAAAACATTGATTGATTGTGTTTGCCACATTTGAGATGTATTACATTTTTATAAGTTAAATGATAAATATTTAGGCTATATTGAAGCTTGGGTTCTAGGTGCGCTAGGTACAGCTGCATGGATTGGAGAGGAGGCAGAGCTTGTTTTAAGCTTTCCTGAATAACTGGGCCTGCTGGGAGAATTTGTGGCCACATTATTATAGGACAACTTGGGAGAATGATGATATGAAACAGACTGCGCATTCAGTATCAGCATTAAAAATACAGCCAGACTGGCCTGCTGTGCCTTTCTAGACCTTATAAACTGTTGTAAGTAGACCCACAACTGATCCAAATCGAATGAAACATTCAAATCACAGAGCTTTTGCACCATTATTCAAATGACATTTTCACCTCAGCCTAGAGTAGAATTTTTACTCACTTGAAAACAATAATGCAATTATTCAATGCATTGTGGTGTTGTCGGTTAGTCTAGGGTAGGATACTTGTACTGTCCCTAAACAAGATCAATAGGGGAGCTTTTTGAGCTGTTTTTCATGGCTTCACTGTTCTTTCATGTGCAGTGATGCACCTGTCCGCTGCCTACAGTATCAGCTACTCATATTTGCACTTGTCAATTCATATTGAAAATTGATGCAACTTGAATGCTTTTATGTGTGGTATGATTGCTAGTTAGCCTATTTTTGAATGCTTTTATGTGTGGTATGATTGCTAGTTAGCCTATTTCCGATCTGGACAAATGTTTCACCTACCACTATTATCACTATGAAAGATGGCAGGATAGACTTAGACTGGTACTGACCTGTGGTATAGTAAAGGTTAGCACATGGAAAAGCGTAGTGCATAATGGAAGTACCAAAACACCCTTGACATAGGGGAAGCGCATGCAAGCAGAAGAGGAAATTTGGCTAGGACGGAAGAAATTATATAGTAAAACCTGCAAGAGTTAATGTTAACCAGGAAAGAAAAAACACATTACCCCCCCTGTGCCCAATAAAAAAAATACACACAACCCTCCCCAAAGCAAAAATAAATAACTAAATTGACAACCCTCCCCTATTTTGGGTCACCCTTCCATCCCAGTAAATGTGATCTATCCCTAAACACATTGCAAATAGGTTCAGGAAAACTCATCCGCGCGCACACACACACAGGCGTATCAGATTACTTTGTAGCTACCGTTATTTTCTTGCAATACGACTTGAGACGTTGAAGAATTTCAGCTTTGCCGAGTGGACTCGTGTCGTCCACTGTACCTTTGCTTTTCCATTGAATGTCATTGTTATGGAACAGCTTTGTTTTCTTCAAAAGATGAAAATAAATCTGACCTGTCATCGTCTCCGCTCGAGAAAGTCACTCTCGGATTTATAGCGATTAGTATTTTTTTTAAATATAAAGAAAAAGTTTCTCCAAATATTTTGCACAATTAAAAATATACATTGCTAGAGGCTCTATGTTTTAGTTCATTGTAACAAAAATAAAAATGTTGAATTGTCTCACGAAGAAAAAGCAACAATCAACGTTACAGTGGTGGGTGTGGACAGTTTAGAAAAGACAGGGGCGTGTCTTGTGGTTCTTGAATGGGAATTTTAACCCGTTCACTCAATCAATTTATATCCAAAAACGTGCAACAAGTGCCATCCCACGGTTTAGTTAGTAATGGCGATTTCGTTGAGTGTATCATGATTTAGAGATGCAGACACATGTATTAAGTTCGATTCACTACCAATTACAGCCGAGTACGAATAGCTACAGCGTAAGTTAGCTAGCTAACTCAGTTTTTCCATCCTTCAAAGCATTATTCGTTCCATCGAGAGCAGCCGAGTGAGTATTTTGAGTGAAATTTATGTACTTCACACGCGCTGGTCAATTTATGTTGTCAAGCTACGGTTGTTTGATTTGCTTTGTTTGTGAGAAGTTACAGCTAAGTTACTAACTACTCAAACGTGCACGGAGAAAGCCAATACACACCTTCCAACTCGATTGCTAACAGGTGCCTTTCGCCAGAACAGCTAGCTACTTCGGCCTGGCGCTGTGTCAACACTAGCCTGGGCTGCCGCTAGTGGGCTTCTTCTTTATGGAAGCCCACTAGCGGCTGCTTAGGCTATGTCAACACTGGGCCTTGTTCAGTAGGACACAATGAGAACATTCATTCAGATAGAAATATAACCGACAGACATGCATTTTACACGCAGAGTAAATAATATTTTCAGTACTGCACATGTAAAGTAAATTCGATGTCAGGAGTGTCTGTAACACGTGACAAAGTATGACAAAGTATGACAAAGTATGTCATGACAAAGTATGTGGACACCTGCTCGTCGAACATCTCATTCATAATCATGCCCATTAATATCAGTGGTGTAAAGTACTTAAGTAAAAACACTTTAAAGTACTACTTAAGTAGTTTGTTGGGGTATCTGTACTTTACTATTTATATTTTGGACAAATTTTACTTTACTACATTCCTTAAAGAAAATATTGTACTTTTCACTCCATAAATTTTCCTTGACATCCAAAAGTACTCCTTACATTTGGAATACTTAGCAGGACAGGAAAATAGTCAAATTCACGCATTTACTGAACATCTCTACTAATGTCTGAATGTTGTGGCTTTTCATAAATGAAAAAAATAACAAGAAAATGGTGCCATCTGGCTTGCATTATATAAAGATTTTTTTTATTATTTATACTTTTATTTTGATACTTAAGTATATTTTTAAACCAAATACTTAGACTTATACTCAAGTAGAATTTTACTGGATGACTTTTACTTATTATTTTCTATTAAGGTATCTTTACTTTTACTCAAGTATGACAGTTGGGTACTTTTTCCACCACTGATTTAATATGGAGTTGGTCCCCCCCCCCCTTTGTACAACAGCCGCTTTCCACTAGATGTTGGAACATTGCTATGGGGACTTGCTTCCATTCAGCCACAAGAACATTAGTAAAGTCGGGCACTGATGTTAGGCGATTAGTCCTGGCTCACAGTTGGCGTTCCAATTCATCCCAAAGGTGTTTGATGGGGTTAAGTTCAGGGCTCTGTGCAGGCCAGTCAAGTTCTTCCACACCGATCTCAACAAACCATTTCTGTATGGACCTTGCTTTGTGCACGAGGGCATTGTCATGCTGAAATAGGAAAGGGCCTTCTCCAAACTGTTGCCACAAAGTTGGAAGCACAGAATCATCTAGAATGTCATTGCATGTTGTAGCTTTAAGATTTCCCTTCACTGGAACTAAGGGGCCTAGCCCGAACCATGAAAAACAGCCCCAGACCATTATACCACCTCCACCAAACTTTGCAGTAGGCACTATGCATTCGGGCAGGTAGTGTTCTCCTGGCATCCACCAAACCCAGATTCATCCGTTGGACTGCCAGATGGTGAAGCGCGATTCATCACTCAAGATAACGCGTTTCCACTGCTCCACAGCCCAATGGCGGCAAGCTTTACACCACTCCAGCCGACACTTGGCATTGCGCATGGTGATCTTAGGCTTGTGTGTGGCTGCTCGGGATTGGAATCCCATTTCAAGAAGCTCCCGATGAACAGTTATTGTACTGATGTTGCTTCCAGAGGCAGTTTGAAACTCTGTAGTGAGTGTTGCACCCGAGGTGAGCTTGTGTGGCCTGCCACTTCGCAGGTGAGCCGTTATTGCTCCTAGACGTTTCCACTTCACAATAACAACACTTACAGTTGGCCGCAGCAACTGACTTGTTGGAAAGGTGGCATCCTATTGCAGTGCCATGTTGAAAGTCACCTGAGCTCTTCAGTAAGGCCATTCTACTGCCAATGTTTGTCTATGGAGATTGAATGGCTGTGTGCTTGATTTTTATACACCTGTCAGCAACAAGTGTGGCTGAAATAGCTGAATCCACAAATTTGAAGGGGTGTCCACATACTTTTGTTTATATAGCGTATGTCCATGTGAAAGTTCCACAACAGTGCCCTAGTAGCTTAATGAACTAAGAAACACAATCTGATTTACATACCAACCTTCCCTCTGATCTTACTTCTTCAGGTGCGTTCTCAGACCAACCAGGAGGTGACCGACCGCAGTGTCCAGCTCCAGCCCAGCAGTAATGGCTCCCCCTACCATTGGTGCTGCTTCTCCCAACCCTCAGGTCAGAG
The DNA here is from genome assembly GCF_018296145.1 of Oncorhynchus tshawytscha. Classification (NCBI taxonomy): domain Eukaryota; kingdom Metazoa; phylum Chordata; class Actinopteri; order Salmoniformes; family Salmonidae; genus Oncorhynchus; species Oncorhynchus tshawytscha. The sequence continues at coordinate 33,927,774 of NC_056432.1, forward strand.
AGAACCCCCCTCCCAGGCAGGGCAGGACTCGCCGGGCCCGTGGCGGTGGAGGCCACAGCCGCCGCAGCCTCCTCCGCTTCAGTGTCATGCTAATGACGGTAAGACGCATGGTTACCAGCCACACCAGCCTGGTCAGACGCTTACTCCCCTTCCTGTCCTCCATGTGCTCTAGCCTGGAACGCATTGCCGTGGCAGCGGAGGGGTACACCACCACCAATACTCGCTCCACCAATGCAAATGCTCCCTTTATTGGGTCCTCCTCCACTCGTCCTGCTTCCAGCACCCCAGCCACTGCTAGCAGTGCGCCCTCTAACCCAGCCAATCCACCCAGGGCACTCTCCTCCACCACCACCACCCAGATCCGCAGTCGTACTCGCACAACCGGCACCCGTCGATCTCTCATCCGAGCCCGGACCAACCGCAGAATGGGCCTGTCTCGTATCATTGAGACCCATCTGTCCAGACGAGGCTCCCTCCGTGAGAGGGACAGATGAGAGCACTAAGGAATGAGAGACTCAGATGGGGTTTCTGTTTTCTATGTTGCCTACCTTGTTTTTGGTGACCTGTTCCTTGGTTTGTTTTAATAAATGCCACCTATGAATGTAGATGGGTTTTGTTGACCTTGCTAGCATTGCTGGCTGTATGTACAGTATTATCTGTGCCCAGTGACGTTTATTTTTTGTGAAATGTACAGATTCATTACCCTTACAGTACATTTTAATTTTCATGTGGGTTCAAAGAGCTTCTACTCCATTTCCTTTTCCTGGTGATATTTGAATTGATGGTGTTTTATATTGTTAGCTAAAATCAGTGTTTCCCTTAGCCTAATTAATATTAATTGCAGACTATTCCTCAATGGTTAATGATTTATCATTGTTTGGTCCAGTGAAAGCACTGACTCTGTATTTGCAGTAATAATATGTACTTCTAAGGCATTGGTTGTTATTTGATGCTGTGGCACCGGTTCTTTACAAATGACATTAGTGCTACTGTGCAAGCCAAGCCCCTCTAATAGTAATGGAGTTTAATGCAGTGCTATAAGACTCTTGACTCCTCGCTCATGTAGAAACTGCTCTGCCTTCTCATCAGGTTTGGTACCCATCATCTAACTATACCTATAAGGATGGTAACAATCGCTAATGGACAACATCACATGATTATTTACTGAGCAATAACATTGCAAGAGATTGGGGAAGGTACCACACTGAGAAAAAATGGGAGAGAGATTTGTTTGTAATTTTTCTAGCTTAATTTGTTATGCATCTGTCTGTCAAAATGGGTGTCAATATGATTTATAAACCAAAGAATTTGTATATTTACTACTATTACATATCCTATACTTGATTACTTTTGTTATACGTTTACTTGTTCGTTTGTTTGTTCCTGACGTCAAATAAAGATTCGAATGGATTTTGTCAATGAGTTTTTAAGTGTTGCACATTCAGAGATGGTGACAACCAAGGTGTAGTGTTTTTTTCTTGCCACTAGATGGCGATAGTTCCTTTAATTTTATGACGTTTAGTGTTTCATTTGAGTAGTTCAATGAAGACAGCTTTAATAGTCCTAGGTTGTCATCCTTTTTGACTGGAGTCAGAGGGAGCAAGTCAAATCTGTGCATGCAGCAATGAGACACACACACACAGACATTTTGATTGTGCGGTTGTTGATGGATGAATGTGTTTAATCTTAGAGGTAGCCTATCGGTAACACATTTAAATATCAATATTTTCAATTTCCTGAATCAATCTGCAGTTGTATTTTCATAGCTGTACTCTGCTCTTTGGTTTTCAGAGACAAAACAATCACCACATAATGTTAAATTGTCTATTAGAGAAAAAGTTTAGAGGTAAGACAAAATCACTTGACACAAGTTTACTTTGAGCACATCTTTCCATTCCCATTGTCTCGTTCTTCATGATGAACTTAGCAGAGATAAATCATAGTGCCAGTGCTCTTGTCATTGGTGTGAGTATACTATGGGTGCATCCCAAATGGCACCCCATTCCTCTGATCAGAAGTAGTGTACTGTGTAGGGAATAGGGTTTCATTGAACCGTTCTCACGGGAGGGCAGTAAAGTACATCAGTCAACAAATTACTTGTCAGGAGTTGTGCTGGGCTGTGTAGAGGCCATGCATTACTCACGAGACGTAAAGCATATCTTGGTCTTGTAACAATGAGAGTTACTAGACAGCTATCGTACCACACTGAATGGCTCAACGATCAATGCTGTCAGAACACTGCATCTTGACAGTTACACACGACTACACCAAATGCATGGATTCTATTATATTGAGTCCTCTTAAAGGCCCAGTGCAGTCAAAAACATTATTTTTCTGTGTTTTATATATTTATTTCCACACTACGAGGTTGGAATGATACTGTGAAGATGATAATGCCCTTTTAATGTAACAGCTGTTTGAAGAGAGCGGCTGAAATTTTGGCCTTCCATGGTGACATCACCATGCAGTAAATTAAATGTGCTACACATTGGATGTTTAAAAACGTTTCCATTTTGCGTTGTGTAATGATGGTGTTTTACAGTATTACTTATCCACCAGTGTTGTGATATGCTGTGATATTTGCCTGTTGTCAAACTGGGACTGCTGCTCTGACATTGGCTGTACATTTTTCACTGGTAAAGTAGCTATTGGCAAAGTCAGAGCTAGTAAGGGGGAAAGGGTCAAGTGCAAGTGTTAGTTCACAAAAGTATTTTTTTTCTTTTTTTTTGGTGGTTGAGGAGGGATGCTATGGGATTAGATAAAATACTCTTTAAAAAGGTAGGGTTCCAGATGTTTTCGGAAGATGGACAGGGACTCTGCTACCCTAGTTTCAGGGGGAAGCTGGTTCCACCATTGGGGTGCCAGGACAGAGAAGAGCTTGGACTAGGCTGAGAGGGAGCTGCCATCCCGTAGGGGTGGGAGGGCCAAGAGACCAGAGGTGGCAGAACTGAGTACTCGGGTTGGGGTGTAGGGTTTGAGCAGAGCCTGGAGGTAGGGAGGGGCAGTTCCTCTTGCTGCTCCGTAGGCAAGTACCGTGGTTTGTAGTGGATATGAGCTTCAAATGGAAGCTAGTGGAGTGTGTGGAGGAGCAGGGTGATATGGGAGAATTTGGGAAGGATAAACAACAAGGCGGGCTGCAGAGTTCTGGATAAGTTGCAGGGGTTTGATGGCACAAGTGAGAAGCCCAGCCAACAGCAAGTTGCAGTAGTCAAATCAAAATCAAATCAAATGTATTTATATAGCCCTTCGTACATCAGCTGACATCTCAAAGTGCTGTACAGAAACCCAGCCTAAAACCCCAAACTGCAAGCAATGCAGGTGTAGAAGCACAGTGGCTAGGAAAAACTCCCTAGAAAGGCCAAAACCGAGGAAGAAACCTAGAGAGGAACCATGTGGGGTGGCCAGTCCTCTTCTGGCTGTGCCGGGTGGAGATTGTAACAGAACATGGCCAAGATGTTCAAATGTTCATAAATGACCAGCATGGTCAAATAATAATAATCACAGGCAGAACAGTTGAAACTGGAGCAGCAGCATGGCCAGGTGGACTGGGGACAGCAAGGAGTCATCATGTCAGGTAGTCCTGAGGCATGGTCCTAGGGCTCAGGTCCTCCGAGAGAAAGAAAGAGAATTAGAGAGAGCATACTTAAATTCACACAGGACACCGGATAGGACAGGAGAAGTACTTCAGATATAACAAACTGACCCTAGCCTGACACATAAACTACTGCAGCATAAGGTGTATTGCCTGCCTTGTGAGTGGGAGGGGACTGGAAAAGGGTGAGGTCTAAAGTGGCAAGGAGGGGAAGAAAGAGTTGGAAAGAAATTAATCAAAGGTAGACTTCAGGAGGTTGAAGTCGCCCAGTACGACGAGCGGTGAAGAACCCTCAGGAAATTAGCTTATCAAGGTGTCAAGCTCAGGTGGGTGATAGATGATAACAATGTTAAGCTTGAGCGGACAAGTGACAGTGACAGCATGGAATTGAAATGAGGAGATGGATAGGTAAGAGAGGAAGAAAATAAACGTTTTTGGATGGATTATCAATAGCAAACGGATTATCAATAGCAAACGGATTATCAATATCAAAAGATTGTTACTCTAGCTATTTGTGCATGATTAATACCTGAAGTGTTGGATTGTTTCAGCTGGGTTCACTTCCTTTGCCCCAGTATAAAACACTCCACTGTTAGTAAGAGTGGAAAATAGAGGCCTTTGATTTGCTTTCAGGGGGCTTAATTCCACTCAATGAGAGGTTTTCAGTAACAGTGAAGGGTAGAAGTCTGTATCAAAGGTACCTCAGTTTTGTACACGGGTACTAATCCATGAGAAAGGGAAACCGTCTGGTTTAAAAGTGTAAGTCTATTTGTTGTGGGTGAGTGTTTGGCACGCTCTGCTATGAGGCTCCTGCTCCAAGGCAACTGGTCCTTTGACTATATACACTTTACACACGCACGAATAGGCAGACTCACATAAACACACACACACTTGGCTGTGCCATTTGTAATGGGCTTTGACTTTAGCTGTCTTGTTAATGGCACCTATCAGGTTTAGTCCTGTTAGCTCTGTAAACTAACCACACAGGGTACAAGACACACACACACACTTATCTGTCTCTCCACCTCTCTCTCTATCCGTAGTAGTATCACATTGCATAGTCTAAAGTAGATCATCCAGACATTGTTGATGTGGTGATTGGTATGTGTCTGATTTGTGTTTATAGCATAAAATCTCTATGGTTTAGATTGGCAATTGTTCCTAGTTTAGTTTGGTTTGTAGGCTATAATCTAAGGATGTTTGGTATCTTTGTCATTTTGATAGTGTTATTGTCTGTAGACCAGTCTTCTCCATACTGTACTTACGTAGAAGCACTCATAAACAAACCTTATTAGGTACCAGGTGTTGTGTTCAACCAGCATTTCTTGTTAGAGCGGTGACGTGCCTACACCCCTTTCCATTTAACTGGCAAGTTTTCACGTGAAATACAGGCTTACCTATATACTGTAATGCACAGAGAGAGGGAAAATAAAGAGAAGAGACATAATACAGAAACAAATTATTTCCATATTAAAAGAGCTTAACAATATATAGGCCATTTGACTTGCTTTTAGGCCAACTGAACTGTATTTCATGTTTAGGACAATATGCATCTTCCTATTTGCAACTTATTTGCATAAAGAGTCCCCTCATTCAGAAATGTCTGAATCAAAAGCAGGGTAAGACAACCCAATATCAGGACTCAAGGTAAGACCCAAAAGCATACACATCGAATTGACAATGGTTTAATCTTCCAACAAGGGCAGGCAAAAGACAGGTCAAGGCAGGCAGGGGTAAGTAAACCAGAGGGGGGCAATGGTACCGGACGGCAGGCAGGCTCAGGGTCAGGGTAGGCAGAGGTCAACAATCCAGAGGTGGGACAAAGGTACAGGTTGGCAGGTAGGCTCAGGCTCAGGGGCAGGCAGAGTGGTCAGGTAGGCGGGCTCGGAGTTAGGACAGGCAAGGGTCAAACCAGAAGGGTGAGAAAAGAGAGACTGGGAAAAGCAGGAGCTGATAACAAAAATGCTGGTTGACTTGACAAACAAGAAGAACTGGCAACGGACAAACAGAACACTTGTATAAACACACAGAGGATAATGGGGAAGACTGGAAACACCTGGAGGGTGGTGGAGACAAATCACAAGGACAGTTGAAACAGATCAGGGTGTGACAGTACCCCCCCCCGGCATAGAAAATCCTTGATGAGGCCTCGGTCCAGGATGTCCCTGGCGGGGACCTAGCACCTCTCCTCCATGCCATAACCCTCCCAGTCAACCAGGTACTGGAACCCCCTGCCCCAAGGTCGACCCTTCAACAGATGCCTCACCGTGTAAGCCAGTTGGCCGTCAATGAGTCAGGGATGAGGGGTGGGCCTGGAAACAGAAGACAAAGGGTTGTGAGACATCGGTTTGACTCTGCACACATGAAAGGTGGGATGTATAAGAAGGGTACAGGGCAACAGAAGATGAACAGCAGAGTGGCTAATAATCTTGGAGATGGGAAATGGGCTGATAAACCAGGGGGGAGAGTTTGCAGGATTCCACCCGGGTGGATAGCCATACCTTCTGCCCGAAACAATACCGGGGAGCCGGGGTCCGATGGTGATCCGCATGTCGTCGATACCTGGAGGTGGTCTTGAGGAGGGCCGACCGGGCTGTCCTCCAGGTACGACAACAGAGGCGGACAAACATCTAGGCAGAAGGTACACCGACCTTTTCCTCCTGCTCAGGGAAGAGCAGAGGCTGAAACCCCAGGGAACACTCAAATGGAAGAGTGTTGCGGGCGTACTCAACCCACACCAGTTACTGGCTCCAGAAGGTGAGGAGACCAGCGCAGAGTAGCTCAAGATCCTGGTTGGCTCGCTTTGACATGCCATTGGACTGGGGGTGGAACCCAGAGGACAAGCTGGCCGACAACTCAGTGGGGGTGCAGAACGCCTTCCAGAACCAGGACGAGAACTGAGGCCCCCGGTCAGAGACCATGTCCATGGGCACTCCCTGGATCCGGAGCTGGGCCGTCTCCTTGGCCGAGGGTAGTTTGGGGAGAGGAATGAAATGAGCGGCCTTGGAAAACCAATCGACCACAGTCAGGATGGCAGTGTTTCCCTCAGGCGCGGGGAGACCAGTGATGAAATCCAGGGATATGTGGGACCAGGGACGGTGAGGGACAGGGAGTGGTTGCAGATGACCAGCCGGAGCTTGCCAGGGAGTCTTATTCTGAGCACAGACCATGCAGGCGGACGCGTCGACATCCGGAACCATCGTAGGCCACCAAAAGCATTGTCGCATGAGGGCCAGGGTCTGACGGGAGCCCAGGTGGCAGGCAAGCCTGGTGGAATGCGCCCACTCCAGGACCACAGAGCAGACGACATCAGGCACAGACATCCGATTATCAAGGCCCCCCCAGGGTTCGGCTAGGACCGCTGCGCCTCCCGGACCTGTTTCCCTATACCCTAGTTGAGTGCCGTCACCTGGCATGAGGTGGGAAGGATGGTCTCTGGCTCCGGGGTGGTACCCGTGGGCTATAGCGGCAGGACAGTGCATCCGGCTTGACATTCTTGGATCCCGGCCGGTACGAGAGGGAGAAGTTGAACCGTGTGAACAGCAGGGCCCATCTGGCTTGCCGGGAGTTGAGGCGCTTGGCGGTGCGGAGATACTCCAGGTTCTTGTGGTAGGTCCACACGATGAATGGATGTTCCGCACCCTTCAGCCAGTGCCTCCATTCCTCCAACGCCATCTTCACCGCGAGAAGCTCACAAATTCCCCACATTGTAGTTATTTTCCGTGGCATTGAATCGGTGAGGGAAGAAGGCGCATGGATGTAGCTTGAGGTCCAGGGCAGAACGCTGGGACAGGACCGCCCCCACTCGGATATCAGAAGCATCGGCCTCCACCACGAACTGACGGGAAGGGTCCGGATGAACCAATATGGGAGCTGTGGTGAAGTGATGTTTTAGGTCCCAGAACGCCCGATCAGCAGCTGGAGACCAAGTGAACGGAACCTTGGACGAGGTGAGTGCGGACAGGGGGGAAGCCAAGCAGGAGCTGATGACAAAAATGCTGGTTTACTTGACGAACTGGCAATGGATATTGTACTTTTTCTCCCAATATTATCAATTGAGAGCAAATTCAGAGCAAATTCAGAGCACATGCAATTGATTTGATGTACAGCACATCAAAAAAATATACATGCACACATCAAATAGGCTACATCAGATGTATAAGACCCATATTAAGGTTTACCTAAGTAGTTAGATGAGATAAAATGTCCCTTCTGCTCCTTGACTGAATTCATTCAAAATGTATAGTCTGTTGTTGCTATCCTTGTGAGGAAATCCAATCAATCAAATGTATTTATGAAGCCTTTTTTACATCAGCTGATGACACAAAGTGATGTACAGATACCCAGCCTGAAACCCCAAACAGCAAGCGATGCAGGTGTAGAAGCACGGTGGCTAGGAAAAACTCCCTAGAAAGGCCAGAACCTAGGAAGAAACCTAGTGAGGAACCAGGCTATGAGTTGTGGCCAGTCCTCTGCTGGCTGTGCCGGTGGAGATTATAACAGAAGATGGCCAAGATGTTCAAATGTTCATAGATGACCAGCAGGGTAAAATAATAATAATCACAGTGGTTGTCGAGGGTGCAACAGGTCAGCACCTCAAGAGTAAATGTCAGTTGGGTTTTCATAGCCGATCATTCAGAATATCTCTACCGCTCCTGTTGTCTCTAGAGAGTTTTAAACAGCAGGTCTGGGACAGGTAGCACGTCTGGTGAACAGGTCAGGGTTCCATAGCCACAGGCAGAACAGTGGAAACTGGAGCAGCAGCATGACCAGGTGGACTGGGGACAGCAAGGGGTCATCAGGCCAGATAGTCCTGAGACATGGTCCTAGGGTTCAGGTCCTCCGAGAGAGAGAGAGAAAGAAAGAAAGAAAGAAAGAAAGAAAGAGAGAAAGAGAGGAAGAAAGAGAGAAAAAGAGAGAGAGAATTAGAGAGAGCATACTTAAATTCCCACAGGACACCGGATAAGATTGGAGAAATACTCAAAAAAAATACTGACTCTAGCCCCCCCAACACATAAACTACTGCAGCATAAATACTGGAGGCTGGATCCAGGTGTGCATTGGTCAGTCTGTTTCTCTGTTTATGTTTCACAATGTTCGTTTTTGAAAATGTTGCTACACATGAATAAGTGCTGACAAAAAAAATCGTATTTTGCACACACTCCTTCAAAAGTGGATACTCTGTGTCTGACACAAGGCTCCAGAAATGGGTAACAGCTGATTCACCTTAGTTCACCTTGCAATGTGTCATTTGCCTGCAACTCCACTATCTCACTCTCTATTCCAGCAAGGTCAGGAGAGAGGGCTGTGATGACTGGGGTCAGAGATGACATTGGCACATGAAAGGGGTTCTCAATGAAGTTGAAAAACTCCTTGTACTCCATGATATCCTTGAATCTTGATTCAAACTTCAATTTCAACTTTTCCAACACACACAAATGCATCATAGCTAAAATGCTGCGGTATGTCTGGGTTGGATGTGGTGACTGCTCTGAGTTTTGGGAAATTAACAAACTGTCTGTCAGGTTGTAGCTTTCCCTTGGAGTTGGAGAGTCACCGTGTTCAGGTGGCAGCTGATGTCAGTCAAAAAAGCAGGTTTTAATATCCACTGTGGATCATCCAGCTCTGGTTCCTCTTTCCAAAACTGTGCCACAAGACCACAAGACAGCCATCTCACCTCACTGTTAAATATCAAGCAGCTGTATTCTGTCTGGTACTCCTCCAGCAACACCTAGGATTGCTGGTGATTCAGTGCCCTCGCAATAATAATGTTCACCACGCGCACAAATTGCTGCATCACATTCTGTAAGTAAGTCTTTGAGTTTAGCCTCTAGTGCTTCCTGATGAATGATGAAATAAAACATAACAAATTCAGGAATATCCTTTCTCTTTCTCATCAGACCTATGAGTCCCTTCTCCTTCCCTCGCATGTTTGGGGCGCCGTCAGTGCACACAGATGCCAGATTTCACCAGTCAATATGATTATGAGCAAAACATGTAACAAGGGCTTACAGAATATCCTCTCCTTGTGTTTGTCCCTGAAGGGACAGTAAACATAAAATCTATTCTCTGAATGACTCATTTTGAGAGAAATGGACCCAAACACATAATTGGGCAATGTCACTTACATCAGTGCTTTCGTCAACCTCAATACTAAAACACGGCACAATGAATATGTTAGTAATCAGTTGCTTACCGATGTCCTCCCCGATGTCTTCTATGTCACTTAATTTGCTTTAAAATAGCGTCCTTGTTTGTGAAATCATCATACAATATTTTGGCTGAGGCCAAAAAACATTATTTGACAAACTCCTCATCTGTGAAGGCCTTCTTGTTTCTCTCAAGTATCCAAGCAATCTCATATGTTGCCTCTGTCGTTTTCTCTGCAACAGTGCTAGATCTCTCCATCATTTGTTGTTGTCCTTTGAGCTGTCCTTTCAGTTGCGCTATTTTGTTGTTTCTGAGGTTGCTTTGTGGCGGATATGTTTTGTCAAAGTGTGCATGGTGTGACTGGGAATGGCGCTCAATATTTTCTTGTTTAAAACAATTGACTGCCTTCTGGCAAATAAGACAGAGTGAGCTAGTCCCATCATGCAGTACGAAAAAATACTTGTCTGTCCATTTCTCTTGAAACTTTCTGTGTTCTTGTTGAATCGACGATATCCTTTTCTTAGCCATGTTAACCAAGTTAGCTACGTTAGCTAGCTGCATTTCCCCACCGCCATCTTCCTGATTTTCCTGGTTCTCCGGTGGTTGTTCGTTCATAGCTGTCACCTTGTTCTCCAGATCTTCCCCCTCCTTTTCATTGTCAATAGATATACGTTTATTTTTTACAATGAATCAATCCATGTCGACCAAACTGCAAAATTAGCTAGTCGCTGTAGCTGAGCACTTTTTATTATTTATTTTATTTCACATTTATTTAACCAGGTAGGCTAGTTGAGAACAAGTTCTCATTTGCAACTGCGACCTGGCCAAGATAAAGCAAAGCAGTGTGACACAGACAACAACACAGAGTTACACATGGAGTAAACAATAAACAATCCAATAACACAATAAACAAGTCAATGACACAGTAGAGAAAATTATGTCTATATACAGTGTGTGCAAAAGGCATGAGGAGGTAGGCAATAAATAGGCCATAGGAGCGAATAATTACAATTTAGCAGATTAACACTGGAGTGATAAATGAGCAGATGATGATGTGCAAGTAGAGATACTAGTGTGCAAAAGAGCAGAAAAGTAAATAAAAACAGTATGGGGATGAGGTAGGTAGATTTGGTGGGCTATTTACAGATGGACCATGTACAGCTGCAGCGATCTGTTAGCTGCTCAGATAGTTGATGTTTAAAGTTGGTGAGGGAAATAAAAGTCTCCAACTTCAGCGATTTTTGCAATTCGTTCCAGTCACTGGCAGCAAAGAACTGGAAGGAAAGGCGGCCAAATTAGGTGTTGGCTTAGGGGTGATCAGTGAGATATACCTGCTGGAACTTGTGCTACAGGTGGGTGTTGTTATCGTGACCAGTGAACTGAGATAAGGCGGAGCTTTACCTAGCATAGACTTATAGATGACCTGGAGCCAGTGGGTCTGGCGACGAATATGTAGCAAGGGCCAGCCGACTAGAGCATACAGGTCGCAGTGTTGGGTGGTATAAGGTGATGGCACTGTGATAGACTGCATCCAGTTTGCTGAGTAGAGTATTGGAAGCTATTTTGTAGATGACATCACCGAAGTCGAGGATCGGCAGGATAGTCAGTTTTACTAGGGTAAGTTTGGCGGCGTGAGTGAAGGAGGCTTTGTTGCGAAATAGAAAGCCGACTCTAGATTTGATTTTGGATTGGAGATGTTTAATATGAGTCTGGAAGGAGAGTTTACAGTCTAGCCAGACACCTAGGTATATGTAGTTGTCCACATATTCTAGGTCGGAACCGTCCAGGGTGGTGATGCTAGTCGGGCGGGCGGGTGTGGGTAGCGAACGGTTGAAAAGCATGCATTTGGTTTTTTACTAGCGTTGAAGATTAGTTTGAGGCCACGGAAGGAGTGTTTTATGGCATTGAAGCTCGTTTGGAGGTTAGTTAGCACAGTGTCCAAGGAAGGGCCAGAAGTATACAGAATGGTGTCGTCTGCATAGAGGTGGATCAGGGAATCGCCCGCAGGAAGAGCGACATCATTGATATATACAGAGAAAAGAGTCGGCCCGAGAATTGAACCCTGTGGTACCCCCATAGAGACTGCCAGAGGTCCGGACAACATGCCCTCCGATTTGACACACTGAACTCTGTCTGCAAAGTAGTTGGTGAACCAGGCAAGGCAATCATTAGAAAAACCAAGGCTATTGAGTCTGCCGATAAGAATATGGTGATTGACAGAGTCGAAAGCCTTGGCCAGGTCGATGAAGACGGCTGCACATTACTGTTTTATCGATGGCTGTTATGATATCGTTTAGTACCTTGAGTGTGGCTGAGGTTCACCCGAGGTGCACCCGGAAACCGGATTGCACAGCTGAGAAGGTACGGTTGGATTCGAAATGGTCAGTGATCTGTTTATTAACTTGGCTTTCGAAGACTTTAGATAGGCAGGGCAGGGTGGATATAGGTCTGTAAAAGTTTGGGTCTAGGGTGTCACCCCCTTTGAAGAGGGTTAAGACCGCAGCAGCTTTTCAATCTTTGGGGATCTCGGACGATACGAAAGAGAGGTTGAACAGGCTGGTAATAATGGGTTGCAACAATGGCGGCGGATAGTTTTAGAAAGAGAGGGTCCAGATTGTCTAGCCCAGCTGATTTGTACGGGTCCAGGTTTTGCAGCTCTTTCAGAACATCTGCTGTCTGGATTTGGGTGGAGAAGCTGGGGAGGTTTGGGTGAGTAGCTGCGGGGGGGCGGAGCTGTTGGCCGGGGTTGGAGTAGCCAGGAGGAAGGCATGGCCAGCCGTTGAGACATGCTTATTGAAATTTTCGATTATCATGGATTTATCAGTGGTGACCGTGTTACCTAGCCTCAGTGCAGTGGACAGCTGGGAGGAGGTGTTTTCCATAGACTTTACAGTGTCCCAAAACCTTTGGAGTTAGAGCTACAGGATGCTTTCTATTGCGGCAAACGTTCTATTTTGGCCTTTCTGTTCAACAGCTGCACTATACTGCCATCTATCTGCTGTCCAGGGAACAATATATATATTCAATGAAGTGATTCAGGCCTGCATTAAACACATTGAATTGAATTTGTACCATTGTTATGTATTATGAATGGAAAATCGGAAACCATGCGAGCCGAAAATTAAGGGCTTGCAATGAGTACCACTGATCCACAGGGTCAGGCCTGATGATATTGAGAAGCTAAACTGGTAGTGCACTACTGCCATTTGCAATTCAGATGGAAGGCTGAAGAAAATGAGGGCGAGAGGAGGAGAGGGGGAAATTGGGAAAGGATGAGTGGGATAAAAAGGAAAGATATACAGTGCCTCCAGAAAGTATTCATACCCCTTGACTTATTCCACATTTTGTTGATTTAAATATAAAAAAAAGTTTCAAACATCTACATACAATACAGCCGAAGAAACCTTTTTTAGCCCTTTTTTCTAAGACTGTAGAGACGAGGTGCTGATTAAAATGAGTCAATACTGTATATGCATGTAAAGTGGGACACTTGAAAAATAGGCAATAAAAGGGTTAACCTTGTCAGATTGGTTCAGTTCTGTGCCTTTTGCACTTGTCCGAAGAATTCCTGCAGCAAAACAGGAAACCACAGAGAGAACAGTTGGCAACCCTAATCTGGTCCAGATCCTTTGATAACTGGTGAGGTTTCTGCTCAAATCAAGCTCGGTCAAGAGACCCAATAACTAGGCCTCTATGCCATTTTCTACTGATCTTCACTAAGAAATGGTTTAGAATTAACAATTCAACACTAAACTGAACTCTGTCTGTCTGTCTCTCTCTCACACACACACACTGTAGTTCTTCCTACCCATCTCTCTCTCTATTCTTCACTAACTCTCCCCCTTTCGTTCACACACACACACACACACACACACACACACACACACACACACACACACACACACACACACACACACACACACACACACACACACACACAGTACTCTTACCCTAATTTTTTTTAATTTTTTTTATTTCACCTTTATTTAACCAGGAAGGCTAATTGAGAACAAGTTCTCATTTGCAACTGCGACCTGGCCAAGATAAAGCATAGCAGTGTGACACAGACAACAACACAGAGTTACACATGGAGTAAACAATAAACAAGTCAATAACATAGTAGAAAAAAATAATCTATATACATTGTGTGCAAAAGGCATGAGGAGGTAGGCAATAAATAGGCCATAGGAGTGAATAATTACAATTTAGCAGATTAACACTGGAATGATAAATGATCAGATGAACATGTGCAGGTAGAGATACTGGTGTGCAAAAGAGCAGAAAAGTAAATAAAATAAAAACAGTATGGGGATGAGGTAGGTAAATTGGGTGGGCTATATACCGATATATGCTCAGATAGCAGATGTTTAAAGTTGGTGAGGGAGATAAAAGTCTCAAATTTCAGGGATTTTTGCAATTCGTTCCAGTCGCAGGCAGCAGAGAACTGGAAGGAAAGGTTTTGGCTTTAGGGATGATCAGTGAGATACACCTGCTGGAGCGCGTGCTACGGGTGGGTGTTGCCATCGTGACCAGTGAACTGAGATAAGGCGGAGCTTTACCTAGCATAGACTTGTAGATGACCTGGAGCCAGTGGGTCTGGCGACGAACATGTAGCGAGGGCCAGCCGACTGGAGCATACAGGTCGCAGTGGTGGGTGGAATAAGGTGCTTTAGTAACAAAACGGATGGCACTGTGATAAACTGCATCCAGTTTGCTGAGTAGAGTATTGTAAGCTATTTTGTAGATGACATCGCCGAAGTCGAGGATCGGTAGGATAGTCAGTTTTACTAGGGTAAGTTTTGCGGCGTGAGTGAAGGAGGCTTTGTTGCGAAATAGAAAGCCGACTCTAGATTTGATTTTGGATTGGAGATGTTTGATATGAGTCTGGAAGGAGAGTTTGCAGTCTAGCCAGACACCTAGGTACTTATAGATGTCCACATATTCTAGGTCGGAACCATCCAGGGTGGTGATGCTAGTCGGGCGTGCGGGTGCAGGCAGCGAACAGTTGAAAAGCATGCATTTGGTTGTACTAGCGTTTAAGAGCAGTTGGAGGCCACGGAAGCAGTGTTGTATGGCATTGAAGCTCGTTTGGAGGTTAGATAGCACAGTGTCCAAGGAAGGGCCAGAAGTATACAGAATGGTGTCGTCTGCGTAGAGGTGGATCAGGGAATCGCCCGCAACAAGAGCAACATCATCATCTAATACTAACATTAACCTAAAAACCTAACCTTAAACCTAACCCTAGCTCCTAACTCTAAATCTCACCCTAGCTCCTAACCCTTAATGTAATTCTAACCCTAACACTAATTCTAACCTTAACCCTAAACACCCTAGAAATAGCATTTGACCTCGTGGGGACTGACAAAATGTCCCCAGATGGTGAAATGTTTGTCAGTTTACTATTCTTGTTGGGACCTCTGTTCTTTACAAAAATAGTTAAACACGTCCACACACACGCACGCACGCACGCACGCACACACACACACACACACACACACACACACACACACACACACACACACACACACACACACACACACACACACACACACACACACACACACACACACACACACACACACACACACACACACACTTTGTCTCCCCAGCCAAATCCTGTCCATCTCATCCAACGTGACAGTGAACGTGACTGTAATGTGACAGTGAAACAATGGAAAACAGCCTGTTTGGGGTTTCTTGATAAGCCTATTACATCATGAAGTCAGGGTGAAAGAATCTGAACATTAAAAGGGGTGACGTGGTTTGTGGTTTGCCCAATCTTTCTGCGGTCCAGCTGTAAAATCCCATACTGCCGCTATGATTTCATAACCACAGCGGTCACACTACTGCTAATGAGACTGAGGCACAGCATGGACACTTACGGACACTTACACACAAGCATGCACACATACACACACACACACACACACACACACACACACACACACACACACACACACACACACACACACACACACACACACACACACACACACACACACACACACACACACACACACATTTCAACAAAAAATATAATGTGACGAACTTTAAACAATGTGGAAAACTGATTGGATTTGAGAAAAAGTCATCAACAGAAGGGTTTTTCATAATTTTTTCATCCAACTTTTAACGTAAATCCAATGACGTGACATTTTTTGATGAATTCACGTTAGTTGACAACTCAACCAAATGTAAGTCAAAACTAGATGTTGAATTGCCGTCTGTGCCCAGTGGGTTACCTTGGTAAAACAAAGGAGCTGCTTTGTTCCGTCTTCAGGCTAAATCCTCCCTCAGCAATTACCGTTCACCTTCCAAAGACCTCGAAGAGGAAGAAAGCGTTTAACAGGAGCAGCGAGGCCTGAGCGCATGGACACTCTACAGAAGACATCAGCCTGGGGACAGTGTTCATACCCACTGATTAAGTCCCTGTAAAAAATGTGTTTCAGAAAAATACAGTCGTTTGTTGTGGGAACATGAGTCGGTTCCATTGTATTGTAAGACGTTGTTCAATAGCTTTGAAGTTATCAATATTTGTTGGGTCTTCTAAGTTGGTAGAGAAAATTTTATTTTGTACATCTGCACGACACAACATGAAACCCCCCCACAAATAACAAATGGAAGGATCGAGGTAAGGATCTTCAATGACAGATGTGGTTTCCAAACATGGATCAGATCTAGATGTTTTTCTGTATATACAGTGCATTCGGAAAATATTTAGACATCTTGACTTTTTCTACATTTTGTTACATTACAGCCTTAATCTAAAATTGATTAAATACCCCATAATGACAAAGCAAAAACAGGTTTATAATTTTTTTGCAAATTTATAAGAAATAAAAAACTGAAACATCACATTTACATAAGTATTCATACTCTTTACTCTTTACTTTGTTGAAGCACCTTTGGCAGTGATTACAGCCTTGAGTCTTCTTGAGTATGACGCTACAAGCTTGGCACACCTGCATTTGGGGAGTTCTCCCATTATTCTCTTCAGATCCTCTCAAGCTAGGTCAGGTTGGATAGGGAGTGTCGCCGCACAGCTATTTTCAGCTCTCTCCAGAGATATTTGGGTTCAAGTCTGGGCTCTGGCCATGCCACTCAAGGACATTCATAGACCCGAAACCACTCCTGCGTTGTCTTGTCATTGTCCTGTTGGAAGGTAAACCTTCGCCCCCAGTCTGAGGTCCTGAGCGCTCTGTAAAACAGGTTTTCATCTATGTACTCTGTTCATCTGTCCCTCGATCCTGACTAGTCTCCCAGTTCCTGACGCTGAAAAACATCCCCACAGCATGATGCTGCCACCACCATGTAGGTGGGGATGGGGATGGTGCCAGGTTTCCTCCAGACGTGATGCTTGGCATTCAGGCCAAAGAGTTCAATATTGATTTCACCAGACCAGAGAATCTTGTTTCTCATGGTCTGAGTCCTTTTGGTCCCTTTTGACAAACTCCAAGTTGGCTGTCATGTGCCTTTTACTGAGGAGTGGCATCTGTCTGGCCACTCTACCATGAAGGCCTGATTGGTGGAGTGCTGCAGAGATGGCTATCCTTCTGGAAGGTTCTCCCATCTCCACAGAGGAACTCTGGAGATTCTTGGTGATTCCAAAGCTTCTTCAATTTAAGAATGATGGAGGCCACTGTGTTCTTGGGGACCTTCAATGCTGCAGAAATGTTTTGGTACCCTTCCCCAGATCTGTGCTTCGACATAATCCTGTCTCGGAGCTATACAGACTATTCTATCTTCGATCTCATGGCTTGGATTTTGCTCTGACATGCACTGTCAACTGTGGGACCTTAGGTATTCCTGTTTTTTAGAAAAATGTCTAAAAACCTGTTTTCGCTTTGTTATTATGCTGCATTGTGTGTAGATTGATGAGGGGGGGGGGGACAATTTAATCAATTTTAGAATAAGGCTGTAACGTAACAAAATGTGGAAAAAGGGAAGGGGCCTGAATACTTTCCGAATGCACTGTATATTGCAGAGCTGTTCCAATTCTCTGGAATAAATGTAACTTTTATGTTGTGTAAGAGCCATTTGGCCTACTTATGTTGTCTATAGTTTGTTTTTGTATTTGCCATGTAATTTGTACAGCAGAGAGCACTATATGATGGGTCATGGGCCATTGGTCACATGCACACAGGAAGTGGGAATGCACAGGTATGGAGAACATACAGATCTTATGGTTAGTGCTATATGGGACGTTCTTGGGTCCCTCCCAACTCTAACCTTAACCCTACCCTTAACCCTAAACCCTAAAACTTACCTAACCCTAACAGTAAACCTTACCTTAACTGTTTTCAATTTCAACTTCAATGGGGTGACGTCAGAGTTGGACGTCCCAATGAACAAGTTTAGACTTTTCCCAGTTCTTAGCCTGCTCACCTTGGAACAACGATACGCAATTATGGTAATTGAATCTGCCTATATGAAAGTATTGCTATTGTTTTATCTTTGCAGCTAATAAATGGGCAAAAGACCCAACCAAAGATGCACATTTGAAAGCCGCTGTGTTTCACATGTGTTTATGAACATCTGCAATCACACCTGTGCTAGAGTGGCTTTCAGGAACCTTTGACTCGGTTAACCACAACAGTGGTATTTTCATCCTCCCACAGCTCATCCTCAAGCCAGGTGTGAATTCGGTAATGAAATGGAAAAAGTACTTGTGTTGTCAGTTGTTCATATTCTCAGGTTGTTAGTTGTCATCTAGTCTCGTGTAGCCATATCTCGAAATCACTTTGTTGTCATGCCCCTGAGGTTAGTTGTCATTAAAAGCTAGAGTCTAGAGTGTGCTTCAGAAAACAATAGCGCTCCCTCTTTATCGCTTTTAGGCGGCAGCGTAGCCTAGTGGTTAGAGCATTGGACTAGTAACCGGAAGGTTGCGAGTTCAAACCCCCGAGCTGACAAGGTACAAATCTGTTGTTCTGCCCCTGAACAGGCAGTTAACCCACTGTTCCCAGGCCGTCATTGAAAATAAGAATGTGTTCTTAACTGACTTGCCTGGTTAAATAAAGGTAAAATTAAAATAAAAAAAATATCTCACACACACACACACACAAAGGGAAGTGGATGTGCAAAAACATACAAGACACATACAATTCTGCTGTGGCATTGGCACGATTTTCCAGTGGCAGTTGGGCAGCTGGGCTGACACTGGTGAACTCTGGGTAAAGGCCTCTCCCTCTGTTCTCTGGGGCTAATCACTCCAGTGTGTGTGTGGGGGGGGCATGCATGGAAATAGAGATAGAGACAGCCTTTACCTGTATTGAGCCAGCTTCCCTAGCCATGGAATCTCTTGTCTCTCTCCTCTACTGGATGTCCACAGAAAGCACTGATGTGTTTTCAATTGTCTGTGCACATGTATTCTTGTTATCTCTGAAGTTCTTTTGTATTTGCAGACATCTCTATTTAAACCTGATTAATATTGGATGGCCTACCTAGCTGACTATGATAGGCTGACTGCTGAAGAGAACATAAGAAAGTGTATGAATGAATGAAGGAATACAGACCTTACTGTAGGAAGTGTCAACACTGGCCTGTCTGCACATATGTTTTTAGTTACCAAGGGAAAATTATCCTGGCATGTGATGGTATTTACTCCATTCAGTAAACAAGGAGTTGGTATGTTTGGATTTTTTATGGTGTGTGAGAGTGTGTGTGTGAGTGAGTGTGAGTGTGTGTGTGTGGGGGGGGGGGCGTGTGTAGCCTACGGAACTGTTATTCATTAGCACTTCACAAAACAAATTACAAACAGACTCACATGCACACACATTTTGGTGTTCCAAAATGCACAAACAACGTTCAGTATATCAGTACTACACAACTTGCGTGGAGTGTACATGGAAGAAAGGTCAACTACTCGCTTTGAGTTTTCCTGCTGTTTCAAAACAAATCTGTCATTTTACAACCACCGCTCCATCTGGGGATCCTTGAAATCAAATCCAGCCCACCTCCTCAGCCTCTTAGGCTGTTACTTTATGAGTAACTGCAGATAGAGACGGTATCACCCAATTGAAAGAACTGTTGTCCTTACTCAAGTTTTACACGTTTCCTGATTGGAAAAGGACTTGATCACATAGAGAGGCAGGCACTAAGGATAGTAAAAAACAGGTGGTAGTAAACCCACTCATCTGAAAGACATGAATGCTTCCAGAACCAGATTCAATCAAACCCGCATTGCTGTATTTATACAGTAACTCTTTTCCCCCTGGTCAAATACAAGCACAGAATGGTCTTGGGCTCTAATGCGTTCACTTTCTTCGGAACAAGAAATCCAATCAAATTTTATTTGTCACATACACAGTTTACTGCAGGTGCAAGAAGTGCAGTACATTAGTCAATAACAATAAAAACAATAAAATGAGTGTAGTCAAAATTAACAAGTGCTAGAAGTAATAAGAGAGGTAATATGTAGTTATAATGGACTTTATTACACTGTATTTACAAATATATAGTAAAGTGACTTGGTCACGCAAAGGAATAAATAGTCAATCGAATAGAAGCGTGTGTGCAGGCAGTAGTACATTACTGCGTAAACGTAGCATTGGTGGATTCGATTGAACTCCAGACTGTGACCACCTTATCCATTGAAAGACTTCTGGTGCCCCATTCTGTTTACGTTAGGGGAAAAGTGAAGCTTCCAGAGATGAACGTCCAGACAGACTAACTGTAGGTCCAGTTATAGAGGAGGAGAAGAGAAAACAGGGAAAACTTCCCCTCCTGACCTCCATCCACACCGATCCATTATCCTGGCCTGGAGAGGGGGAAAGGAGAAATAGGTTAGCCTAGCCAGAGGGCACTCTAACCTGGGTAACCTCCAGCCACACCAGAGCTACACCCACAGGCACTGGCCTGTCGGTAGTAGACATCTGCACTGAGGAGAAGGTCTGTCAGTAAGATCACATTAGACAGAGGAGAGACAAGGAACAGCTGTGACTGAGGATACACTAACACAGACATGCGCGTGTGCACACACACACACACACACACACTCAGACATGCGCATACACGCACACACTCACCTACAGCTTTATTACCCAGAATCCTCTGCAGTTGCCAGCCTGCACTCCAATGTTCCGTCGGGCACATCAGCACCCAGCGCACGCTTGGAACGCCTCAAATCATCAGGAATTTCACCAACAGAAAACCTGCCTGGAATTCAGAAGAAGGCTGTGCATACATCTAATTGTAAAGGGAGTTTTTCCACCTCTGTTTAACTGGCCTTTTCAAGACAGAAAATTAGCTCCACCGATACATGGAATACGCTGTTTTACATGATTAATAAGGGAGGTTTAGCTTTTCACCCAAAGTGTAACAATACCATTTAAAAAACAACAACATTATAACAGTAAGACTAAGATTTTATTTGCCTCTGGATATCAGCAGAGATGGATCAACACATGTAGCTGTTTAATACTTAGAAGAAGAAGAATATTTTTTGATCCATACTTCCTTGCAGTCTACAGAAGTTCATCTTCTGTTTCGATCCCAACCCCTACAATACTTATTAGCCTTATGGGTTCAAAAGTACAATCTCAAACTTTGCTACCTCACCCCTCCCAAGAATATTCCCTCAGGGCAATCTGTCTATGATTTCCATTCTTAGGTTACCAATCCATATTGACAGACTGTCAACACATATTAGCAACCTAGATAGGGTGGCAGGTAGCCTAGCGGTTAAGAGCGTTGGGCAAGTAGCAGAAAGGTCGCTGGTTTGAATCCCTGAGCTGAGTAGGTGAAAAATCTGTTGTTGTGCCCTTGAGCCGGGCACTTAACCATGTAAGTTTCTCTGGATAAGAGTGTCTACTAAATGAAACAAATTGAAAATGCAGATAGTGATTTCTATCAGTACGTAGATGATCAGATGATGTATGACTTCTGTGCTACACATGGCCATAAACAGCAAACGCTATGAGGTTTCCATTCCATTAGAGATAAAGTCTTGTTGTCCCAATGATGTCTGAACATCTGTTCAGCAACACTAGAGGACCTACAATAATATCTTGTTAAACAGATGCTTAATTAGCATGCTATACTTAACATGATGAACCAGAAAGAAGCAGCAGCACCTCCACTAATGCTACCCCCTCAACCCCAGTGCTGTTAAATCGGAGAAAGGGAACCACCTACAGAGAATCATTACACTCTAATAAACCACACTGGAAATGGTTGGGAAGCGTTAAAGCACATTTACACCCAGTGTGATGGAGATGTGACACGTAGACCTGATGATACATTGTTTACACTGTTGAGAGCTGAGTTTAAGGTTCTTCCCAAACACCCCAATCGCAGGTAATAACACTTCACGCTAAAGGGGCTGGAATTCAAAATGGCTTCTCCAGATTGCCTACACTGTGCAGCTGAGAATGCAGACAGGTCAAACATGTGCATTTTATAGACAGACTGTACTTGACAGACTTTACAGTAGGCCTACTCCTCCAAACAGAACGTTCTCAAGGAAGTTCTCAAGGATGCTCTCTTGTGTCGGTTTCTATATGTTAGAATCGTTGAATCCATTGGTTTTTGGTATTTCAGTAAATCAAACGGCATACAGCACACAGACAGTATCCTATGAATCATCAGTGAGCACAGACAGCAACAAAGAGCTGAGGTCACTGGGTTGATCTTTTGAAGGCTGCATAACTGTGTAAACAGAAGACAGACAGTAACGATACGATATTACTCTTTTGAAGTTATTGCCCATCTCTGGCTTTTCTATGGCTCGGGCATGGATACAAAAGTCTCCCTGGAACTTCGGTCTATGACCATTTCACAACATGGGACAAAATCCAGCAAGTAATTTTGAACTTGCTACCAGAAATGACTCAGGAATGTTTCACATATCAATCTGCAGCCTTTGTTACCACAACCACACATCACAGGCAGGCAGCGATTGTACTGTGGAATATCAAAACATGGGTGCTTTTAGAGGTAAAAACATGCACACATCCAAGTACCTTTCTTGGACCTAAACTGATTAAGAAGTGTTCTTCTCCGCACACTGTTAGATGCTTACCCATACTATATGCTGTCAATCTAATACAAATCACCAACATGAACACAGTCGCAAACAGGAAGCCCTGGCTGTAACTTTCCCGCCCTCAGAAGAAGAAAACAACTCTGGCTGCAAACAGGAGGAGCTTCCGGTCAGAAGGAGGAAAGGGGGAGGGGAGAACAGCAAATGTTGTTTAGAGCCGGCAGTTTCCACACGCCCCAGACTGGAACTTCTACTTCCAGCAGAACACAGAGATCCTTGCAAATTGCCTGAAAACCTTGCTGCCAGTACTGAGGCCGAGGCCCGGTGAAATAATTTTACTATCTTCTTCTATAGATACCTGTCTATATTGTACTATAGTACTAACTAATACTTTCTCCTCTCAACATTTAATAATAAGATGAATTCAATGGGAAATCAACAAAACATTTCACCATGTCATTGGATTTTTTGCAAACATTTTTTTGTACATTTTCATAAGTAGATGACTTTTTGCAAATCCAATCAGTTTGATTCAATTTTTTTGGATTGAAATTACGCAGAAACAAAGTTGATTCAACATTTTTGTTGCCCAGTGGGAACCTATTTATGTCAGTCGATTAATATGTTAACACCTTGCCTAACATACACCTTGCCTAACACTTAGGTAGGTTGTGCCAGCATTCTTGAACTGAGCAAACATCGGTCCCGGAATCCAGTCATGGAGGTTAAAATAAACAATGACACGTTCTCCATTGTGTCTCGTGTGTGTTTAACCAAATAAAGACACTGTGTGACAAGGTGTGTTATTGTTCACTCTAAATTATCTACAGACCCTGAAGCTCTTGTAAACTTCAGTGCAAATTATTCCCCAGTAGCTCTTTCATGTGAACACTTAATGGTTTGCTAATTGGCGTCCTTGCTAACAGTCACTCTCAGAGGAAATATATGGTCACATATCTACCCTCTCTTTAAATAAGGGCTGTTTGCCAAATGTTGCAGCAGTTGCTGAAAGACAGATGACAGATCCATTGTGTTCGTGTCTTGGTCTGTGCCCCTGGTGCAGCTCAGCTTTCTGACGTGTAGCGGTTCCCCAAATCGAAATTAAAAAGTTGCCGTAATTGTGACAAATCTGAAGCGTCTAGACACCCTAAAATAGATGACCTCAGACAAGACCGTGGGTTGGGTTCTGCAGACTGTGGCTTGGTGGAAACCAAAGGGGAAGGAAAGGCCTTGGATGGAGAGAGAGAAAGAAGAGAGGAAGAGAGAAAGATGCCAAAATATTTTGCCCCAGATCCTGTGCATAGACTCACACCTCCATGAAAATACATGATATCAGATTCCTATCTCGATGAATACTCAATCTACCAATGAATGTAGAAGATGGTGGGCTCAGTTTTCAGAGATTTTTTCTCTCACTCACTGTCTTTTTTTCCCCCACAACTTTCCGTGGCTCTCATTTTGCAGTTGCAGGTCACCCCAGCACACTGAAACGAATCATGCAGAGGTGGGGGGGAATAGTGAGTAAGGGAGAGTGAAACAAACAGAGAGGATGTGAAGGAAGAAAAAACAGGAGGTAGAACGAGACAGAGAAAGACAGAGTAGAAGAGGAGAGAGAGAGGGGGGGAGGGAGCGGAGAAAGAAGAGAGACAACATGTCCCAGACTGTTCACATCGTTGTTTATTTGCCTATTCCCATGTCATTTCAGGAGGAGAATCTGGTGGGTAAGATAAAGTGGTCCAAATATAGATACACTGACGATTTGGGTCTTTTCTCAATAACAATCCTGCGAGTCAATTTCACTGTTGCATTTGGTGCCTGTTACCATTGCTTAGTACATCATGGTAGAATTATAATGGAATAGAGCTATTGTAAAATGTCATTGTTAGTTTGACCCCAAACACAGTGTATGGTGGTTTAACTAAATTGGACTATATTTCTTCTTTATTGCAGAAGAGTCCAAAATGAACTAGGTAACAATTGCACTGAAGTAAAGTATTGAACCCTCAACATATAACCTTTTGTACATCTGTACTAAGTTCACAGCATGATTCAACATCAATATACCATACACCAGAGGAGGCTGGTGGGAGGAGTTATAGGAGGATGTGCTCATTGTAATGGCTTGAATGGAATAAATGGAACGTAGTTAAACATGTGGTTTCCATATGTTTGATGTGTTTGATACCGTTCCATTTATTCCATTCCAGCCATTACAATGAGTGTGTTATCCTATAGCTACTCCCACCAGCCACCTCTGCTATACAATCTTTAGCATTTACAGTAAGTGTGTGATTGGGATCGGAGTGAGTCTGAACATTCCCTTCACATTGTGACTGTAAGTCTCCATGCAGGGCATCACACCCTCTGTGTCTGCGTCCCAAATGAACAGAGCCCTACTAGGATACAATTTGGGACCGAGACTCTCTCGCTCTCTGTAGCGGATGGCTTCTTTTCCAGTGTGGCTGTTGTGTTCTGAGCAGTAACTGGAGCTGTAGTGTTACGTGCTGGGTCTTAGCTCTGATATCAACTGCAGGCTCAGGGATTACACAGGGCCAGTCAATGGGAAGGAAGCTAAGGCACAGGCGATGGAGTATATCTGCAGATGCCAGGCTTCACACCATTACCCCAGCAGCCTCAATGGGACTCTGCCCAGGCCCCCTCCATGGGGTTATGGTGATCCCCTTCGATTTCCCACGATGTCCTCCTCTCTAGTACCCTCTGTAGAAGCCACTCAACAGCCCAGGTGGACATGGAGGTGAACTCTGTAGAGAGGAGCTGTTCATTACCAGTCAGAAGATCAGAGCAGCACATCGTTAACAGGAGCCATCTCGACAGGGAGGGCAGAGAATGATCCCTCCGTCCTTCCCTCCCTCCTGATCTATATCTCTCTATCTCTTCTTCCTTATTTATATCTCTCTATCTCTCCTTCCCACTTTCTGTCTCTCCTTTCTAACTGCCCTCAAGCTGTTGTGATAGCAGTGATGCGTCACTGATAACCACACACACACTCTCTCACACACACGCAAACCCGCATGCATGCACGCACATACACACACACACACACACACCTGTTTTCAGAGGGACATTTAACAATTTTCTGGTGATTCGGCCTAATGATTTGTGAACCTGAGTGGGAGTCATTACTACATAAGTGTTTGACCCTTGGCAGAAGCAGAACATTTACTCATGCCTTAAATATTGTTAACTCTTGCTGTCTTTTCTCCAAATATACCTGTATATACACTGAACAAAAATATAAACGCAACATGTAAAGTCTTGGTCCTGGTGGTTAGAGCTTTGGGCCAGTAACTGAAAGTTTTGCTGGATCGAATCCCGAAGCTGACAAGGTAAAAATCTGTCGTTTTGCTCCTGAGCAAGGCAGTTAACCCACTGTTCCCTGGGCTCCGGAGACGTGGATGACAATTAATAAGGCAGCCCCCCCGCACCTCTCTGATTCAGAGGGGTTGGGTTAAATGCAGAAGACACATTTCATTTGAAGGCATTCAGTTGTACAACTGACTAGGTATCCCCCTTTCCCTTTCCCATGTTTCCTGAGCTGAAATGAAAGATCCCAGAAATGTTCCATACGCACAAAAAGCTTATTTCTCTCAAATTGTGTGTACAAATGTGTATACATCCCTGTTAGTGAGCATTTCTCCTTTGCCAAGATAATCCATCCAGCTGACAGGTGTGGCATATCAAGAAGCTGATTAAAGAACATGATCATTACACAGGTGCACCTCTAAAATGTGCAGTATTGTCACACAACACAATGCCAAAGATGTCTCAAGTTTTAAGGGAGCATGGAATTGGCATGCTAACTGCAGGAATGTCCACCAGAGCTGTTGCCAGACAATTGAATGTTCATTTCTCTACCAAATTCGTTTTAGAGAATTTGGCAGTATGTCCAACCGCCCTAACAAATGCAGACCACGCGTATGGCGTTGTGTGTGCAAGCGGTTTGCTGATGTCAACATTTGTGAACACAGTGCCCAATGGTTTTGGTGGGGTTATGGTATGGGCAGGCATGAGCTACAGACAATGAACACAACTGCATTTCATCCCTGGCAATTTCAATGCACCGAGATACCGTGACGAGATCCTGGGCCCAATGTCGTGCCATTGATCCGCCTCCATCACGTCATTTTTAAGCACGATAATGCACAGCCCAATATCGAAAGGATCTATACACAATTCCTGGAAGCTGAAAATGTCCCAGTTCTTCAATGGCCTGTATATTCACCAGACATTTCACACATTGAGCATGTTTGGGATGCTCTGGATCAACGTGTACAACAGAGTGTTCCAGTTCCTCCCAATATCCAGCAACTTTGCACAGCCATTGAAGAGGAGTGGGACAACAATCCACAGGCCACAATCAACAGCCTGATTAACTCTATATGAAGGAGATGTGTCACGCTGCATTAGGCAAATGGATGGTCATACCAGATACTGACTAGTTTTCCGATCCACTCACCTACCTTTTTTATTTAAAGGTACCTGTGATTTACAGATTTACAGCATATCTGAATTCCCAGTCCATAGATTTTCAATTGACTCATTTCCTTATATGAACTGTAACTCAGTAAAATCTTTGACATTTTTGCTTGTTGCGTTTATATTTTTGTTCAGTATAATCTGAACCCCACACACCTCCTCCTTTTTCCTAAACCCTCCTCTCCTCCTTTCTATCTTCTCAAACACACGGTTGTCGCCTGTGATTCGTTGTCATGGCGATCAGCCCCCAAGGGACTCATCCCAAAACCGAAAGTTCTGCTAGTCTGAAATAGAACCGCCGTCTCTCTCCTGGGGGATGAGGTTCACTAGATACAGAGAGATAGTGAGAGAGAGAGGGGAGGGTGGGAGGGGGGTGGACAGGAACAGAGAGTGGAGAGAGGAGAGAGGAGAAGGAGAAAAATAGAGGGAAGGAGAGAGAGGAGAGAGGGAAGGAGAGAGGGAAGGAGAGAGGAGGGAAAGAGGGGGGGGAGAACCAGAGATGGAGAGAGAGGAACAGAGAGGAACAGAGAGAGGAGAGAGAGAGAGAGAGAGAGAGATAGGGGAGAAAGTGAGAAAGAGAGGGGAGGAGGAGGAACAAAGAAGAATAGAGATTAACAGAGAGAGGGACAAGAGAGAAGGTGCAGAGAGAGAGGCAGGGCAGAAAGAGGGAGAGAGAGATACAGCAAGAGTAGAGAGAGAGAGGGTGAAGAGAGCGAGAGGAGGAGCAGAAAGTGGTGAGAGATACAGAGAGAGGGAGTGAGAGAGACAGTGTGCATCCATTCCAACTGGGTCACATCGCCAGAGCTTTATGTAAGGGTAAACACTGCTGCCCTGTTCTGTGCCCTTGATTACATACACACACACACACACACACACACACACACACACACACACACACACACACACACACACACACACACACACACACACACACACACACACACACATACACACACAAACACAGGAGGAGCAGTCCTTCTCCAGAGACTACCCGTTGGGATGCAGCACTTTACATTTTTCAGTTATATACTAGGTCCAAATTTGCAGAGGCACTGAATTGAAACGAAAACCTCTCAGTCTCTCAGTGGATTTACGATAAGTACACCATGACAGTGAAGTGAACCCTGGATGTTAGCTCGCGGTCAGCATAACTTAGCAATTCATCTCTGCCAAAGTATACTGAACAAAAATATAAACGCAACATGCAACAATTTCAAAGATTTGACTGAGTTACAGTTCATGTAAGGAAATTAGTCAATTGAAAAAAATTCATTCGGCCCTAATCTATGGATTTAACACGACTGGGAATACAGATATACATCTGTCACAGACACCTTCAAAAAAAGGTAGGGGCGTGGATCAGAAAACCAGTCAGTACCTGGTGTGGCCACTAGTTGCCACATGCAGCACGACACATCTTCTCCACATAGTTGGTCAGGCTGTTGATTGTGGCCTGTGGATTGTTGTCCCACTCCTCTCCAATGGCTGTGTGAAGTCAAATCAAATCAAATCAAATGGTATTGGTCACATACACATGGTTAGCTGATGTTAATACGAGTGTAGCAAAATGCTTGTGCTTCTAGTTCCGACAGTGCAGCAATATCTAACAAGTAATCTAACAAATTCACAACGACTACTTTATACACACAAATGTAAAGGGATGAATAAGAATATGTACATATAAATATATGGATAAGCGATGGCCATGCGGCATAGGCAAGATGCAGTAGATGGTATAGAATACAGTATAAACATATGAGATGAGTAATGTAGGATATGTAGACACTATTAAAGTGGCGTTATTTAAAGTGACTAGTGATACCTTTATTAAATTCATTTATAAGATGTATTCAAGTGGCCAGAGATTTGAGTCTGTATGTTGGCAGCAGCCACTTTATGTTGGTGATGGCTGCTTAACAGTCTGATGGCCTTGAGATAGAAGCTGTTTTTCAGTCTCTCGGTCCCAGCTTTGATGCACCTGTACTGACCTCGCCTTCTGGATGATAGCGGGGTGAACAGACAGTGGCTCGGGTGCATCGTGTGCAAGTTGCTTGATATTGGCGGGAACTGGAACACGAGGTTGTACACATCGACGCAGAGTATCCTGAACATGCTCAATGTGTGACGTGTCAGGTGAGTATGCAGGCGATGGAAGAAATGGGACATTTTCAGCTTCCAAGAATTGTGTAGAAATCCTTGCGACATGGTGCCGTGCATTATGCTGAAACATGAGATGATGGCAGCGGATGAATGGCACGACAATGTGCCTCAAGATCTCGTCACAGTATCTCTGTGCATTCAAATTACCATCGCTAAAATGCAATTGTGTTCATTGTCCGTAGCTTATGCATGGCCATACCATAACCCCACCACCAGCATGGGGCACTCTGTTCACAATGTTGACATCAGCAAACCGCTAGCCCACACAACGCCATACACGCTTGTCTGCGGTTGTGAGGCCGGTTGGACATACTGACAAATTCTCTAAAACGCTGTTGGAGGCGGCTTATCGTTGAAAAATTAACATTCAATTGTCTGGCAACAGCTCATGCTACATACTGCAACACATGTTTCAGACTGGATGCCTCCTTGTACTTTACTGCCTCTACAGAAGAATCGGTGCTGTCTAAAGCACAAATAAAAATGGGAAGATATAGCAAGATTTTGTATTACACAAATCCATTGATAATCAACTGATGAGAGGGGACTCAAATGAACAAATAAGTCCAGGTTCTGTTGCTCCCGGTTACAGTAATTCACAAGGTGTCAACTTGTGGCATCTAAGAGGGTGGAGTGATCTACACTATTGCCTTGAACGGATTAAACAGAAAACAGCACAGACAAGAAATGAGTTAGTTTACTAAAGTGGATTATTTCAAATATTGCCATTGTGAGAATGATGCATTTCATTGTTTAGTTTAATTTGTGTGTAATTGGCTCACACGAGGAGGGGATACAACACTACAGAATGTTGTTGGATCTCTCACCTCTGTCAGTCTCTTCCCATTCTACACCCATTCCCAAGTTCAACATTGGCTATGTAATAGACCCATGTAATTCCAGTTCATATTTGCGACGGTTGTTTGCGCATTGCGTTGTCTGCGCGCCGGGTGTGATTGTAGAGAGGGTGATTGTCTATTAAAGGGGCAGCCAGTCGTTTAAAATCCTTCTCGGACTGTTTCAAATCCCCCCTTGCACTCAGAGAGTAGAATGGAGGGAGGAGTGCGGGTGTGTGTGAGAGAAAGAGAGATAGCGAGAGAGTATGTGTATGTGTGATAGAGAGTGTACATGCTTGAGTGCTTGTGTATGTGTGTCTGCGTGCGCGAGTGTGTGAGGGTGCGTGAGTGTGTGCTTCTCTGTGTGTGTATGCGTGTATGTGAGCGCAGCGCCAGGGAGAGCGGCACACACAGCCAAGGCAGACGGAATGAGAGAGCGAAAGAGAGAGAGAGAGAGAGAGAGCTAGGAGCGAGAGAAAAACAGAGAGATAGAGATAATGTAGAGGAGGGAGGGAAGGGAGGAAAAGGAGGGAGGTTCTTGGGGAGTTCTAACGAAGGGCGTGGCCAGCAAACTGTCAGTCACTGCCGTTTACCACACAAAATGGGTGTGCTCAAATATAAGGACATCCAATGGCAAGCGACGTTGCTTGTGTCACCATGGTGATGGGGCTGTACTCGGGGAGGTTGTGATGGGTTGACAGGTGCGTGACAATCGGAGCTCTCTGCAAGCATGTACGCCAAAGGCAAGAGTAACAACGTGCCGTCCGACAGCCAAGCCAGAGAAAAGTAAGTTTTATTTATGGGGGGAAACCGCAGCAATGAGGGAGGATTGAGAAAGTTAATGAACGTCCGGGTCAGTCACACGGAGCTGCTCTCGGAGAAGAGAGACATTGCAAGAGAGAGACTGATAAAGGCATGATTGAGGCTTTGCACGGCTTTAAAAGTTGACCATGTCAATTTCTTTGTAAATTCTGGAAATAACAAGAAAGATTACAATAGAACATCATGGGAAAATATAATATATGCACGAGGCTAGCCGACTTACATGACCGTGGTTCATAGGACACCTTTTACCGTTATACAAGGCTAGTATTTCTGCGACATAGCCTATATTTTTGACAGCAATGCTTATCAATCTACAGTTTGTCAGTTTAGCGTTATTTCGCTATATAGTATGCAAAAACATTATACTGTCTGTAGAGGTAGCTGTTGTAAAGCCTAGGCAACTGTTATGTTCAAGTTTTTCAGTGGAGCTTTATGCACGCTTACATGCCCAAGTCGTGCATATTGTTGGGAGTAGAAGTTGTCTTTGCATTAAGTTGACAAGCAGGTGACACTCGCTGTTAGTTCAATCAACAGATCCATTGCATGCTACAGTACCTCGCAGCAGCTGACAGACAGACAGGCTATTAAATATCCAGCATAGCCTAATGTGTCATCATTATTAAGCTATCATTAACATTACCTGACTTTTTACTTGCATAGTCTAGCGTAGCCTTCAGGTCAAGGTGCCTAAACAATATGTTTATGTACATTTTCGAAAAACATGTTATAACTACAGGGTTATACAATACATGCACATTGCAACTTATGTGTATTGACACCAATGTCCGGACAGGGGCTTTTCAATTGTAATTTCTGTCAAAATAGCCTACAACATAATGTAATTTCTGTCAAAGATTTATATATATTTTTTAACATAATTTTATGCATACTGTAGCCTCAGAATTATTTCGATGAATGTCTCTGTTGAGTGAGCACATCTTGTCTAAAGAAGAAACAGTTTCCCGGGAGACAGACAGGAGAACTTGGTTACATTAGGCAGGTTTCTATTAACCCAGGCACTTGGCACACACTGGTTGAATTGAAGTCTGGAAGAAAAAATGTGACCATGTGTAATGGAAACAGTAGATTTTCTAAAGATCGAATACATTTTTATCTGTTCGACAGGGGTGGGTTCTTTTGTCATAGGCACATGGAAATTATTAGACTATTGCTAATATAAGTAAATTCTTGCCAAGGGCTTAACTTTGTGTTGCATATTGGGGAGGTTAGGGTCAATGGGTACTGGGGTCAACCCCCTTACATGGGGGTTAAGGGCTCCCAACCCAGGAGAAAAATAAATAAATAAATGTAAAATGGTTGTTTCTGGTTAATTTAGAATGTATCCTAACCACAACTGAAATACTAATAATTTATATATTACTTTAAACTGTTGGTCTAACTAACAGCTCAGAAGGTAACTACGCTTGGCAATTATTTTGTAGAACGACTGTGAGAGTCAGTTCTGAGGTGTGTTCAATTGAATGTTTGCTACGTTGTGTAATGGCTTGTACTGAACAATGTTCTTCAACATTTTTGAACAGACTTTGAGGTAGCCTACGTTTTCTCCGTTTGGCGGATGTGAGGGTGTTGTGGCTTGAAGAAATGAGTGTGGTATTTGAAGGATAGTGGTGCATTTTTAACCCACAACACAACCCCACCCCGTTTTTCAACTGGTTGTTCAGAACAGCACAGTTTCCGTTTAATTGAATATTGCTTTACGTTTTTTCATACTGAACGCAGCCTTGGTGACTTTTCTACTCTAAAATGAATAAAAATTAAATTATGGTGACACCATTAAAATTATAATTTTAGGCTCCAAAATTGAGCCTAAAATGTTCCATGTTATCAGGCTGGTGTGTTATTTAGCAATAAGCATTATCACCTGTAGCCCGACTGATGCAGTATAGAGCCCTGCACAGCATAGAGCCCTGAATTTTAAGCCAGAGTCCTACCCACACCCGAGACATTCAAGGCCCTAACCTACCCAGGCCCGATTGCTTCTGCCAAATGTAACCTTTTCACACGTACCAACAAACGGGTGTGATCATTCTACAACGGTCCCTGCAGCGTACACTCAAACCTGTGTGATTAGAACGCTTATTTAGAACGTCCAGTTTCGATTGACGCAGCAGTCAGCATTTGAGCTGGCCACACTGTTTTTTCGCAGAAACATTTTGCACAAACAGAGTCCTTACAAAGTCCTGAATGAAGACCAGTTTATTTTTGGATGCAATGTTAGAATAAAAACATGAGCTGGCTCACACCCAGGGAAAATTATTTTATGTAGAGGTGCTAACTAACAGCGAATAAACTATAAGCTATAAAAATAGTCGCACACTCTATATATAAACTCCCAGTAATTTATTGGGTAAATCTCCATCGTTTCGGCATCACTGTGCCTTCTTCTGGTTGATTGTTCTGACATTCACAGAAGTAGCGATAGCATAACACAATTATCATCAAACTGGAAAATATAGGCTACATTTGTCCTAGCGCTAACTGAGGAAAAATTGACTTAACACAAGCGGTCATATTTAGATAACTCTCGGCTGACAGAAACCACAATATGAATTGGCTTATAGCAATTACTATTTGGGTAGTTTGTGCGCATCGCCATGTTTGTTTTTTCGCGTCAACCAAAGATAATAAAGAGGAGACAAGATGAGTT
Source organism: Oncorhynchus tshawytscha (assembly GCF_018296145.1). Lineage (NCBI taxonomy): Eukaryota > Metazoa > Chordata > Actinopteri > Salmoniformes > Salmonidae > Oncorhynchus > Oncorhynchus tshawytscha. The sequence continues at coordinate 33,961,481 of NC_056432.1, forward strand.
TGGTCTGTTTGCTGTATGCATGTTGAAGGAGGTGTGTCGTCTACGATCATTCCCTTCATTCACTTTCGGAAGTTTACTCGAAGGAAGAGTGAACCATTCTAACACCTCATTATAACATCTTTGGTCTGACAGATGTTTACGTGACACCCAAAATGCATTGTATAATGTCAACAAACATGGCAGAAGGCCTCCCGAGTGGCTCAGTGGTTGAAGGCACTGAATCGCAGTTCTAGCTGTGTCACTAGAGATCCTGGTTTGAGCATCCTCTGACGCAGCCGGCCACGACTGGGAGACCCAAGGGGCAGCACACAATTGGCCCAGCGTCGCCCTGGTTAGGGGGGGATTTGGCCGGAAGGGATGTTCTTGTCCCATCGCGCACTAGCGACTCTTGTGGCGGGCCGGGCGCAATGCACGCTGACACGGTTGCCAGGTGTACAGTGTTTCCTCTGACACATTGGTTCAGCTGGCTTCCGGGTTAAGCGGGCATTGTGTCAAGAAGCAGTGCGGCTTGGTTGAGTTTCGGAGGACAGCAGGACCTTAACCTCTCCCGAGTCCGTACGGGAGTTGTAGCAATGGGACAAGACTGTAACTACCAATTGGATACCGTGAAATTGTGGAGAAAAAGGGTTTAAAAAAAAAAATATATATATATATATATATATATAAGAAACATGGCACCACACATAGCTGGCAAATAGCTCATTATAATCAGTACAAGCTTCATAAATGTATTTTACACACATCATAGGTGTCCATTACAATCTAGTCAATATTCAGAATACATTATTTGTCACCAGTACTTGAAAAGATGTGAATAAGACTGTAAATACATTATGCTACATGGATGGATGGATGGAGCGGCAGGTAGCCTAGTGGTTAGAGCATTGGGCCAGTAACCGAAAGTTAGATCGAATCCCTGAGCTGACAACGTAAACATCTGTCATTCTGCCCCTGAACAAGGCTGTTAACCCACTGTTCCTAGGCCATCGTTGTAAATAAGTATTTGTTCTTAATAACTGACTTGCCTAGTTAAATAAAGGTTAAAAAAATATACATGCACTACCTTTCAAAAGTTTGGGGTCACTTAGAAATGTCCTTGTTTTTGAAAGAAAATAACATCTTTTGTCCATTAAAATATCATGAAATTGATCAGAAATACAGTGTAGACATTGTTAATGTTGTAATGAGTATTGTAGCTGGAAACGGCAGATACATTTAAAAAAAAAAAAATCTACATAGGCATACAGAGGCCCATTATCAGCAACCATCACTCCTGTGTTCCAATGGCACGTTGTGTTAGATAATATAAGTTTATAATTTTATTGATCATTAGAAAACCATTTTGCAATTGTGTTAGCACAGCTGAAAACTGTTATTCTAATTAAAGAAGCAATAAAACTCCTTCTTTAGACTAGATGAGTATCTGGAGCATTAGCATTTGTGGGTTTGATTACAGGCTCAAAATGGCCAGAAACAAATAACTTTCTTCTGAAACTTGTCAGTCTATTCTTGTTCTGAGAAATTAAGGTTATTCCATGCGAGAAATTGCCAAGAAACTGAAGATCTCGTATAAGGCTGTGTACTACTCCCTTCACAGAACAGCGCAAACTGTTTCTAACCAGAATAGAAAGAGGAGTGGGAGGCCCCGGTGCACAACTGAGCAAGAGGACAAGTACATTAGAGTGTCTAGTTTGAGCAACAGACACCTCATAAGTCCTCAACTGGCAGCTTCATTAAATAATACCTGCAAAACACCAGTCTCAACGTCAACAGTGAAGAGGCGACTCCGGGAGACTGACCTTCTAGGCAGATATTCCATTACAAATCATCAATTTCCAGCTACAATAGTCATTTACAACATTAACAATGTCTACACTGTATTTCGGATCAATTTGATGTTATTTTAATAGACCAATGATTAGGCGTAACACACCTCAATTCAAATAAAAAATTATAAGAAAATAATTTGAAATTGACAAGATCAAACACAGCCTATAGATAATTAGCAGGCAGCGCCTGTTGTGTAACAATCACATTTTGGAACAGTGAGTGCATTCTGACATCACGTGCATAAAACAACACATGCTGGGGCGAACGTTAGAGATATTTCGAACTGACATGTGAAAAGGTTAAATGTCCGGCCCTGCCCGAAACCCAAAATTATAAATATGTTCCTCCGTTAGTAAATCCATTAACTGCACCTTTCTGTCTGTAAATCGTTCTCTGCACGCAGGCTGCTCGCTCTGCATGCACAATGCATGCATGCACTCTGCATGCATGCACACACATACGCTCTGAGTGTGAGTATCCATAGAAACGGCTCCGCTTGGGCTGCTCAATGAAGAGACATGAGAGAGTACTAAACTGTTAGCTACTTTCCGTCACTTTAAAATCCGACAATTTAAGAAAGATTTTAGGTGAAATAATCTCTTCTCTTTTATATTTGATGAGGTTGAAGAACTTCTGACACCATGTTATGATCTTAGCAGCAAAGCACAAGCAAATGGCTCAGCTTCAAAATGTTTGTGATTTAATTTAGTGATACCCGAGCCCTCCCCTTACCCTAGTTATTGATGAAAAAGCAGGCCCTACCAGGTATCAGTGCTCTATAAATAAATAGGCTGAAGCATGTGGTTGCCCATCTGTATTTGTGCTGATCATTATCCAAATCAGTGCTTCCCAAACGTTTTCAGTCATGGCGCCCTTTCGTCATGGGGGAACATCCTATGCACCCTCACCTCCACCAATTGAATGAACTACTACTATTAATTAATTTATCCCAATTTAAATAAAATATACAGTAAAGGTGGTTCTAGAAGCATTCTTAGTGTGACTATTAGGTTGTATAAACATGATGAGTGCCCCCCCCCATACAATTTTGGCCTTTAAATGTGTGTTCTAAACATAATTAAGGAGGAAAGGTTGCTGCAGCTGGTCAGAGTCTGAGACCGGCAGGCTGCCAATGGCTGGGGAGAGAAACAGGCTTGGTTGAAAATACTGCTTGAGGTTCAGAGAAACAGCCCTTCTCTAATTCTGTAGCCTACTAGGAAGTAGTTGTTTCAAAGTTTATAATACTAACAACGTTCCCTTTGAAATTGAGCCCAATATAAGTGTTAACCAATTATCCCTCGTTTTGAGAAATAGTACTCACACACAAGATGCACATCTCGTCACTTTGAAATAGAAACTTTATCGATTTGAAACATATCCTTTTCCATATAATTCTTATTCGTGCTTATGAAATTCTAAATGTGACTGTACATTTTTATTTGTACAAGTGATCTCACAAAATGAATGGTTTGAGAGAGAGAAAGAATGGAGCTATTGCTCTGTTCTCCTTACAAGCCTTGTGCAACTTTTTTCCCTTCACAAACCAAGGCCTCTGAGGACCAGGCCTAACCAAAAGCGTAATTGGTGGCGGGAATTGAGTACTACTGTGTAGTGTAAAACCACAGGAAGCCCCCCACTGGGCACACACTGGTTGAATCAATGTTGTTTCCACATCATTTCAATAAAATGACGCACCTGATTCTTGCCTTCTATCTGTGCTGTCTTTTGCGGGCCTGAAGTATGAAACATTTGTGGGCAGGGCATACAGGCTGTTGCGCCACCTTATTAATGCGCAATTTGCCTATTAGGATAATAGAAACCCTTCAACCACATAATTTTTATTAGATATTTAAAAAATGTTTTTTTTAAGGTGTGACATTACATCCAGCTGTTCTTATCAACACAAGACAGATAAAATAAAATGTTATTGGTCATGTACACATATTTGCTGATGTTATCTCAGGTGTAGTGAAATGCTTGTGTTTCTAGCTCCAACAGTGCAGTAATACTAACAATGAAAAACAATACACCCAAATCCCAAAAATGTAAACAAATAAATTAAGAAATATCAGAACAAGATATGTGATACACTCACTTCCCAGTTCACAAAAAAATGTATCACTCCTACAGACAGTGAGTCACGTGGCCGTGGCTTGCTATATAAAGTAGGCAGGCATCGAGGCATTCAGTTATTGTTCGATTGAACGTTAGAATGGGCAACACAAATGACTTGAGCGACTTTGAGCATGGTATGATCGTCGGTGCCAGGCGCACAGTATCCAGTATCTCAGAAACTGAGTTTTTCCACACAAGTGTCTAGGGTTTACCGAAAAAAATGGTGCGACAAACGCACAACTCGTCGATCCTTGTCACAGATGGGCTATTGCAACAGACGACCACACCGGGTTCCACTCCTATCAGCTAAAAACAATAAGAAGCGCCTCCAGTGGGCACGCGGTCACCAATACTGGACAATTGAGGAGTGGAAAAACATTGCCTGGTCCAACAAATGTCAGTTCCTGTTGCGTCATGCTTATGGCAGAGTCAGGAATTGGCGTAAGCAGCATGAGGCCGTGGACCCATCCTGCCTGGTACAGGCTGGTGGCAGTGGTGTACTGGTGTGGGGAATGTTTTCCTGGAACACGTTAGGTCCCTTGGTCTACAAACCTGACTCAGTTACACCAGCTCTGTCAGGAGGAATGGGCCAAAATTCACCCAACTTATTGTGGGAAGCTTGTGGAAAGCTCCCCAAAACTCATCTGAAGGGCTTTGACTTCTCAAACACGGAAGAAAGCTAACCCAATGGGTGTTTCAAAAAATGCATACTACTGTGCTCTGAGCACACACATTGGAGCACGTGGCGGTATTTTGAAGCATCGATGGAAAGTGTGCAAAGAAATATAATACAACCACGTAAAAAAAATAACAATACAATTTTTGTGAAATCAATGGCGGACATTATTTGAGTTGAAGCGAGAGAAAATACACAGACTTCGGAATGAAATATTGCCTATTCACATTTCATATGTTGTCTGACTACAATATTTTATCTTGATATGTTAATAAATACATGAAAGTGTTCATTTTGACAAAGTAGCGTAGATCGCAACCCCATAATAAGTCAATAGGGCTAACTGGCTAGCTACTACTGTTAGCTAGACACAAATAATTGTTAGATGTCCATTTTTTTTATGAGTAGCTAGCTATCTCCCCTAATATTAGTTTTAGGTCATTTGTGCCTGTTTAAATAGCGCTCTGACTGATGTGTAGCTACTTTTCACCAGTACATTTCTTGGTGTAGCCAACCTACCTTTCTCCGGTAAAATGCAAGATTAACTTTAAGCAAAACATTAAGAAATGTAGCTGGCTGTATTCTTTATATGATACACATTATGAATATGATTGTCATGCAAAAATGTAGTTGTGTGGCTGCCAGCCAAATAGCGTTGAACTTCTGTGAAGTGAAGCAGTCCGGTGATCAGGTCAGTGTTCCATAGCCGCAGGCAGAACAGCAGAAACTGGGTCAGCAGCACGACCCGGTGGATTAGGGACAGGGACAGGCAGGAGATGTCAGACCAGGTAGTGCTGAGGCATGGTCCTAGGGCTCAGGTCCTCTGGGAGGGGAGAGAGATGGGAGAATTAGAGGGAGCATATCTAAGATCACACACGACACCAGATAAGACAGGAGAATTACACCAGATATAACAGACTGATCCAAGCCCCCAGGCACACACTATTGCAGCATAGATACAGGAGACTGAAACGGGGGGTGTCGGGGACACTGTGGCCCAGTCCAAAGTCACCCCCGGACAGGCACAAACAGGCAGGATATAACCCCACCCACTTTGGCAAAGCAAAGCCCCCACAAGGATATCAACAATACTACTTACTACCCTGAGACAAGGCTGAGTATAGCCCACAAAGACCTCTCCATGCACAAGCCCGAGGTCAGGAAGGATGCAGGAGCGTGAGCAAGCCATTGACTCAGCCCCCGTAATAGGGTCAGAGGCAGAGAATCCCAGTGGAGAGCGGGGAGCCGGCCAGGCAGAGACAGCAAGTGAAGAAAAACTTAAGAAAAACTATAGTTGCATGTCCCTGATCACTCTATTGACTTTCAATGCACAGCTGGACTCACCTGCTCCCACTTTCTCCCATTGTGCTATTTACAAACAAACACATGACTGGCTCAACTGTTTTGAGGAACTTTGGTAAGCTTCCTAATTTGAAATGAAGAACGCGATCTGTTTCATCTCCTAACATATTGCACAAGTTGACTGCAGTTATTTACTTAAATTGTAATATTTGTAGCTATTTATGTTGAAAAACCTCATATAAATAGTTTTGGTATTGAAAAACCATCCCATGGCTATATCCAAATACCTCGGTATATACGGTATATCGCCCATGCCTAAATGGTGTGTATGGACAGTATATTAATAAAAAATGTGTTTACGGCAGTAGTTATACAGGATGAGCCATGACTAGAATATATATATATACAGTGGGGCAAAAGTATTTAGCCAGCCACCAATTGTGCAAGTTCTCCCACTTAAAAAGATGAGGCCTGTAATTTTCATCATAGGTACACTTCAACTATGACAGACAAAATGAGAAAAAAAATCCAGAAAATCACATTGTAGGATTTTTTATGAATTTATTTGCAAATTATGGTGGAAAATAAGTATTTGGTCAATAACAAAAGTTTCTCAATACTTTGTTATATACCCTTTGTTGGCAATGACAGAGGTCAAATGTTTCCTGTAAGTCTTCACAAGGTTTTCACACACTGTTGCTGGTATTTTGGCCCATTCCTCCATGCAGATCTCCTCTAGAGCAGTAATGTTTTGGGGCTGTTGCTGGGCAACACAGACTTCCAACTCCCTCCAAAGATTTTCTATGGGATTGAGATCTGGAGACTGGCTAGGCCACTCCAGGACCTTGAAATGCTTCTTATGAAGCCACTCCTTCGTTGCCCGGGCGGTGTGTTTGGGATCATTGTCATGCTGAAAGACCCAGCCACGTTTCATCTTCAATGCCCTTGCTGATGGAAGGAGATTTTCACTCAAAATCTCACGATACATGGCCCCATTCATTCTTTCCTTTACACAGATCAGTCGTCCTGGTCCCTTTGCAGAAAAACAGCCCCAAAGCATGATGTTTCCACCCCCATGCTTAACAGTAGGTATGGTGTTCTTTGGATGCAACTCAGCATTCTTTGTCCTCCAAACATGATGAGTTGAGTTTTTAACAAAAAGTTATATTTTGGTTTCATCTGACCATATGACATTCTCCCAATCTTCTTCTGGATCATCCAAATGCTCTCTAGCAAACTTCAGACGGGCCTGGACATGTACTGGCAAAAGCAGGGGACACGTCTGGCACTGCAGGATTTGAGTCCCTGGCGGCGTAGTGTGTTACTGATGGTAGGCTTTGTTACTTTGGTCCCAGCTCTCTGCAGGTCATTCACTAGGTCCCCCCGTGTGGTTCTGGGATTTTTGCTCACCATTCTTGTGATCATTTTGACCCCACGGCGTGAGATCTTGCGTGGAGCCCCAGATCGAGGGAGATTATCAGTGGTCTTGTATGTCTTCCATTGCCTAATAATTGCTCCCACAGTTGATTTCCTCAAACCAAGCTGCTTACCTATTGCAGATTCAGTCTTCCCAGCCTGGTGCAGGTCTACAATTTTGTTTCTGGTGTCCTTTGACAGCTCTTTGGTCTTGGCCATAGTGGAGTTTGGAGTGTGACTGTTTGAGGTTATGGACAGGTGTCTTTTATACTGATAACAAGTTCCATTAATACAGGTAATGAGTGGAGGACAGAGGAGCCTCTTAAAGAAGAAGTTACAGGTTTGTGAGAGCCAAAAATCTTGCTTGTTTGTAAGTGACCAAATACTTATTTTCCACCATAATTTGCAAATAAATTCATTAAAAATCATACAATGTGATTTTCTGGATTTTTTTTTCTCATTTTGTCTGTCATAGTTGAATAATTACAGGCCTCATCTTTTTAAGTGGGAGAACTTGCACAATTGGTGGCTGACTAAATACTTTTTGCCCCACTGTAATGTATGTATGTATGTATGTATGTATGTATGTATATATATATATATATTTATATCGTTGAAGTCTGAAGTTTACATACACCTTAGCCAAATACATTGAATGTATTTGAATGTATAAGAATGTGAAATGTCAGAATAATAGTAGAGAGAATGATTTATTTCAGCTTTTATTTCTTTCGTCACATTCCCAGTGGGTCAGAAGTTTACATACACTGAATTAGTATTTGGTAGCATTGCCTTTTAAATTGTTTAACTTGGGTCAAACGTTTTGATAGCCTTCCACAAGCTTCCCACAATAAGGTGAATTTTGGTCCATTCCTCCTGACAGAGCTGGTGTAACTTAGTCAGGTTTGTAGGACTCCTTGCTCACACACGCCTTTTCAGTTCTGTCCACACATTTTCTCTAGGTTTGAGGTCAGGGCTTTGTGATGGCCACTCCAATACCTTTACTTTGTTGTCCTTAAGCCATTTTGCCACAACTTTGGAAGTATGATTGGGGTCATTGTCCATTTGGCAGACCCATTTGCGACCAAGCTTTAACTTCCTGACTAATGTCTGGAGATGTTGCTTCAATACAGTGCCTTGCGAAAGTATTCGGCCCCCTTGAACATTGCGACCTTTTGCCACATTTCAGGCTTCAAACATAAAGATATAAAACTGTATTTTTTTGTGAAGAATCAACAACAAGTGGGACACAATCATGAAGTGGAACGACATTTATTGGATATTTCAAACTTTTTTAACAAATCAAAAACTGAAAAATTGGGCGTGCCTAATTATTCAGCCCCCTTAAGTTAATACTTTGTAGCGCCACCTTTTGCTGTGATTACAGCTGTAAGTCGCTTGGGGTATGTCTCTATCAGTTTTGCACATCGAGAGACTGAAATTTTTTCCCGTTCCTCCTTGCAAAACAGCTCGAGCTCAGTGAGGTTGGATGGAGAGCAATTGTGAACAGCAGTTTTCAGTTCTTTCCACAGATTCTCGATTGGATTCAGGTCTGGTCTTTGACTTGGCCATTCTAACACCTGGATATGTTTATTTTTGAACCATTCCATTGTAGATTTTGCTTTATGTTTTGGATCATTGTCTTGTTGGAAGACAAATCTCTGTCCCAGTCTCAGGTCAAAAATATTTTATAGAAATATGTAACTTTCACAATTCCAATACAGCAAATGAAAGATAAACATCTTGTTAACTTCTTGGATATAGGGGGCGCTCTTTTAATTTATGGATAAAAAAACGTGCCCGTTTTAAGCGCAATATTTTGTCAAGAAAAGATGCTCGACTATGCATATAATTGGCAGCTTTGGAAAGAAAACACTCTAACGTTTCCAAAACTGCAAAGATATTATCTGTGAGTGCCACAGAACTCATGCTACAGGCGAAACCAAGATGAAACTTCAACCAGGAAATGGGCAGAATTTTTGAGGCTCTGTTTTCCATTGTCTCCTTATATGGCTGTGAATGCGCCGCGAATGAGCCTGCCCTTTCTATCGTTTCTCCAAGGTGTCTGCAGCATTGTGACGTATTTGTAGGCATATCCTTGGAAGATTGGCCATAAGAGACTACATTTACCAGGGGTCCGCCCGGTGTCCTTTGTCTAAATTGGTGCGTAATCTACAAGCTGCACGCAGTCATCCAGTGATTGAGAGGAGAGAGGAGGCTTTCAACGAACGATATATCATGAAGAGATATGTGAAAAACACCTTGAGGATTGATTCTTAACAACGTTTACCATGTTTCAGTCAATATTATGGAGTTAATTTGGAAAAATGTTCGGCGTTTTGATGCCTGATTTTTCTTTTTTTTTGGTAGCCAAACGTGACGCACCAAACGGAGCGATTTCTCCTAAACAAATAATCTTTCAGGAAAAACTGAGCATTTGCTATCTAACTGAGTCTCCTCATTGAAAACATCTGAAGTTCTTCAAAGGTAAATTATTTTATTTGAATGATTTTCTGGTTTTTGTGAAAATGTTGCCTGCTGATGCTAACGCTAAATGCTACGCTAGCTGCGCTAGCTGTTACACAAATGCTTGTTTTGCTATGGTTGAGAAGCATATTTTGAAAATCTGAGATGACAGTGTTGTTAACAAAAGGCTAAGCTTGAGAGCTAGCATATTAATTTCATTTGCGATTTTCATGAATAGTTAACGTTGCGTTATGGTAATGAGCTTGAGGCTGTATTCACGATCCCGGATCCGGGATGGCTCGACGCAAAAAGTTAATCTACCCATCGTGTCCGATTTAAAAATGCTTTACAGCGAAAGCACAACATATGATTATGTTAGGTCATAGCCAAAAAAAACACACAGCCCTTTTCCCAGCCAAATTAATCACTAACCTTTGATCTTCATCAGATGACACTCATAGGACATCATGCTACACAATACTTGTATGTTTTGTTCGATAATGTGCATATTTATATCCAAAAATCTCAGTTTACATTGGCGCGTTACATGCAGTAATGTTTTGATTCCAAAACATCCAGTGATTTTGCAGAAATACTCATAATAAACATTGATAAAAGATACAAGTGTTATTCACAGAATTAAAGATAGACTTCTCCTTAATGCAACCGCTGTGTCAGATTTTTTTTAAACTCAAAGCTCAGAACCCAAAACAGCCAGAGGAATATCCGCCATTTTGGAGTCAACAGAAGTTAGAAAAAACACTATAAATATTCACTTACCTTTGATGATCTTCATCAGAAGGCACTCCCAGGAATCCCAGCTCGACAATAAATGACTGATTTGTTCCATAAAGTCCATCATTTAGCCACTTTTTTTTAGAGTGTTCAGCCCAGTAATCCATCTTCATGAGGCGCGAGCACTTCATCCAGACAAAAACTCAAAGTTCGGTTATAGGTCGTAGAAACAAGCCAAATGATGTATGGAATCAATCTGTAGGATGTTTTTAACATAAATCATCAATAAGGTTCCAACCAGAGAATTTCATTGTCTGAAGAAAAGCACTGGAACGAGAGCAAACTCTGTCGGGAGCGCGCATCACAAGCCTGAGACACCCTGCCAGACCACTGACTCAAAGAGCTCTCATGTGCCCCTCCTTTATAGTAGAATCCTCAAACCAGTTTCTGAAGACGGTTGACATCTAGTGGAAGCCATAGGAAGTTCAACTTCATCCATATCTCACTGTGAATTCAATAGCGACTGGGATGAAAATCGACCAACCTCAGATTTCAAACTTCCTGTTTGGATTTCTTCTCAGGTTTTTGCCTGCCATATGAATTCTGTTATACTCACAGACATCATTCAAACAGTTTTAGAAACTTCAGAGTGTTTTCTATCCAATACTAATAATAATATGCGCATATTAGCATCTAGGACAGAGTAGGAGGCAGTTCACTCTGGGCACGCTATTCATCCAAAAGTGAAATGCTGAATATCCCAAAAAGGTTTACAAAACAATTCCGGGTCAAGGTTTTGCTTTTTCAGGAGAGACTTTATTACTGCCACTTTTAGTGAGTTCCATACACATTCGGAGGATGGGGAGCCATTTATTATGTTCAACATAGGAGGGCCAATCACAGGATGTAGCTCTTTCAGTAGTTTAGTTAGAATAGAGTCCAGTAGGCAACTGGAAGGTTTAGAGGCCATGGCTATTTTCGTGAATGTGTCGAGAGATACAAGATAAAAAAAACTTGATTGTCTCCATTGATCCGAGGTCTTGGCAGTTCTGTGCAGACTCAGGTCAAGAGTTTTGGAGAAATATGCTTATTCAAGGAGAAGGTAATTTGCTTTTTTTCCTTCCCAATTTCGATCTTGCCTCATCGCTGCAACTCCCCAACGGGCTCGGGAGGCAAAGGTTGAGTCATGCGCCCTCCGAAACATGACCCACCAAACCCGGAAGCCAGCCACACAAATGTGTCAGAGGAAACCAAGGTCAGCCTGCAGGCGCCCGGCCCGCCACGAGGAGTCGCTAGAGCGCGATGACCCATGTAAAGCCCCCCACCGGCCAAACCCTCCCCTAACCCAGACGATGCTGGGACAATTGTGCTTCTTCAATGCATTTTCTTATGTAGAGGTGTGTTTGTGTTTTGCTATAGTAAAGTGAATAAAACAGGTGTCAACATGTTGGTGCTGGTGATTGTGGAGTCTGCCTGCTCTTCGTAACCCCCCCCTCTCTCTTGCTCTCGCTCTCTTTGCCTGATGTAATGACAAGTGACAGCCCAGCACCACTGACTGTGTGCAGGAATTGTTCTGAGAGGACAAACCAGGGTCGTGCACTTCTCCGTGCCGGTTTCAGAAAGATTCAACATATCTTGAAATGTTTGCATAGGCCAATAGAATTTCAGTACCGTTTCAGTTTGAAAAGGTTTGAAAATGTGAGACCCAGGGTTACATGATTATAAACCAAGTTTTCTTCCTTTGAAAACAAGAGAATGCAATTGAAACACTCCACCCTCGGTATACTGTTCCCTTCCTAGTATAATCGGTACACTGTTCCCTTCTTAGTATAATTTGCTTAGGGAAGAACCTGTTGTAAAACCAACAGGGGTTTTCCTTGGTTGAGTTCAATATCTGCTGTTGATCAGAGCGTCATGGCACTTGTGTGATGCAGAATTGTGATTGAAATGTGGCCATTGATAAAGCTGTATCCACGCTTGCTGGATAGTCAATGTTGCTTGGTAAGCTTATTTTGTGGACTGAGGTTTTGCTTGGTGACTCAGCCGTGGTCCTTGTTCTATTCATCTGCCTCTGCAGATTAGCATGCAAACAAATAAACAAGTAGGGTACTGACTGTACTCACTCTGGATCCTCAACTTGGACCGTGGCCTGTCACATAGTTACACACACGCGCACGCGCAGTTTCCATCTCCTGGCTTAGTGACAGGCACCTGGCTCTCCCCTCATTCCTGAGACACCTCCCGCTCCTGGCAGGAAGCTGCCGACGCAGCATTGCTCCGACTGAGGCAGAGCAGTGCATGTTTCGAGTGTTTATCCTCCCCAACAGCCCGTTCTGGTTGCTACTATCTGGCTGTCACAGTGACTCATAAGACTGCACTGAGACATCACAATACACCACAGGAGCTGCTCAGGGTACCTTGAGGATCTTTACTGTAGGCCGCACTGTACGTCATATACTGTTTTAGCTATGTAGCCTCCTGCTGGCTGCCACTCTTCTGGCTCTGTTTACCTGTTTTATGTTTCAAATTGAAACCAGTTGAAAGACGCTGAGGGCTCAATCTGAGTTATTTGGAGAGAACGTATATGTTAGAAAATGAGAGGTGAGTGTAAGAAAGAGAAGTAAGTGAATGATCGTGAGAAAGAGAACATTTCTTCACTTATTTTTCTGTGGTTATGGTCAGATGAGGGTAGCTGGTTTCATGGTCTGATGCTTTCTAATGGCTGCTCATCAGACCCCAGCATTTAAAACACATCTCCTACACATAGATCGCCTACACTGTGAGGTGACCACACCTGGTTCTGCTGGCCAAGGTTCAGACAGAACTCATGTGAAAACATCAGTGAAAGACCATACAGAAGACACTGAGGGTTTGAGCATCAGTTAAACTCATCTCTGCTAGATCAGTGGAGAACATATTGTTGGTAAACTGTCCATCCTGTAAGCCTGTCTGAGCTCCTGTCTGCCTAGACCACCACTTTCCCATATGGTTCATCCCCCTCACAACAAACCCCATCTGTCTGACAGGCTGTCTTTATGAATGGTACTTCAGTTCAACTCCAGTATTGATTGTAGTGCTGATAGTTTATCTGCTCTCCTGGGAATTCAAGTGAGAAGCAACGACAACAGAGAGAATTGTCACCCACTCAATGTTGTTGTCATTCAGATATGAGAGACTATGAAAGCCATGATTGTCTAAATGTTTTAATCCACCGGTCCCTCAGATTAGCGCCAATCTCGGATTACAAGATCAAAGTAAAAGAAAAACCCTGTATCTAACATACTCACAAAGCCTCTGCAAATAGCAGTGATGACAGCATGACAAGGCTTTGGCAGAAAACGTTAGACTGCTGTATAGCCTCCTAAAGTCCTCTTTTATCTGTAGAGAGCCCTCCTTGTTTTGATCGTGTTCCCTGCTAAAGATGTACAGCAACTATCAAAGCAGCTGCGTTTTACTGAGCTCTAACAGGGAGCCAGCCCTTGATCGACACACAGAACAGGGAGGCAATGTGTCACTCAGCAAAAAGCACCCCACATCTCATCAGGCATCCTCAGAGGACGCCTCGGGGTCCTCCGGACGTGACACAAGCCCTCCGTTTCTATCAGAGAGTATGAAAGGAGGAGGGAGAAGAAAGGATAAGATGGAGAAGGATCCTGAAAGTCTATCATCTATCTGTTCAAAAGAAGGGGGAACAGATGACTGAGTTTATCACCTAGCACATCCCTCCGGACCCCGGGGGCGTCCCAGAACACGCCTGTTTTAATTAGACACACTCTGACTCTCTCCTCCTCTCTGCATCCTGTAACTCCTCACTTTGATTCTTGTGTGTGTGTGTGTGTGTGGGGTGAGAGAGAGAGAGAGTGACAGAGATGTAGTAGATGGAGAGAAATTATAGTCTGTTTGAGTGTAACAGTCTCTCCATGTCTCGTGTTCACCATCCTGATAGTTAGCGGTACTAGCGGTCGTGGTTTTGGCAGAAAGTTTTGTGTTGCCCATGGTGACACTAAATACCCAGTAACCACAGTTGGTGACACTAAATGCCCAGTAACCACGGTAAGCATGTCCTGTAACCTGAGAACAGACTAGAAGTAAATGCAGCGGTGTAAATGCGCGTGCGCACACACACACACACACACACACACACACACACACACACACACACACACACACACACACAGGTCAGTCAGGGAAACCGACAGTTATCTGTATTTTCTCTTGTTTGCTTATTTAGCTTTTATTCTTCTTAATTAGATCTTAATGTCTCTTCTAATGTGTGTTTCTTATTTAGCATGTCACATTTCTATTTAGTTGCGGTGTGTCTGTCAAGAATGTTCCATGTTTATGCTGTGTGCGCGCGCGCGCATGTGTGTCTATGATTAGACCTCTATTGGTAACCTCTATACTGCTATACTGCTGTTGTTGCTGAGCTCCTGTTTTCTCTCTCTCTCTCTCTTTCCCTGTGTCTCCTGCAGCAGTGGAGGTTGCAGGCCTGTATCCTCTGATATTTCCTCCATCATTGATATGCAAGACACATTGCCCAGGCGCTAGCGCAAGGTTAAGCATGCGTGACGGCCAGGCTTAGGAACGGCCTCAGTCTCTCTCTCTCTCTCTCTCTCGCTCTCTCTCTCTCTCTCTCTCTCTCTCTCTCTGTGTGTCTCTGTCTTTTTTTTGCTCTCTCATTTCCCTCCTCTGTGTTTGAGTGTTAGGCCACAAAGTTCTTCATTTTAATCATCCATAAATGTACCTTCCTACCCCCTCCTCTTTTATATTACAGCATACATATGACTGCCACTGAACCCTATAAAGTCCTATAAGACATTTTCTCCCTCCTGCATGCAGGGCTGTATATTTTCCTGTCCAGGACTTAAATGGCTGGCAGAGTCTGCTTGGCATTTATAAGATCCACATAATGTTATTTCCCAATCAGAGAGAAAAGCAGGAGAGGGATGGATGACATCATAGACATATTTCAGTGCAGAGCTGGACAACACTGGGTATTGTTGTCTGTGAGAAACCTTTGCTTCAATCTTCAATATCACTGGTAGTACAGGAATAAGGTTATATATGGGCATTTCAAGTGTCTGAAATAGGGTTCTATAGACCTAGTAGTATTATTGCTATCACCATATTCGTCACATAGTTTAGTTGCCATGATCTAATTGTGCCGCTGAACGTAACCTACCGGTATTGGAACAACCTTACGTATAACAACTAGCGCCTCACAGCTTTCTGTATAGGGTGTTCTTGGTGGTAGTGTGGAATGTTACATTGTGTGAGCTCAACAATAGGCTATGGAATTCATGAAGCTCCGGCGCTAGCGGGAAAACGTTCTGGCAGACACATTCTAGGTCTGACATTCTAAGACGAGGAGGCCGGCGACGGTAGAGAACACACCGGGCTCTCTCACCGCTCATAAACAAAACCAAGAGGGAGGATAGACCAGCGTTTCTCTGTGTGTGTGTGTGTGTGTGTGTGCGTGCATCCATGTTTGTGTGCACTCATGCTGTGTAAGCATGTGTTTAAGACATTCAGTGCCAGACTGTGACGTACTCCATACTTTGTCTCAAGTTATCATTGACCTTTCATTGTGACTCACATAGCCTACAGTGCTGTCAACATTCTGTCCATTCAGGTCATCCTGACCAGGGACTATACTATACTCCTTTAAATGAATTTATTTTTATATATAATGGAGCTGTCTAGAAGGGTCACCTCTTCAAATAGATCCTCACCTCTCCCTGTCTGATAAGCTGGTATTTCCTGTTGTCCTTGCCAAGAATATTTTTGTCTCCCATGTTAGGCCAAAGCCTATCTGAACCAATGACAATGAAGTAGAACTACTTTTCATTTTCAAGCCCCTCAACATTGTTTTGTCTGTCTTTAAGAGAAACAGTAGAAAAGACAGGGGGTTGCTGAGTCCCCTCCCACTTTTCCGTTCTTAATTGCAGTTCCACTCATTTGTTATTTTCCGGAAGGAGCTAGACGAGGGTGGTTTGCTGCTCATGTTCTTAAGAGAGAGAGACTACCAAACGCCCCCGCTCTATCACATTGACACAGACCACTGAGCCGACATGTTGCCCTGGCCATGCTCGCAGGCTCCTGTTTAAAGGGTCTGTCTCTGACGATGGAGGGAGGGCTTCTCCTTTCATGACCAGCTAATTCTGAACAGATGATGATGATGCATGCTTGGAATTAGACTCTAGGGCAGAGTTGCACTACTGCGATCCTCACAGGCTGTAGTGTATGGTGCTTTTCATGTTTGTCTTTTAATCCTAGACCACAAAGGGAAGACCAGTGTTAATTAGTTGTTGCAACGGTCATCAAAATTGATAAAAGGTCAAAAATACAGTTCTGATAAATGTAACGGATGTATAATGGAGTAAGATACTCATTATACGATACCTGGGGCGGCAGGTAGCCTAGTGGTTAGAGCATTGGACTAATAACCAAAAGGTTGCAAGATCAAATCCCTGAGCTGACAAGGTAAAAATCTGTTGTTCTGCCCCTGAACAAGGCAGTTGACTCACTTTTCCAAGGGCATATTGAAAATAAGAATTTGTTCTTACTGACTTGCCTAGTTAAATAAATTAAAACTCAAGTGTTTTTCGGGGGAATCATTTCAAAAGTTACATAAACACACAGGGTTATACAATTAAAGCCATGGACTTGAAGTTGGAAGCATTTTTGGAAAACTGTAGATAACTGAACGAAAGGGAATATGGTCATTATTGAAAAACATTACGATATTAAAGTGGAATCTGGCGTTCCAAAAGCAGTAGTGAAAGAGTTGATCGGTACTCAACTGGTATTCAACTGAATGTCAAATGCAAAAAAAAAAAAACGTATTTGAAGACCAAATATGTTTTGTTATTATATTGATAACTATTTTGCATGTACAGTTGAAGCCGGAAGATTATATACACTTAGGTTGGAGTCATTAAAACTCGCTTTTGAACCTCTCCACAAATTTCTTGATAACTAACTATAGTTTTGGCAAGTCGGTATGGCACAAGTCATTTTTCCAAGAATTGTTTACAGACAGATTATTTGACTTATAATTCACTGTATCACAATTCCAGTGGGTCAGAAGTTTACATACACTAAGTTGACTGTGCCTTTTAAACAGCTTGTAAAATTCCAGAAAATGATGTCATGGCTTTAGAAGCTTCTGATAGGCTAATTGACATCATTTGAGTCAATTGGCGGTGTACCTGTGGATGTGTTTCAAGGCCTACCTTCATACTCAATGCCTCTTTGCTTTGACATCATGGGAAAATCAAAAGAAATCAGCCAAGACCTCAGAAAAAAAATTGTAGACCTCCACAAGTCTGGTTCATCCTTGGGAGCAATTTCCAACCGCCTGAAGGTACCATGTTCATCTGTACAAACAATGTAACGCAAGTATAAACACCATGGGACCACGCAGCCATCATACCGCTCAGGAAAGAGATGCGTTCTGTCTCCTAGAGATGAACGTACTTTGGTGTTCGAAAAGTGCAAATCAATCCCAGAACAACAGCAAAGACCTTGTGAAGGTGCTGAAGGAAACAGGTACAAAGTATCTATAACCACAGTAAAACAAGTCCTATATCGACATAACCTGAAAGGCAGCTCAGCAAGGAAGAAGCCACTGCTCAAAAACCGCCATGAAAAAGCCAGACTACGGTTTGCAACTGCACATGGGGACAAAGTTAGTACTTTTTGGAGAAATGTCTTCTGGTCTGAGGAAACAAAAATAGAACTGTTTGGCCATAATGACCATCGTTATGTTTGAATGAAAAAGGGTGAGGCTTGCAAGCTGAAGAACACCATCCCAATCATGACGCATGGGGGTGTCAGCATCATGTTGTGGGGGTGCTTTGCTGCAGGAGGGACTGGTGCACTTCACAAAATCGATGGCATCATGAGGTGGGAAATTCTGTGAATATATTGAAACAACATCTCCAGACATCAATCAGGAAGTTAAAGCTTGGTCACAATTGGGTCTTCCAAATGGACAATGACTCCAAGCATACTTCCAAAGTTGTGGCAAAATGGCTTAAGGACAACAATGTCAAGGCATTGGACTGACCATCACAAAGCCCTGACGTCAATCCTATAGCAAATGTGTGGGCAGAACTGAAAAAAGCGTGTGCAAGCAGGGAGGCCTACAAACCTGACACAGTTACACCAGCTCTGTCAGGAGGAATGGGCCAAAATTCACCCAACTTATTGTGGGAAGCTTATGTAATACTACCTGAAACGTTTGACCCAGGTTAAACAAGTTAAAGGCAATGCTACCAAATACTAATTGAGTGTATGTAATCTTCTGACCCACTGGGAATGTGATGAAAGAAATAAAAGCTGAAATAAATCATTCAATCTACATATCACATTCTTAAAATGAAGTAGTGATCCTAACTGACCTAAGACAGGGAATCTGTACTAGGATTAAATGTGAGGAAATGTGAATAACAGAGTTTAAATGTATTTGACTAAGGTGTATGTAAACTTCCGACTTCGACTGTAGATCTCATGATTAAAAGTGCATGTCTTGCAAGATCACATAGGTCTCATGATTAATTTGAATTTTACACAACAGAACCGAATATAATAGAATAGTAGGCCTATATTAGTCTTACACCAAAAACACCTCCTCGCTCATTTCTTATGAGACTTTAGGATGGTTAGCTCGTTTTGAAGCTGAATAGTCATGATTGGGATGCAGTTTTGGAGTTTGAACATTTTACCGGTAAAATGGGAAGAATTATCATTCACAATCGACAGTAATGATGGCCAATTTTGAAATAGCAATGCCTAACTTGGTGTTTGAGGGTATTAAAAATATAACATTTTATTGAGACAACAATGTGTGGGCATAGGCAGACGTTGCAATTGGAGGATGTATTGAGGCATATTCTGTAATTATATTAAATAGGCTACATCTGTCGGTAACAAACTTTGACTGAGAAATGATGACGTCATAAAAAAAATATATGCTACCGCAACTAAAAAAAATGTATAACACAATAGCACTACGCCACTGGTTGTGAGTAAGGGTAGGTTGTTACAGTGCTTCTAATAAACTGGGGCGTTGGTCCCGTGCTTTATGTGCCATGCATCAATGTAGCCTCTGCACTGTACATCAGTCGTCTTCTGCAGAAACAAATAATAAGCTGTCATAGTGTCATTTGTGTAACAGGAGGCAGTGGAACAACACCAGGCCAACTTAGAAGAGGATAAGTGTACATTTGTCACTTCATCATCCCCATCCCTTCAACACCTTATCGTTGTTGTCTCTCCTGAGTGACGATTTTGTGAATGGTGTCTGCGTGACCTTTGGCCTGAGTTGGAGCGACCACAGGAGATGGGGTGGGGTGGGGGCTCAGGAGTTAATGAAATGCAAACAGGAGGGATGCTCTGAGGTGCGCCAAAGAACACAGAGCTCCACACCGGATATGAACTTCATTCTTCTGACTTACCTTGGTACGCAAGACTGGACCAGAGGAACATGTTTTTACTCTCAAAATTCCTCTCCTGAGGGGTTATATTTGACTGGGAATTCTAGTTTGTTGCAATATTACATGCCTGCCAGGGCCCTCTGTGTACTGTAGTCCATTGTTGTATGAAATGACAAATTGTTGAGATGATTATGACGCATGTTGACATAATACACAGAAGCTCATGTTGACATTGTATATATTGTGTCAACGCTGTGACTGTATGGATAACCTTAATAATATTTTTTATCAGCTACTGCGAGTTTGATCTGGTGTGACCTGGCTGTGTTCACTGTGACTGGTGTTCTTCCAGGGAGGCCTGTTAGGCCAGTTTAGAGAGCCCTCTGTTTGTATCTCTGTCACATGGCCAGGCCTTCACTGCTGAGGGGTTTAACATGTTTGCTGGAAGTGAGAGGGATAAAGCGCCATACAAACATTGACACAGTAAAGCAGTGCGAGACCCCTCTCTGTGGAGACAAAACAGAGAACATAGACAGATAAACACTTGTGTCTCTCCTCACTCAGGCCCTTCTAAAGCGGGATTATGACATGTGCTATGTTAATCTTCAACTTGGAGGTTTTACTTCTCAAACTCTCCTCAGATTATACAAAGACTCAATGAGAGTGATGTTTATATTACAATAAAACTTTCCTTCATATCTTTGCCTTGAGGAGAACCATTAGAGAAGTCTATGGGGACGTGGGTATAGGATAATGGAGAATATAGATCTGACGTGACTATCAGCAGAAATGCCAATTAGAAATGCATCAACGGACAGCTACAGACATTTGGGAATTCACTGGAGGGCCGTTACAGCCACATTGCTACAAGACAATCAGAACAGGTTGCCAAACTGATGGAGAGTGGTCTATAAACTTCTGTGTGAGTGTGTGTAAGTGTACTTGCGTGCGTATGTGGGCGCTTTCGTACATGCACATTACTGTCCTTTACAGAAGTTATGAGGTGAGGCAAACGACATAAGCCCTTTGAGATTGCCAGTTTGTTTATGTGACCAAGGTACAACTTTCTATGTGATAATGTCACTATAGCGTGACATACTCTGTAGTGCATGGACTTGACTAGATATTCACTCAGATCATCATACACTCACTGACAGCAGCACTTATTTACCTCAGATTCCACTGTTTATGTTGTGACTGAATGTCCTATTGTTTAGTATGGCTTGGGAGACACATTGTCCTTTAAGTGTGGTATGAGAGTGCCTGACCAGCATGTTAGTCTTGTTGTCCGTAGGTTTTGTTCACTGGCTGCATCATCACTCCTTTCCTCCATGCTCTGCTCTGACCTTGCCTGCCATCCCCTCATCATTAATCATTTACCATCCTTCCTTCTCTCCCTCTCTCTCATTCCCTCTCTATCGCCGTCTTTATCTCTCTCTTTTACTACTTTGTATTACCATATATTTCCGTCAATATTATCAGCACACATCTTATCTCTCCTAAATGTGGTCTTCCTCATCTTCTCTATTTCATCCACGTTCAGTTTCTTTCTCATTGCTCCTCTGTCTCGGTGTCCCTCCCCAGTGTATTAAATGTGTGTGTGTGTGTGTGTGTGTGTGTGTGTGTGAGAGAGGGAGACGGAGAGAGAGATTGCCAATGAGGTCTTTCCCAATCTATTTGTAAAATGGTGAGGAGAATTCCCTAATAACAGCAAGGCAGTCTCAGCATGGGGCTAACAATGCATTCAGCATAATACTTGTTTCCTGGTTGTCCTGCTCCTCTCTGCTGCTTCATTAAGACAATATGTGCCCCTAATGAAAAGAGAAAAGGGATTAGTTGCATTGAGCCAGATTAAACATCATAAAGTGTTTTGGGATTGAGCCTTCTGTAGGACACAGCTTCTCAGAGAGAGCGTACCCACCCAAACACCTTTATGTTTTTATGTCACGGTTTAGTAGCGTAATAGGTCTATACAGTGGGGCAAAAAAGTATTTAGTCAGCCACCAATTGTGCAAGTTCTCCCACTTAAAAAGATGAGGCCTGTAATTTTCATCATAGGTACAGACAGACAAAATGAGAGGGAAAAAATCCAGAAAATCATATTGTAGGATTTTTTATGAATTTATTTTCAAATTATGGTGGAAAATAAATATTTGGTCAATAACAAAAGTTTATCTCAATACTTTGTTATATACCCTTTGTTGGCAATGACAGAGGTCAAATGTTTTCTGTAAGTCTTCACAAGGTTTTCACACACTGTTGCTGGTATTTTGGCCCATTCCTCCATGCAGATCTCCTCTAGAGCAGTCATGTTCTGGGGCTGTTGCTGGGCAACACAGACTTTCAACTCCCTCCAAAGATTTTCTATGGGGTTGAGATCTGGAGACTGGCTAGGCCACTCCAGGACCTTGAAATGCTTCTTACGAAGCCACTCCTTCGTTGCCCGGGCTGTGTGTTTGGAATCATTGTCATGCTGAAAGACCCAGCCACGTTTCATCTTCAATGCCCTTGCTGATGGAAGGAGGTTTTCACTTAAAATCTCACAATACATGGCCCCATTCATTCTTTCCTTTACACGGATCAGTCGTCCTGGTCCCTTTGCAGAAAAACAGCCCCAAAACATGATGTTTCCACCCCCATGCTTCACAGTAGGTATGGTGTTCTTTGGATGCAACTCAGCATTCTTTGTCCTCCAAACACGACGAGTTGAGTTTTTACCAAAAAGTTATATTCTGCTTTCATCTGACCATATGACATTCTCCCAATCTTCTTCTGGATCATCCAAATGCTCTCTAGCAAACTTCAGACAGGCCTGGACATGTACTGGCTTAAGCAGGGGGACACGTCTGGCACTGCAGGATTTGAGTCCCTGGCGGCATAGTGTGTTACTGATGGGAGGCTTTGTTACTTTGGTCCCAGCTCTCTGCAGGTCATTCACTAGGTCCCCCGTGTGGTTCTGGGAATTTTGCTCACCGTTCTTGTGATCATTTTGACCCCACGGGGTGAGATCTTGCGTGGAGCCCCAGATCGAGGGAGATTATCAGTGGTCTTGTATGTCTTTCATTTCCTAATAATTGCTCCCACAGTTGATTTCTTCAAACCAAGCTGCTTACCTATTGCAGATTCAGTCTTCCCAGCCTGGTACAGGTCTACAATTTTGTTTCTGGTGTCCTTTGACAGCTCTTTGGTCTTGGCCATAGTGGAGTTTGGAGTGTGACTGTTTGAGGTTGTGGACAGGTGTCTTTTATACTGATAACAAGTTCAAACAGGTGCCATTAATACAGGTAACGAGTGGAGAACAGAGGAGCCTCTTAAAGAAGAAGTTACAGGTCTGTGAGAGCCAGAAATCTTGCTTGTTTGTAGGTGACCAAATACTTATTTTCCACCATAATTTGCAAATAAATTCATTAAAAATCCTACAATGTGATTTTCTGCATTTTTTCCCTCTTATTTTGTCTGTCTGTACCTATGATGAAAATTACAGGCCTCATCTTTTTAAGTGGGAGAACTTGCACAATTGGTGGCTGACTAAATACTTTTTGCCCCACTGTATATACGTTTACCAGTTGTTGGTGTTGTTTTGCGGTTGTTGTGCAGCCCTCTATGTATTAGATCAATGATTCACCATTATAAAGGTTCTATAGTTGTGGTTGTTTATGTAGCTCAAAACCCCTGTCCTCTCCCTCTCTGCCACTTTGCTCTCTATCTGGCAGAGCCTCTTCCCTGCTGAAGATACTCCCCTCTATGAATGAAGTCAGGACATTTAGAGCCTTGTAATGGGACATAAAGCCCTGCTGCTGGGCTCTGATTAATCAGACAACATTTTTGGCTGAGCACAAAGGCTGCGCTCCGTCCTCAGCCCTGTTCTCCCTTCATTCCTTCATCGCTGCTCAGCTCTCCTTTTAAAGCCTGATCCCGTCCTCTACTTTCATTGCTGCTCTCCTTTATAGACTGATCCCTTTCTCTAACATGCTGACCAGACCGGACACGTTGAGTGCGCGAGCGCCGCAAAATAAATGTAGAAATCCTTGTTATTCAATTATTGCACCCACACTGCTCGCGAGCGTCTGCGACGCCAAGGGCTAAAATAGAAATCATTCCTATTTCTGACGCAGATTGCGCTGCAAGTCCTACCTCTCCCATCTCCTCATTGGTTTATAGATGCAGGTACCCACGTGTCATCTCCTCATTGGTTATACCCACGTGGTTGAATGAAAGTTTTGTTTTGCCGGTAGTCGTGGTAATACAATGAAAGTTTAGATGCGATCACCATATAAGTTAAACAATGAAAAGGCGCGGAAGGAGGAGAGATGACTGGAAACGATTCGGTTGGCCGTTTTATGTGTGGGTTAATTGTCAGAGTAGAGGTCCTTGTGCATTTCAGGTAAAATAACAACTCAATGTTTATATCCCAGGACAAATTAGCTAGCAACAGCAAGCTAGCTAAATAGGTCACATTAACTTTAGCTAGCAGGTGCAAGATAATATTACGATCTAAATTGCCATACATGTTTAATGCTTTTCGACCTGCCCCCAAATTAAATTGGTTTAGAGTTTGTTTTGATATTTTAACCTGCGTGTCGTGATCGCGTTTGGTGTGGGGGTGCAAAATAAATGTATGCACGATAGCAGCACACGATGGCGCACGCGTGCAGCCGGTTTGGGTTCCGTGTAAGGGTGTGTCCCAAATTGAACCCTATTCCCTGTAACGACCACTACTTTTGACCAGAGCCCCATGGTCCCTGGTCAAAAGTAGTGTACTATAATGTATAGGGAATAGGGTGCTATTTGAAACACACACATGGCTGTAAATGACATGAAGGCCCTGGGCCATTCCAGTCTTTCCCAGTCTGTGGTGTTTACTTCATGCTGGTTTGGGATGCCTCAGAGGAGAGGAGATTATCCCTAAAGTTGTGTTGTGGTGTCAATTTAATAACAGTCATGTCCTTCTCTAATTTCACTATTACATCTCTCATTGTTTGTGTGTTTATTGACTAGGGTTGCAAAACTACCGGTAATTTAACAAAGTTACAGGTAATCTATGGTAGTATTAATTTTTTATAGCGGTGTCCATATTGTCCATGAGTTTCTAATGGATAGACCATATGGTTCAAGAGAAAATAACCTAAACATGAAAAAGCATTACTTTCAATTAACTCCGCAACTCTTCCAACAATTGTCTTTTTTTACAACTGCCACTTGCTTGGCCCCAAATCATTTCCAAAAAAGATATATTGACATATTAAAATAAATAAGTGTGTAAAAGAAATGTTCAGGATATTTCATGCTGAAACGCTCATAATAACCCTACAGATGTAAGATAGCACCGGAGAGGATGGTAGAGGTTTTACGCACCCCCAGCCGATTGTTTTTTTGTTTGTTTATTTTCATTTTGTTTACTTGTTTTTTAAACTTATTTTGTACATAATGTTGCCGCCACCGTCTCTTATGACTGAAAATAACTTCTAGACATCAGGACTGCGATTACTCACCACGGACTAGCAGAATCCTTTTTTTCCCTTTCACAACACTGATGAGCCCGACGCGAAGGATACACTGCTTCCTCGGGAACAGGCCCCGATCCCCATGATCTGCGTGAAGAGGAGGCGGAGAAAGAGGGGGCGAAGGTCTGGCTGCCTTCTGAGAATTTGTAGGCGATCGAATAAATTCCCACTTCCTTCCATTCTGTTAGCAAACGTGCAATCTTTGGAAAATAAAATTGACGAGTTACGCGGGAGATTAAACTACCAACTGGAAATGGAAAAACTGTAACATCTTATGCTTTAGAGTCGTGGCTGTACGACTCTGAAGCATAAGATGTTAGTTTTTCAACATACAGCTGGGTGGTCATACGATGTACCGGCAGAATAGAACAGGGGGCGGCCCCATGATATCTAAGGAAGTCTCGAGCTATTGCTCGCCTGAGGTAGAGTATCTCATGATAAGCTGTAGACCACACTACCTACCGAGAGAGTTTTCACCTGTATTCTTTGTAGCTGTTTACATACCACGACAATCAGAGGCTGGCACTAAGACATCATTGAATGAGCTGTAGTCTGCCATAAGCAAATAAGAAAACTCTCACCCAATGGTGGCACTCCTAGTAGCTGGGGACTTTAATGTAGGGAAACTTAAATCCGTTTGACCAGATTTCTATCAGCATGTTACATGTGCAACCAGAGGAAAAAGAACTCTGGACCACCTATACTCCACACACAGATGCGTACAAAGCTCTCCCTCGCCCTCCATTTGGCAAATCTGACCTTAATTCTATCCTCCTAATTCCTGCTTACAATCAAAAATTGAAGCAGGAAGCACCAGTGACTAGATCAAAATAAAAGTGGTCAGAGGAAGCAGATGCTAAGCTACAGGCATGTTTTGCTAGCACAGACTGGAATATGTTCCGGGATTCCTCCGATGGCATTGAGGAGTACACCACATCAGTCATTGGCTTCATCAATAAGTGCATTGATGATGTCATCCCCACAGTTGAAGTCGGAAGTTTACATACACTTAGGTTGGAGTCATTAAAACACGTTTTTCGCTGTGCCACCAGAGACCCTGGGTTCGCGCCCAGGCTCTGTCGTAACCGGCCGCGACCGGGAGGTCCGTGGGGCGAAGCACAATTGGCCTAGCGTCGTCCGGATTAGGGAGGGCTAGGCCGGTAGGGATATCCTTGTCTCATCGCGCACCAGCGACTCCTGTAGTGGGCCGGGAGCAGTGCGCGCTAACCAAGGCTGCCTGGTGCACGGTGTTTCCTCCGACACATTGGTGCGGCTGGCTTCTGGGTTGGATGCGCTCTGTGTTAAGAAGCAGTGCGGCTTGGTTGGGTTGTGTATCGGAGGACGCATCATTTTCAACCTTCCTCTCTCCCGAGCCCTTTCGGGAGTTGTAGCGATGAGACAAGATAGTAGCTACTAAAAACAATTGGATACCACGAAATTGGGGAGAAAAAGGGGTAAAATTTTAAAAAGAGTTTTTCAACCACTCCACAAATTTTTGTTAACAACCTATAGTTTTGGCAAGTCGGTTAGGACATCTACGTTGTGCATGACACAAGTAATTTATTCCAACAATTGTTTACAGACAATTCCAGTGGGTCAGAAGTTTACATACACTAAGTTGACTGTGCCTGGCTTTAGAAGCTTCCGATAGGCTAATTGACATCATTTGAATCAATTGGAGGTGTACCTGTGGATGTATTTCAAGGCCTACCTTCAAATGCAGTGCCTCTTTGCTTGACACCATGGGAAAATCAAAAGAAATCAGCCAAGACCTCAGAAAAAAAATTGTAGACCTCCACAAGTCTGGTTCATCCAAACGCCTGAAGGTACCACGATCATCTGTTCAAATAATAGTGCGCAAGTATAAACACCATGGGACCATGCAGCCGTCATACCGCTCAGGAATGAGACGCGTTTGGTCTCCTAGAGATGAACATACTTTGGTGCGAAAAGTACAAATCAATCCCAGAACAACAGCAAAGGACCCTGTGACGGTGCTGGAGGAAACAGGTACAAAGTATCTATATCCACAGTAAAACAAGTCCTATATCGACATAACCTGAAAGGCCGCTCAGCAAGGAAGAAGCCACTGCTCCAAAACTGCCATAAATGCCAGACTCCGGTTTGCAACTGCACATGGGGACAAAGATCGTACTTTTTGGAGAAATGTCCTCTGGTCTGATGAAACAAAAATAGAACTGATTGGCCATAATGACCATCATTATGTTTGGATGAAAAAGGGTGAGGCTTGCAAGCTGAAGAACACCATGACAGCATCATGTTGTGGGACGTGCTTTGCTGCAGGAGGGACTGGTGCACTTCACAAAATAGATGGCACAATGAGGCAGGAAATGATGTGGATATATTGAAGCAACATCTCCAGACAGTCAGTCAGGAAGTTAAAGCTGGATCACAAATGGGTCTTCCAAATGGACAATGACCCCAAGCATACTTCCAAAGTTGTAGCAAAATGGCTTAAGGACAACAAAGTAAAGGTATTGGAGCGGCCATCACAAAGCCCTGAACTCAAGCCCATAAGAAATTGTGGGCAGAACTAAAAGATCTTGTGCAACAAGGAGGCCTTCAAACCCGACTCAGTTACACCAGCTCTGTCGGGTGAATTTTGGCCCATTCCTCCTAACTTAATGTGGAGATCTTGTGGATGGCTACATGAAATGTTTGACCCAAGTTAGAAAATGTAAAGGCAATGCTACCAAATACTAATTGAGTGTATGTAAACTTCTGACCCACTGGCAATGTGATGAAAGAAATAAAAGCTGAAATAAATCACTCTCTTCTATTATTCTGACATTTCACATTCTTAAAATAAAGTGGTGATCCTAACTGACCTAAGACAGGCAATTTTTACTTGGATTAAATGTCAGGAATTGTGAAAAACTGAGTTTAAATGTGTATGTAAACTTTCGACTTCAACTGTACATACCCAACCAGAAGCCATTGATTACAGGCAGCATCTGCACTGAGCTAAAGGCTAGAGCTCCTGCTTTCAAGGATCGGAAGCTTATAAGAAATCCCAAAAATGCCCGCCGACGAGCCATCAAACAGGCAAAGCGTCAATACAGGACTAAGATCGAATCGTACTACACCCGCTCTGATGCTCGTTGGATGTGGCCGGGCTTGCAAACCTTTTAGGGAGTACAAAGGGTAGCACAGCTGAGAGCTACCCAGTGACACGAGCCTACCAGACGAGCTAAAGTACTTCTATGCTCGCTTCGAGGCAAATGACACTGAAACATGCATGAGAGCACCAGCTGTTTCGGAAGAATGTGTGATCACGCTCTCCGCAGCCGATGTGAGTAAGACCTTGAAGCAGGTCAACATTCACAAGGCCGCAGGGCCAGACGGATTACCAGGACTTGTACTGTGAACATGCACTGACCAACTGGCAAGTGTCGTCACTGACATTTTCAACCTCTCCCTGTCCGAGTCTGTAATACCAACATGTTTTCAGCAGACCACCATAGTCCCTGTGCTCAAGAACACTAAGGTAACCTGCCTAAAGGACTACCGACCCGTAGCACTCATGTCTGTAGCCATGAAGTGCTTTAAATGGCTGGTCATAGCTCACATCAAAACCATCATCCCAGAAACCCTGGACCCACTCCAATTTGAATACCGCCCCATCAAATTCACAGATGATACATTGCACTCCACACTGCCATTTCCCACCTGGACAAAAATAACACCTATGTCAGAATGCTATTCATTGACTACAGCTCAGGGTTCAACACCATAGTGCCCTCAAAGCTCATCAATAAGCTAAGGACCCTGGGACTAAACACCTCCCTCTGCAACTGGATCCTGGACTTCCTGACGTGCCTCCCCCAGGTGGTAAGAATGGGTAACAACACATCCGCCACGCTGATCCTCAACACTGGGGCCTCTCAGGAGTGTGTTCTCAGTCCCCCTCTGTACTCCCTGTTCACTCATTACTGCATGGCCAGGCACGACTCCAATACCATCATTAAATTTACTGATGACACAAGTGGCCTGATCACCGATAACGACGAGACCGCCTATAGGGAGGAGGTCAGAGACCTGGCCGTGTGGTGCCAGGACAACAACTTCTCCCTCAATGTGATCAAGACAAAGGAGATGATTGTGGACTACAGGAAAAAGAGAACCGAGCACATCCCCATTCTCATCAACGGAGCTGCAGTGGAGCAGGTTGAGAGCTTCAAATTCCTTGGTGTCCACATCATCAACAAACTAATGTGGTCCAAGCACCCCCAGGGGACTGAAAATATTTGGCATGGGTCCTCAGATCCTCAAAAGGTTCTACAGCTGCATCATCAAGAGCATCCTGACTAGTTGCATCACTGCCTGGTATGGCAACTGCTCGGCCTCTGACCGTAAGGCACTACAGAGGGTAGTGCGAACAGCCCTGTATAACACTGGGGCCAAGCTTCCTGCCATCCAGGACCTCTATCAAAGGCAGTGTCAGATGAAGGCCCTAATAATTGTCAAAGACTCCAGCCACCCTAGTCATAGACTGTTCTCTCTGCTACTGCACTGGAAGCGGTACCGGAATACCAAGTCTAGGTCCAAGAGGCTTCTAAACAGATTCTACCCCCAAGCCATAAGACTCCTCAACATCTAGTCAAAAAGCTACCCAGACTATTTGCAGGTACCCCCCTCTTTACACCACTGCTACACTCTGTCATCAATGCATAGCATTTATAATAACTACCTACATACTACCTCAAATAACCGGTGCCCCCGCACATTGACTCTGTATCAGTACCCTCCTATATATAGTCTCGCTATTGTTATTTCTCTGCTGCTCTTTAATTACATGATACTTTTATCTCTTATTCTTATCTGTATTTTTTTTAAACTGCATTGTTGGTTAGGGGCTCGTAAGTAAGCATTTCACTGTAATGTCTACGCCGGTTGTATCCGGCGCATGTGACTAATAAAATTAGATTTGACAATTGACACGGAGAGTTCTCTGGGATAAGAAAGAAAATATTAAGCAGATTTAGGTTCACATCCTTCAACATTTTTAACACCCCATTTTCACTTTTATTATGTTTTTGTCTGCCAGACAGACACCCTTTGACTGAACTCCATATGCACTTTAAAAATGTCAGCTCTGGTCTTAACTCATATTCACGCTCTCGTTCTTACTACTTTCTCAGAAATTACTACTCATGTGGAAATTCATATTTTCCATACTGGTAGAAATGCAATCCGTTGTATTCTCCTGAAGGTCTTTGTATTTGTGTTTCTAGTGTGTATTTGGGAGAAAGGCAGGAGAAAGAGCCTACTTTTCTCTTTTGCTTGTTCCAGTGTGGGTTTGTGTTAATTTGCAGAAGGAGGGCACAGCAGGGGTGCTTGGCTAGGCCGGTGCTTGTTCTGTCAGATCCGTCACTATTAGAATATTAACGTTTCCAGACCTCAGGAGTATTAATTGTGTGGCTCACCCACTAACCCCCTCCTTCAGACCCCCGTCTGTCTTCTCTTCCTCTAATCCCCCCACCTCCTTCTCCCTCTCCTTACCAGAACCTTTCATCTCTGTTGCAAATCTGTGGAAGATTAACTGTCACCATTCCGAAACTGCTGTATCCTCCTTTTGGAGGCTGTACTACAGCTGTGGTACTGGGATCTCTCTTTCTCTCCTTTGTTGTCATTCTCTCCCTTCCTTTGTTTCTTACTCTCTCTCTCCATCTCTGGATCCAATTCCTCTCTGCCCAACACCAGTCAGCACTGTCTGCTCTACACTCTTAGAAAAAAAGGTGCTATCTAGAACCTAAAAGGGTTGAGACCCCCCTTTTGTAGGCCTACTTTTGAGAGTTAGAATAGTAGAATACACAAGGTGCAATTTCTTTATTAGGTTATGCATCAGCAGTTCTCTTGTTATGTCAGTCACTGATAGTTGACATTGAGTGTCTAACATTTGTTAGCTGGTTAGACTAACTTACCAATCGATCTAAACTTGTAGAAAGCAGGTGGTCCCCATTGATTTTGTTAGTCACTCTCAATCAGATATCATATTAAAACTGCAAACATTTCTCTCCACCCCATGGCAAAGTGTGTAGAATTGCATCAAACTTTCTTTAAAACTGCAACACTTTCTCTATGCATATGACATGTGTAGAATTGCAGGAAATTAACTCTAAAACGTATATTTGTTCTCTCCGCTGTCAAGATGAGAGCTGCTAAAATGTTTTGCTCGCAAGGTGAAGGGGGACACCCAACTAAATTACCCGTAGCCTCCCCAAAAGGCTAGGACCAGCTCTGACTGCATGTGTGGGTATGGATACGGGTACGCATGATGATTTTGTGTCCTATGGGGACAGCCGAAGAACTCTTTTAGAACCCTTTTTTCTAAGAGTGTTATGACAAATCAGCTTGTTTCCTGGACAAGGTCAAAGGGTAGCTGCAAGTCTGTTTGACCCATACAGTACACCTGCACTCATATTGAGCATGTCTTACAGATAATGCTGTGTTTTGTCACAGGTGCTGATACACTATCTGGAACATAATGACTTTTGGTCCATTTCCATTTCATCTTTAATAGTTAAGTGCCAAATGAATTGTCTTTTTTGATTTCTAACTCTAGGTGTGATTACAGTGGCAGTAAATTGATTAGCAGTGATCTGCTGGTCTCATAAGATGATTCTATGAAGTAGGGTAACTTCACAGGCCCAGGTGCTGAGGTCTGCCCAAACAGCAAGAATTCTCATCTCCTCCTCTCTTAGTGCTGTTCAGTGAAAAAGGGAAAATGGAGAATCAGCAGCATTTCAGCTCCCTGACTTCATTAAGCTACAGCTAGCCTGGTCCTGGCTGCTGAGCCTCCTGGAGACTTCTGCTGCACTACTGTAGACTCAGAGGAGCATGCTACCAACATATGAATTTAATTAGATGTGAGTGCTGAGGACAATACTTGAATTTGAAGGAGGCCATGTCCCATACACGCATGCACACGCACACTCACACTCACATGCACGCACACACACACTCATATAGACGAGACAAACACTTGATCCTGTTTCAATCCTGATTCACCGTGATTAATGTAAGGTGGAGATCATTGGCTTCACAGATTGGTCAAAGTAGATTGATGGTGCAGCTGCTGTGGGAAAGAAAGATAACAGTTTGTCTTCAATAGGCTAATTTCAAGAGCAAGGATAAAGGCTACTGAAAATAGAAAATATATTTTGTTATGATCGATCATAGGCCTAGTGTATACAATTGAAAAGTATTTGGCTTTGTTGACTTCCTCCTTCTGGCTCTTCAGGTCCTATTGAATCATTCACAGATCAGGTCAGGAGAGCTAGTCATTTTTGGGAGTTTATTGAGTAATTCTAAGAGCTTTTGGTGTGTTTGCTTCCTTTATCACATCCAGTTGACAGGCCCAGGGGTTTTCTAAGTATTCACCCCCCTGGATTTTATTTTTTATTTTGTTGCGTTAGAAAAAGTATGATTGAAATGGATTTAATTGTGCTTTTTTTGTCATTGATCTACACCATTATTTCAAAGTGAAAATTCTACAAATGTTTACAAATTAAATAACTAAAGTATAGTCATTGCAGAAGAAATCACCCCTCTTTTTTTAGGCAAGCCTTATTAGTTTAGGAGTAAACTTTGGCTTAACAAATCAGATAAGTTGTATATGGCAGCTATCAAAACTGGTCTTCAGAGTTAGATGGGAGGGTTGAAGATAGCTGAAGGATGGAACTGAAAACAAACAAAATGTATATTGTGTACGTAAAATTGATATAGTACAGTTGAAGTCATACGTTTACATGCACACTGGTTGTAGTCATTAAAACTTGTTTTCCAACCACTCCACAACTGTCTTGTTAACACACTATAGTTTTGGCAAGTTGGCCAGGACATCTAAGTTGACTGTTCCTTTAACCTCACTAGGGTATGTGGGACGCTAGCGTCCCACCTGGCCAACATCCAGTGAAATTGCAGAGCGCCAAATACAGAAATACTCATTATAAAAATTCAGAAAACATACAAGTATTTTACATAGGTTTAAAGATGAACTTCTTGTGAATCCAACGGCGGTGTCAGATTTCAAAAAGGCTTTACGACGAAAGCATAGCTTACGATTATTTGAGAACATCGCCCAACAGACAAATCATTACAAACAGTAACCAGCCAGGTAGAAGAGTTACACAAGTCAGAAATAGAGATGAAATGAATCACTTACCTTTGATCATCATATGGTTGCACTCAGAAGACATTAATTTACTCAATAAATGTTTGATTTGTTCCTTAAAGTTTCTCTTTATAGCCAAAAACCTCAAATCCAAATTGTATCCGTAAAGTTCATAGAAACATGTCAAACGATTTTTATATTCAAGCCTCAGGTTGTATTTACCCTAAATAATCGATAATATTTAAGCCGGACAATAACGTTTAAGCCGGGCACTCTCTCGGTCACGCGCATGAAAAAGTCTGACACTTCAGGGTCCACTCATTCAGACTGCTCTTACTTCCTCATTTTTCAGAATACAAGCCTGAAACAATTTCTAAAGACTGACATCTAGTGGAAGGTATAGGAACTGCAATTTGAGTCCTAAGTCAATGGATACTGTAATGGCAGTGAATAGAAAACTACAAAACAAAAACAAATCCTACTTCCTGAATGGATTTTTCTCAGGTTTTCGCCTGCCAAATCAGTTCTGTTATACTCACAGACACTATTGTTACAATTTGGAAAACTTTAGTGTTTTCTATCCAAATCTACCAATTATATGCATATCCTATCGTCTGGGCCTGAGTAGCAGTCAGTTTAATTTGGGCACGCTTTTCATCCAAAATTCCGAATGCTGCCCCCTACCTTTGCATATACTCCAGAATGTTATGTGTGAGTGATCAAATGAATTTCAATGAATTGCAAAGTCCCTCTTTGCCATGCAAATGAACTGAATCCCCAAAAAGCATTTCCACTGCATTTCAGCCCTGGCTGGAGATCACTCTGTCATGCTGATTGAGTTCGAATAACAGACTGGAAGCTTTCAAACGGAGGGTGGTGCTTGGAATCATTGTTCTTCCTATGTCATCCATGGTTATCTGCAAGGAAACATGTGCCGTCATCATTGCTTTGCAAAAAAGGGCTTCACAGGCAAGGATATTGCTGCCAGTAAGATTGCACCTAAATAAACCATTTATCGGATCATCAAGTACACGCAAAACACAGTCTCGACGTCAACAGTGAAGAGGATGTTCTGGGATGCTGGCCTTAATATTAAAGGTTATGTACCCCCTAAAAAAGTAATATACATACATACATACATACATACATACATACATACATACATACATACATACATACATACATACATACATACATACATACATACATACATACATACATACATACATACATACGAGATCTTGCGTGGAGCCCCAGATCGAGGGAGATTATCAGTGGTCTTGTATGTCTTCCATTTCCTAATAATTGCTCCCACAGTTGATTTCTTCAAACCAAGCTGCTTACCTATTGCAGATTCAGTCTTCCCAGCCTGGTGCAGGTCTACAATTTTGTTTCTGGTGTCCTTTGACAGCTCTTTGGTCTTGGCCATAGTGGAGTTTGGAGTGTGACTGTTTTGAGGTTGTGGACAGGTGTCTTTTATACTGATAACAAGTTCAAACAGGTGCCATTAATACAGGTAACGAGTGGAGGACAGAGGAGTCTCTTAAAGAAGAAGTTACAGGTCTGTGAGAGCCAGAAATCTTGCTTGTTTGTAGGTGACCAAATACTTATTTTCCACCATAATTTGCAAATAAATTCATTAAAAATCCTACAATGTGATTTTCTGGATTTTTTTCCCTCATTTTGTCTGTCATAGTTGAAGTGTACCTATGATGAAAATTACAGGCCTCTCTCATTTTTTTAAGTGGGAGAACTTGCACAATTGGTGGCTGACTAAATACTTTTTGCCCCACTGTAAGACAGAAATAGCGTTACAATTAATCACTAACCTTTGATCTTCACCGGATGGCACTCCCAGGACTCCATGTTAGACAATATATGTGTGTTTTTTGTTCGATAAAGTTAATCTTTATGTCAAAAAACCTCCTTTGAAATTGGTGCGTTATGTTCAGAAATGCATTGTCTCAAACAAACATCCGGTGAAAGTGCAGAGAGCCACATCAAATTACAGAAATACTCATCATAAACATTAATGAAAGATACAAGTGTTAAACACACAATTAAAGAAACTTCTCCTTACTGCAACCGCTGTGTCAGATTTCAAAAAAGTTTTTCGGTAAAAGCACACCATGCAATTATGTTAGGTCAGCGCCTTGCCACAGAAAAACATACAGCCATTTTCCAACCAACAAATAGCGTTATGAAATATTCACTTACCTTTGATGATCTTCATCGGAATGCACTCCCAGGAATCCCAGTTCCACAATAAATGTTTGCTTTGTTTGATAAAGTCCATCATTTATGTCCAAATACCTCCTTTTTGTTTGCGCATTTAGTTCACAAATCCAAATTCACAAGGCGTGGGCACTTAGTTCAGGCAAAGTCAAAACTGTTCCATTACACTTCGTAGAAACATGTCAAACGATGTATATAATCAATCTTTAGGATGATTATGAGCCGCGCGCGTGACTTAGCTCATGTCATTCTGCCAGTCCCCTGATTTCAAACAGCTCTTATTTGCTCCCCCTTCATAGTAGAAGCCTGAAACAACGTTCTAAAGACTGTTACCATCTAGTGGAAGTCTTAGGAAGTGCAATATGACCCCATAGACACTGTATATTGGATAGGCTATCACTTGAAAAACTACAAACCTTAGATTTCCCACTTCCTGGATGGATTTTTCTTCAGGTTTTTGCATGCCATATGAGTTCTGTTATTCTCACAGACATCATTCAAACAGTTTTAGAAACTTCAGAGTGTTTTCTATCCAAATGTACTAATTATATGCATATTCTAGCTTTTGGGCCTGAGTAGCAGGCAGTTTACTCTGGGCACCTTATTTATTCAAGCTACTCAATACTGCTCCACAGTCCCAAATAAGTTAAGCGCTTGTAAGTAAGCATTGTATTCGGCGCATGTGACAAATAAAATGTGATTTGATTTAAAGAAGGGCAGTGATTGGTAGATGGGTAACAATAGCAAATCAGACATTGAATATCTCTTCAAGCATGGGCAAGTTAATAATTATTTTGTGGATGATGTTTTAAACCACCCAGACACAACAAAGATGCAGTCGTCCTTCTGAACTGAGCTGCAGGACAGGAAAGAAACTGCTCAGGGATGTCACCATGAGGCCAGTGGTGATTTTAAAACAGCTACAGAGAACTGAAAATGGTTCAACAACATGGTTCTGACTCCCCAATAATTACCTAAATGACAGAGTGAAAAGAAGAATAAAAATACACAGAATATAAATGTTCCAAAACATGCATCCTGTATGCAACAAGTCACTAAAGTAATACTGCAAAACAAAACAAGGCAAAGGAATACACTTTTTGGCCTCAATGCAAAGCTTTATGTTTTGGGCAAATCCAACACATCACATCATGGTAACTGCCTCCTTATTTTCAAGCATGCTGGTCGCTGCATCATGGTATGGGTATGCTTGGACATCAGCAAAGACTTATAAAAATGGGATGGAGCTATGCACAGGACTGAAGTCCACAAGTGAAGGTAGAAGGTGAGAGAACGAGAGTGCATAGTCATAGATGCGAGACGGAATTATACAATGAGCAAAGTGATCATCCTGTTCTTATGTGGCTGCTATGAAAGTGAACTGTGTGTGTGGGATAAACATACCTGAATTTGCCAATAGAAACTCTTGTTTGCAACTGTTTGGACTAATGATTACACCCTGTATCAGCTAGATGCAGGCAATAGTGTGCAAGGCGGTATGGAATGTGTCACTGTCTGTCACCTTGATGACTCAAATTTTTCTCTTGACCTATGCACCTAAGTTGTATACTTTCATTCGTAGGCTATGTTGTAGCAAACTCATGATGGGTATAGGGAAAGTTAGTTTAATATCCTGAACCTGTTAATGTTACATTGAGCTGTGTGAATGGAATATGAATGACAGTCACCCAAAATGCTGTAATAGAAATAATGCCATGGTCATAAAAAAAAAAGATTGTCCTCTCTGATCTTAACCGGCACCGACCGCCGTGTGTGTGTGTGTGTGTGTGTGTGTGTGTGTGTGTGTGTGTGTGTGTGTGTGTGTGTGTGAGAGAGTGAGAGAGAGCGGAAAAAAAACCTGACCATATTGGAATGCTATCTGGCCTTGAACAAAGAGTACACAGTGTACCTGACCACTGTGACTGACCCACAATTAAGACCCATAGCCCTTGACTATGTACAGACTCCGTGAGCATAGCCTTGCTATTGAGAGAGGCCGCCTCTGGCTCTCGAGAGAAAACAGGCTATGTGCCCATTGCCCATAAAATGAAGTGGAAACTGAGCTTCACTTCCTAAACTCCTACCAAATGTATGACAACATTACAGATACATATTTCCCACAGAGCACAAAGACCCCAAAAAATGAAAACAAATCAAACATTGATAAACTCCCATATCTGTTAGGCGAAATACCACAGTGTGCAATCACAGCAGCAACAGTTGTGGCCCGTTGAGAAAAGGGCACCACTGGAGCAACATTGTAAATACCACCAATATTTTATCTGTTTATTTATCTTCCCCTACTATTCGTACTACAACTATTTGCACATTGCTAAAACACTGTAAATAGCTGCTAATATAACATTTTGAAATGTCTATCTTTTTTAAACCTTTTTGAGTGCAATATTTACTATAAAATTCAAAGTATGTCATTGTTTTGTGTCTTCTCACTATAGTTGATCGTTTTTTTCACTTGCTTTGGCAATGTGAACATTTTTCCCTTGCCAACAAAACCCCTGTGAAATGAATTGAGAGAGAGAGAGCTCCATACAATAATGGAGGAACAGACAGGGCCATTTTAATAAGTGTGATTTATAGGTATATTTTTGCCAAGCCTCAGCGCATTTAAACCTGCGTTTCTTAGGTCAGTAGAAACACCGCTGTGGGAATTAGCACCTCTTTATACTTAGCCTTTTCTCCTCTTCTTGTTCCTTTCATCTCCCTTTCTCCCCACTCTTCTCTTCACCTCTCCAGATCTCTCCTATCCTTTTTTAAAATCTCTTCTTCTCTCTTTCCTTGGTTTTCTTCCTTCTCCTCTCCTCTTGTCTCCTCTCTGTCATCTTGTGTCAATGGGCAGATGTGTCTCTTAGGGCCACACAGTAGAGTCACAGCGTAATATTGATTACCCATCATATTTCAGAGAGAGAGAGAGGTTTCATGCCGATGGCCATTAGGCCGAACAGTGGGACATAGGCCAGATGCAGGGACCAATATACGGTCGGACAGTAGGCCGCGGAGACATTAATACGTGTGACTTGTGTACTAACTTTCCAGTTTTCCGTACTGCATGTTTTATGTTTTTGTCTGTGTATTTGTATGCTGACTTCACAAAATGAATATCCGTGTAAATGATCAATAAAGTATATTGTATTGTACAGACAGACAGACAGAGAGATCGAAAGAGACGCAGCCTTAAGAACATCGCCATGTTTTATTCATGGAACGTCGTTGCGTTAACCTTGTCCCTGTGAAAAGCTTTGTCTTCTCTGTGGTTAAACATCACGCCACTCCGCCGCCTGCTGCAGACACTGTGTTGCTCCTTGTGCTCTCCTTTCATACCTCATCCCTTCATCATTAAACACAAGGCCTCTCAAGAGAAAGACAAGATAGATGAGAGAATTGGAGAGAGAGCGAGGGGAAAGAGGCAGAGAGAAAAAGAGATTTAGAGAGAGGTGAGGGAAAGAGGCGAAGAGAGAGGTGGAGAAAGCGAGCAAGGGCAAGAGGCACAGAGAGAGAGTCTGGAGAGATGTGCAGTCCATCATCTTCAGAGAGGTAGACTAGAGGTGTCTGGAGGGTTTATTTTTGTCCCAGTCTGTTCGTCTA
This sequence comes from Oncorhynchus tshawytscha, assembly GCF_018296145.1. Lineage (NCBI taxonomy): Eukaryota > Metazoa > Chordata > Actinopteri > Salmoniformes > Salmonidae > Oncorhynchus > Oncorhynchus tshawytscha. The sequence continues at coordinate 34,000,940 of NC_056432.1, forward strand.
GACTGAGGAGACGCTATGCTGCTGCCTGCTACGCTGCATGGCAGGGCACAGACACAGGATGCACCCAAAATGGCACCCTTTTCCCTTTATTAGTGCATTACTTTTGACCTGGGCATACAGGGCTCTGGTCAAAAGTAGTGCACTATGAAGGGAATAGGGTGCCATTTGGGACACATCCAGAGAGCTGGTGAGCTTTCATACTACCCTCACCAGGGAGAAAAGTCAAGTGAACTTCTAAGGCCCTATTCCCACTACGAGATATGAAGGAGAGTCTAAGGAGCTACCAGATTAGGAAAAACTCTGGGCCCCAGGAAACATCCCTACCACCTCCTGAAATCACCACAATGTTACAAATGAAAAAATATATCCCATTTGACATATTTTTGGTGGTGGGGATGGGCTTCCATAGTTTTACGTGGCTCCAGTCGTGTAGTGGTGCCTGGAGAAGTGGGTACATTTAAATTAAACCACATCAAGAGACCACTTTTGAAGTCTGGGAGAAAGAAAATAGTTTTTTTTTTTTTAGAGTAGCCTTTCATTAAAGTATGCAGGCACCTAGGACTCTGATGCAAATTATCATCATCATGATATCATTCTGCCAGGTAGGCATTGGCTACATTGTAGCTAGTTAACATTTAATAGAGAAGGTTTTTGGGAAAGCTGTTGCATCTCTAAATCCACCCGCTTTCTAACGGATATGTCCATCTCTGTCCATGAAACCGCTTGCATTTTAGAACAGTATTTTCTCGCAAATTGCATTTTGTAACTTTCACACGTAGGCCTACTGTGGTGTATACATTGCTGCGCCTAAAATGTGAAAAAATAATAGTTTATCAACATTAAGCTAAACATTCCGATCTGTTCCATCAACCCTATTAATTGATACGGGCGTATACCTCCACTACACTACTTTGATAAATATCCGTGGGGATTAAGAAGTGGGTGTAGGCAATGCCCACTGGAAAAATAAGTGGGTATATGGCGTATACCTGCGTTTGGCCTATACCCAACACTACACCACTGTGTGGCTCAGTGCAGCTGGCCGACACTGAAACAATTTCAGAATTGAACATGCTGTACATTTCAGCTGTTTCAAAAACATTGCTCTGCAATTACCATTTATACTGTAGGAGTGTTGGTTCTACGAGACATTTCTGTTTACTTTTCTGACTGCTTCAAGGAGGGCAAATGTCGGGCGATGTCTTGCGTTACCTCCGGAGGTAGCGGACGTCGAGACGTAAGCAAGTACGCAAGTTCACATTTGAGTCATTTGTCTAGCCAACGGTATTTTATACGAAAAGTGTAGTAAGTGTGAAGAGGCTCTAAGTCCAAAATACCCCACATTCTGGAAACAGATTTCCATGTTTTTATCCACCATTGCTGCTAAAAAGATTTCCATTTTCACTAACTACACTTCTTCTGATTGATGATTCTTCCTTGAACCTAACTGATCACGAAAAACGTATATGGCTTGCCGGACTTACGCCTCGATCACACCGACGGTGTTTTTGCATTTTGGTACACCAGAAGTACATTCATTTCCAATGGAACAGTGCGTTTGCCTTGCAGCGTTGCGTTGCAGAGGCAGTTGCGGTATGTTCTGTGTGGTACATACGTTGGATTTATCGAACGTATGCATCAAACTGTATGCGTAGACGGCTTGACAGAAGGTGAATGCTGAACTTTGGACACATCCAAATGCGTACCATTTTCAGCAGCCAAAAAGATGGTTTCATTATGTTGACAAGAACCTTGCTCTCTACCATGGCGGCATTGGGCGCTTTCATTTATGGACATTGGTTTGAGTCATTTCATTGTCAATTGGGATTGTTTTTATCCGTAAAAAAATGTATAAATGTTTTATTTATTTTTTCCTCAAACCCCCCACGGGCTGGATTGAATGGGCTGGCTGACGGATCCAGCCCACGGGCCTTATGTTTAAGACTGCTGCTCTAGACTGAATCCATGTTTCTACGGTTCTGTAACTCCCGAGACCCAGCCAAGCCTGAATTGTACTGTTAAGACACTGACTGATCCTGCATTGATCCCTGACAGATCAATGGATATCTTGTATCTGTGGATCAGGTAGACCACCTGCCTGCCCTCCAAGTTATTTTGATCAACAGAGAAGTACAGAGTAAAGAATTAATGAATCAAGTGTGTAATGAATTCCCAGTGTGGGAAAAGCACAGTGTTTGGGGGGGTATAGAGTGCCTGGGGTAAAACAGAGGCATTTCCTGTGTGTTCCCTCTGTGCCAACTCATCTCAGCATGCTGTTTGTTCTTCTACTGCCTGTGTGTTTTCAGCTTTAGCAGAGTCTGTCGAGGGTATAGAAGCTCTGTCTCATATGGCCCAAAGTTGAAATGGTTGGAATTGAACAGGATAGGTCGAATTGTGTTATGCAGTTGACACAGCCTAGTGTGGCCACACTACTTTACTCTGGTAATCATCCTACTAACATGTCATCCTTATGTTTCTCTGTGCAGGTTAGCTCTCTATGTGTATG